>NC_134037.1:212942569-213274752 GCF_965140245.1 Athene noctua
TGGAACACAGAAGCTAAATATACAGCATCCTATCAGCTTCTTAACATATTTTGTGCTTCAAGATAAAACCATAGTACACTAAAAATATTAATGGAATAGAACAAAAATTGTTTAAAAAGTTTCAAAGACAAAAACCTTTCATTACACTTTCCTAATTCTTTGAATACCCCATGGAAATGACACTTAATAGAACCTATTGTAGTCAATGTTTTCCCTCTGGAACAGCATGTTTGTTACTAATTATAGCCTGCTGTTTTCTATCACAGAACAATTGTCCTTTCCTGTAATATGTCGACTATCAAACAGAAGAGATAGAACTGTCAAACAATGAATATAATTAATTGTAAAAATATTGTAAATACAACATAGCTTTACTAGCAAATAGTGATTAGAAAACAGTATGTTAATTTATCAGTGGATTTGAAAATGAAACCAAAACCAGTCATGGAATGAAGGCTTGCCACCCCAAATGTTTCTCAGATTTGCAGTCATCTCTCTGTGAGCACAAGGCCTCCTTTTTTTTCCATTCTCTGTGTACAAGAATGATGGACTAAGTTTGGACTGGTGAATTAAATGTGTCAAGGATTGCTCTCTGGGACGGAAGCCAATTGGCAGGGAAAAAGATTAAGTCTACTATATTAAATTTTCCCAATATTCAGAAAAATCTGGAGTGTTTACTGGCAAGACTCTCTGGCACATGACAGCTCCATGTCTGGGAACTGTTTTGGGTTACTATTAAAACAACTCATGCCAGGGATTTTTTTAACTATTTAAATGTACAGACAATATGTTTGAAGTTCCCATGAGTGTTCCCTTGATCTACCTAATTTACTGGTATAGATGTAGACTTGTAGTCTTGACTGCACAATGGCACAGCTACATGAGGCTGGAAAATTCTGGTTCTGACCTGGTGAGTTCCACATGCAGATACTTGCATGCAGATATCTGCCTGGGAGCTAGATTTCTAAGTGCCTGTGTGAGTAGATGAAAAGCAGGCCCTTAACTCACTCAATTACTTAAACTTAGATTTCTAAAATAATTTCCAGTACATCAGGATATCCCAAATATACTTCAGCTATAACAACTCCATAGTTTTCTCACAGATACTGTGTTTTATCTGTCATCACTCCATGAAAGTCACTAATATGCTACAGCATCTGAAATGATACTGCATGCCAACACTTAAGTAACTGACTCACCAGAGACTGTTCAGGATATCCAGGTTGTTACCTAAAGTATCTGTAACATCTATGTAAGGAAAGCAGGTATGTCACATGATTTAAGAGATACCTTCTAGTCCAGGAGTTGTAAGCAGTTCAGGAGACACTAGAACATCTCCAGTGGGTCTTGGCCTCTTGTGTAGATGACTGAAAGCCCTGAATTTTGTGACCTTAGGCTTCAGTAGTCCTGAAAATCTCTTGATGCTGTTTGAAGATATGTGGGGTTTAGGTACTTAAAACCTAAACCAAATGGATTTTATACAGGTTCTGTACCAGCCTAATATTTAAAAGGTTTTTTCTTTCAAAGTAGTTTGCATTTCTTCATGATTTCTAGTGAACTGTGTAAGCACTTTTTCCTGCTAGATCTGCTTCCTAAGAACAGCCTTTTTATCTTTATCGAGTTCTGAAAGTACTTAGGTAATTTTGAATTTCGTAACTGCCATAACATAGATTTCAAGAAAATAGTATTACAACATTAAATTTATTTTTACTTCAGTACAGTTATTGTTTAAAATACTTTCTAATTTTCTTCAATAGCTCCATACTCTTTTAGTTACCATAATTTACTGTAATTTGAATAATTGATGGGAAGTGTATATGACTCTTCAACAACAACAGAAGAAATGCTATTTAATTCCTAAAGAGTAAATTTTTTTTTCCTAGTTTATCTTTTTAGTTGGGAAAAATAAAGATCCAAATCAATATGTTCACCAAGGTATTATAAAATTAACCTCAGAACAATACTTCAGTAAGTTTCTTTAAAAACATTTTATCTTTCCCTTGGTTCATGCTAACGATGCCAGGAAATTTTTTTTTTTTTAATTAATTTTTTAGGAATATTTGATCCCTACATATTTATCTTAACCATGCACTGAAATAAAAAGTTGAAAGCTTGAAGCTTTATGGAACAAGAAACATTCTAAAATGAGTGCTGACATACAGACTGAGGTATGTGAGAGACAACTTGTATCTCCCTAAAAGCAGGGCCTGAGAGAAACAAGCCTGCAAGAAAAAACAGCCTGAGAGAGATAAGGGATGGGGGGAGCAGGCCTCTGAGCCTCAAACACTTGCAAATAGCAAAACTATAGTCACAGGGTGGATAGTGTGTAGTTTTGGAGATGATAAGGCTGCCTGGCCTGGATAGCACAGGATGCAGCTTAAGCAGAGAGCTGTGTGAAGGCAGGACGGTTCTGCTCTGGTGCATCTTGTAAAGTTTCAAAGACCATGTGACTTTGCTTCATTATCCACAAAACGCATATTAAAGTTGACACCCCTCAATATGCTAACGAGGGCTAACATGATCATGCTAATTACATTATCCCATGAATCACCTTATCCCTCCCTATACATGGGATACGTAGGTGTGTGGATCAACCTGGGGGATGGACCCAAGGAAAGTGGGTATAAATCGAGAGGGGGGCAAAGAGTGGAATATTGAAAGAATAAAGAAAACATGAAGAAGTGAAGAAGACAGATGCATCCCTGCTGAACTCGGATGGGGCCAATGCAGGAACCCAGATTTCTCTATTCTCTCTCTATCTCCCTCTTTTTATCTTTTTCCTCATTACCATTAAGTAATGCAAGACATACTACACTGGTTGCCATAACTCGTTATATACTTAGCCAATTATTGTGTATCCCATTAGTACACAGTGGGAAGTTAATAAATGCCTGGGCTTTGAGACTTGTCTCACTGTTGTCCACTCCATCGGGGATTTACGAATGTAAGTCACTTGTCTTCCTCATCTGAGTGGGACATGACAAGTATCTTTGCTCTGAAGCTGTGGACCAAAGCCACATGATCTGATATTCACTGTTATACAAAAGTCAATGAGACAGGCTTATGTGCACTATTCACTGTTATACAAAGCATGATGAGACAGGCTTACATGCTCATACATTTATTCACAAGGTCCATGGCAGATGACAAATACTGACTCTAAAAGTGAAAGTGTGTTAGAAGGAAAAATAATAAAAAATTTAAAGGAAAGAGAAAATAAAACTTTCTCAACAGCCAGCTGGGAAAGGAAGAAACACATGTCCCTAGACTTACATTTTCTGGTAACCTTTAGAGTGTATCAAATTTTTACTCAAAGTTATTTTTTTCACAGTAAGTGCATATATTTTTTCTTATCGTTCATTTTTATGCTTTCACTCATCATTGTGCTATTGACTGTTGCTCATGATCAGGTACAGATGCTGAACATGCTAATTGGATGTGAAACTGTGCATACATATACTTCAGTAATACTTACTGAATATCTTATAGGCTATTATCTTCTAATATTTTCCACTAGGCTCTGTTTTTCTCTAGCTGCAAAGCAAGGTGTGAAAGAGGGAGGGAAGGAAGGACTATTCATCAGTGGTGATTGTTTGCCTAGAGAAACCCAACAAAACAGACACAGCAGTGATCCATAACAGTGTTGGAGGTTACAGGTACAAAGCAATGAGGATAAGAGCATTTGGGAAGTCAGAGGTAGTAGCACTGCCACTACAGCCTTGGAAAGGTAAATGAAAGATCACAAAGATGCAAGTGAAAGGAAGCCTGCAAAGGAAAACAAATTAATATGGAGCTACATAAATTAATAGCAATACATGTAATCAATCAGGAACAGATTAAATTCATCCCAGAATGGTAAGAACTTAAAGTTAATTCTGAGCGAAGCAAAGGTAAATGGCAAGTAAATAGCAATTATTACCAAAGAAACAAAACCTAAGCCAAGTTCAATTAAGTAGAAGGAAAAAATAAATATATAATTATTTTCTGAGGGATCCCAAAAGTGTAAAAGTTGAAAGTGGGAGCTATCCACACAACTTTAATGAGCTACAATTACAAGTTTCTACATGTGACTTAGATGTTGTAAGATTTCTTCACATATAACAGAGAGAAATAGATCTTTTTTAGAGTTTGAAATATGTTATATTCCTACTTTAGGATGAAATGTATCATACCTTTGTGTACTTTCAGCAGTGATCCAGCATATTATAAACAAAGAGTACCTGAATTCTGTATACCTTACTTAAAAACCATTTTCCTTGCAGAGCCCAATGTGAGGTTTAGACTAACCCTGTATGAAATTGACACAAAGTCTGTTTCTGCAGATTCTTCACAATCTTTAGTGCTCCTTTGAAAATCCTACCACAAGCCTTCCTATCAACAGTCAATTACAAAATGCAGTTCCTCCACTATTCTCTTCCTATTACCATTAAGTCTTCTCTTCAGTACCTCCCTAACACATTATAGAGAGGTTCGTGGCAGAAAGATTCCTTATTTTGAACTTGAAGTTCCTCAAAAGTAAATTCTTTAATAAAAATAATTTTTGATATGATGCCAATTATTACTCAATTTTAATATTAGTTCCCTAACATGCTGTCCAGTAAGAATGGTATCAATTGTGAACCTTAAGAAATAATTCCACCCAAGAAATCCCAACACTTATAATTTGCAAGATTTTTCTTTCTCTTTTGTTATAACACAAGACTGAACAGTAAGGAACTGACTGCAAGCAGCACATTTATTTGTATTATGTGAGATAGAAGCATGATCCCTAGATTATATTTACAACAAATGTAACATTTAAAGCGCCAACTTCAAAGAACTTCCCATCTACGCAGACAACTTGAATGTTTAATACTTGAATCTGGAAACAATTTTTAAAACTGATACCTGCATCTTAAAAATTACAGTCATCAAATCACTGCAAGACCATATTGCTATTCAGGCTTCATAGATGATTCATCTGTAGATGCATCTTAAAAATATATGGTGTTTACATCATTGTTATATGTGGCTGGTATTTACTTCTATGTAGCAGCTTTATTCCTATAAGTCCTTAAATTTCATAGTCCCAAATCTGAAGAATATACAAACTTGTCTGAATTGTCTAGGTTTCACAGAGGTTTTGCACCTCTTAATAAAGGAATAAAAACTGTTAGTTCATTTAACTTGAGATAATGTGTATGAACAACTAAATTCCCTTGTCAGTGAAGAAACATAGGTATTTCTAGGGTGGCTTCCTTAGCTCACTATACATCTACCTTTTATCAAGTGAAAATTATATTTTCCACCTGTGAAAGAATTATAGAAGTGACCTGGGAATTAGCTTATATGTAAATATCTATAGTATCAGATTAATTCCTCTTTAAGTCTGGAAATTTTGGTTCTAAAATCAGGAATTTTTATACAGTGTAGAGCCTGTGTTTTTAAAACATTCTGCTGGCAGAATGCAAGTTGCACAGAAAAAAAAAATAGTTATGAGTGCTTATTTGGCAGCATAAGTAGAATGCTAAAATATACTCTCAGTGCATCCTTTTGCACACTGCATCTATGTTTTGTTTTATTCATCAATATAGTAGACTTTGAACAGAAATTGTTCCAGGTTATTGGAATAAAATATTGTTCACTTCTTAGCTACATATCAATCTGTCGCAAAACAAAATAAACTCTACTTTGATGATTATGGATGGAATTGTATTACAGAAAATTTCCATACTCCCCTAGGAGTCAGTCTGACAGAATAGTTTTCCTGGTTTCATTTGGCATAATACATAAAAAACACATATAAAAAAGGACATATTAAAAAAAAAAAAAAAAAAACAAAACAAAAAAACAACCCCCCCCCAAAAAAAAACCAAAACAAAACCCTAAAGAATCTATTTAGACATGACAAAAAAATCAGAGTAGTATCTCCCAAGCTCTATAACATATCGTTTATTCCTGAAAAGTACACATTATTTGCTAAAACCCAGAATAATCTACTCTATTCATACATAAAGTACAGGGGAAAGAAAAAAAAAAAACCAAACACCACAAAACAAAAACCAACAAACAAACAGAATAAAAAGAACAAAGGTACCTGCATAAATGCAGGTTTTCAGATGTGTGGCAGTCCTATGAAACCATAGTTAATGTCTCAAACATTTAATAAAGAACTTTGGTAAAGAAGACAGTCTGTGTGGAGTTGCCAGGGTTGTACAGGCAGTGACAGAAAGACATAGCAAGAGGAAGGAGTCCTATGGAGGTGGGACCACACTTTTCTGAGGCTGAATTTCCCTATCTTGAGCAAATCCATAAGGACCCAATAGAGAATCTGTGCACTGAGAAGACAGGTCAGACAATGGTCACACATACAGGGAGGAGGGAGTAACTCCCCAACAAACCCCAAGTCCACCAATCCATTTCCAGAGGAATCTGAAGCTACCAACTACACATGCACCAAAGCAAAGAGAATTCTAGAATCATAAACTGAGCATGATACCTAATTACCCTAATGAATCCAAGTTCCTACCTGGAGGAGGGGCAAGGAATTATAAAGGACAAGAGTCAAAACCCTGGGTGGTGGCATTCCTCTGGAACTGGACCTCTAAGCTGGCTGGACCAATGCTGAAACCAGGACCAGTAAAATGTTTATTTTTTTGTCCTTCTCTGCCCCTCCCTGTCTCTCTCACTCTCTTCTCCTTTTCTCTCTTTTTTTCTCTCATTCCATACCCCTGTGTGTAAGGGAAGGCTTTTCAGGGCACGTCTGCTGCTTGTTGGCATATGTCATAATGTTCATGGTTTGTTGGTGTATGTTATAAATTTACCGCTTGTTGCAGAGTTTGCAGAACTTACTGATGAAGTTTCATACCAATGTCAGTTGTGAGCAAATAAAAGTTGAGTTTTGTGAATTAAAGAATCTCTGGTGTCAGTTCACCTTAATCCTGGCCTGAGAATCCACAAATCTGAGTCATTGTCCTGAGAAACTGGGATATGACAAGATGTCAGTGTAAATTTAGGGATTTTTTTAAGAAACAGAAAATGCAAAAAGAAGAAAACAGTGACTTCTGTACTGTTTAGAAGAAGAAAAAAAATCTCCTACACATTGTTGATTCATCTCTTCTCCCTAAACTTTGCGCTTCCTGTATATCCCTCTTCTGAAACACAAGAAAGTGTTCTGTCACCGATGTCTCTGATAGACTTTAAATCTATCACAATTTTACATGGACTGTGTATGGTGTATCTGAGGACATATGTTGTCTTGAAGCTTACTGTACAGTAACAGGACTTTTAGAATGGATTATCCAGAAGCATGTTTGAACATCAGAAAATGTTGTTTGTTAAGAGATTACTTTTAGGGTAAAAGTTTAATAAAAATATTCACAGAATCACAGAATCATTCAGGTTGGAAAAGACCCTTGGGATCATCAAGCCCAACCATCAGCCCGACTCTACAAAATTCTCCCCTACACCATATCCCCCAACATCTCATCTAAACCACCCTTAAACACATCCAGGGATGGTGACTCCACCACCTCCCTGGGCAGCCTATTCCACTCTCTGACCACTCTTTCTCTGAATTTTTTTCCCTAATGTCCAGTCTGAACCTCCCCTGTTGCAGTTTAAAGCCATTCCCTTTTGTTCTGTCACTAATCTCCTGTGAGAAGAGACCTGCACCAACCTCTCTACAATGTCCTTTCAGGCAGCTGTAGAGAGTGATGAGGTCTCCCCTCAGCCTTCTCCTCCTCAAACTGAACAGTCCCAGCTCCTTCAATCACTCCTCACAGGATTTGTTCTCCAGACCCATCACCAGCTTCGTTGCCCTCCTCTGCACTCGCTCCAGCACCTCGATATCTCTCTTGTATTGAGGTGCTCAAAACTGGACACAATACTCCAGGTGTGGCCTCACCAGTGCAGAGCACAGGGGGACTATCACCTCCCTACTCCTGCTGGTCACACTATTTCTGATACAAGCCAGGATGTGGTTAAGAAGCTTTCCATTTTTTTTGAAGGCTTGTAAATTATAGCCATAAATAAGAATCTATATAATTTTACAGTAAAAAAATATAAATTATTCCTCTAGCATGAGGTATTTATGTTTTATAAATTATGTTAACATTTATGACAAATTACATATTGCTGTTTTCAACATTGTTTTGATTGCAGCTATGCAAAGTTTTGTAAAGTCTTGAAGGAACTGTTTCTTAATTATGAAATTAATAAAATATGTCAACAATTAATAAATAATTTCACAAGTAAACAAAATATACTGATTATGGGTTTGGGTTTTCATAAAATATATTCTGAATTCAATCAACTATAATGATAAATTTTGTAGAGTTCTGTACAAAATTAGTTTACTCTGTACCTAAAATAGAACTTCAGGTTTACTGAATTTTTTTAAAAAACAGAAGAAGCATGCAAACACTAAATATAATTAAAAAATAGAAAATGTATCATTACAAGGATGGCTAAATGATTAGAGGCAGTCTGCACAAAGAAATTACAGAATCTATTGCAAAATATTTCTGCCCTTGCTGTCCTTTTGAACTAGATGGAAATGTTGACTCCCTCACAGTCTTTTAGAGGCTAATATGCCATTCCCCTATGAACTAAAATTAAAAGTGGAAGTGGGAACCATTATTAGTTTCTGGAAATAACATACAAGGTAGTATTAGAAACAGAGATTTTAAGGGAAAAAAACCCAAAAAAAACCCCAAAAATCTGCTTTCAGAAATCTATAGAAAAGTCTCATTTCGAAGGGACATCTGAGGACTTTCTGGCCCAGCCTTCTGTTAGAAGTGGGGCCTCAGGTTGTGTTGTCCATGTTAAAGCTCTGTTACCTAAGGCATCATAAATTTTGTGAAATTCATTCAACATTCAACTCTTGATTTTTCTTACAGCTTATCTCAAGTATCTCAAGTAGCCTCAATTAGGTAAGACAACCTTTTTTTTTTTTTTTTTTTTTTTTTCCCCCAGTTTATTTCTTTTATTTCCTCACCACACTGGAATGTCCTATGAACCTTGCAGAAGACCTGAAGAACAATTTTAGCCTTAAGCAGACTAATTTAACATGAAATTTGTAGAAAATAAAACATGAAGAGGAGTTGGAGGCAATAATGAGGTCCCATAATTACCCCGCACATATGAAGATGGAATCTAGTTACAATTTTTGTCTTATTTTGGAGAAGTCAAAGAGAAATAATGTTCATGTTAACCAATCTAATTAATCTTTGCTATTTTCCCTTCTATTTTCTTAACATTATAATATCCAAGTAATATCATCAGTTACCTCGTTCCATTTGTGCCATAATATGGACTTCTTCATTAACTTATTTGAACTCAGGGATATCAAATATATGGAAATAGATACATGTTCAATAGAAATATTTCCCCAATAGTGTTACTTAATAAATAACTGTGCTTTCCAAACTTGTTCTCATCCAGATTATAGCAAGGAAGTTTAAAAAAATTAAATGCTTGCTGTAATTCACAAATGGTCATATATGATCATTACATTTAGGGTTCTTCATTGAATATTTCTTATAAACAGTTTTTTGGCAGTTGTAGGAGAGTTGTATTTCCATTTCCATTGTGATCTAGGATTAAATAATGCATCTCCTTTAATTTTTGTAGCAGCTCCAAAGAAGGTAATATGTGTTTCCACAAATCAAAGCAAATATGATTAACAAATTACCTCCAAGACATTATCAAAGACTTGCATAAATGTTTCCTCTAACTTCCTGAGTATTTGCTTTTACTGCCTTCTTTCCATCTTAAAATTTGCTACAATATCTACAAAATGATGTGTCATTAGTGTTACTTTTCTCTGCCAGGTAAAATAGACTGATAAATTCAATTCAGTCATCTCCAATGTACTTCACAATGTTAATACTATGTACAATTTAATTGCCTAGATGAACTACTTCTTCATGTAAAACTACTGAGAAAGGATGATTTTTTAAAAATAATTTATATATTCTAGATGGACTGTGCCACTACAGATGGAGAATATGAAGGCTAATATCTGTGTTATAAAAGCCACCCAGATGAAAGGGGTGGTGACACCTGAGTATGCTGCTTTCTTGGTTTGAGTGTCTGAATATGCTAAATATTCCAGATGGTCAGAGGGTAAACAAAAGAGCTATTAACATTTTAAGAGATTGGTTTATAGTGTTGACATGGTGGTAGTTACTGTATTCAACTGCGGGTGTTAATAAAGCTTTCTAAATATTTCACAGTGAAGGAGTTGGTGTACATCTGTTCGATGAATGCTAATATATGAATCCTTTAGAGTGCAGTACATTCTTCATAATATGCTCTGCCTTACCTCCAGGTATAATTTAATAGATAAGGAGGTTTTGTGTGTCATATTTTCAAATTAAATATAATCAACTATTTAGAAATGTAAATAACATAAAATATACGTATCAGCTATTACTCCAACACTGTAAATAATTAAACTATACTTATACATTCCAGTTTTCCTTCTGGAGAACACAACTTAGAAAGACTTGTAGAGAACCTAATTTTCAGTAACTGCAGGGAAATTCTTCAGAGAAATAATCAAGCTGAACAAAAAGAGAAAAAAATATCCCTGAGCCAATGCAAAAAATAAAGGTTTTCTGTTTGCCTTTCTTCAACAGAGTAGGAGGGAATATGCTGCAATGAAAAACAGGTCTATTAATTAATTTCAGATAATATTAATTTAATTTTCTGAATGCTTCTACACTTAGTTAATACACTTGAAACTCAGAATTAAAATGGAGAATTTTTTCAAAGCGTTATTGTATGTATATTTCTAAAATTTTCTTTATTCCCCAGCATTTTGCATACTGTCATAAACTCTATAATATAAAATAGTCTTCATTTGACATGAGTTGACAACAGATATGGTTTCACACAGATCTTTTTTTCAATCGATGGCACTGTAAAAAAGATTATCCTAAACTATAGAAACATAATTACATTCAAGCATGAACACTTTGAGACTTTCATACTTCTTTTGACACTTTCTTATTCTTTAAAAAATTTAAAAACGATTCCAAGAAGTAATAATCTTAATTTTAAACCAAATCAATACTACATTTTCTCCCTTAAATATAACAAAAAGCCAACTAATATATGAGCTTTCATTCTTCTCTCTTTTTTTTTTTTTTTTTTTTTTTTAGGTTCTGAATATTATTACCATCATGCATTTTGAATAATTCAGCATTTGAATATCACTGCTGAAAGCATCTAATTCAGTAATATGAACACTTAACTGTTAACAAAAATGACAAATCACATAAAGGAATGCATATTTATTGGCTCTGCAACAAAGAAGATAATTTTACATAGTAATTATGAGGAAAGAAAATAAAAAATACATAACTATGGTATCTTGTTCTGTTCTTTTTATGTAGATTTTTTTTCACCAAAAGCTGTTGTTTTATACATCAGAATTGTTCACTAAAGGCCAAGGCCTTATTAACACTGAGCAGTACTTACACCTCAAATAAGTACTTCATTCTGTGGGACTGAGCAAAGAATGCCATTCTATTTACTGTGAATATAGTTAAAAGAATTTATTCCTCTCATCGGAAAACTGAGTAATTTTTACACAAGCACAGAAACACAAAAAAGAAATAAAACTCCCACTAGTTTTTGTTAGAAAATATCTGTAGAGTGCTATACTCTAGCTTTGAATTCTGGACTTATCTTTCTCTTTTTATTTAAAAAATACCTATAATTTGAGATAGCTTATAAAATGTAATAAACCAACATGGTTTTTCAGGAACTTACTGCAAGTATAGCTCATTGTACTTTTCTGAAGGAAGAAAAGAAATGGATCTACTCATCAGAGTCTATGTAAAGAAATAATGTCGTTGCAGAGAATAGTGCTTTTTATTGCCTCCAGATTTAGAGGATTTACCGATTTGAACCTTTATCATTTGTTCAGACATGTCACTATAACAGAAGAAGTTATCAGATGAGACATCACTAGATTGGGTTCAGATATATAGACATATAGTGTTCTTTATTTTCTTTCTGAATTCTTAATTTCTGCAGGCAAATTGCTAGCTAGATTTTAACGTTTGAGTATTTCAAATAAAAAAACAACTTTAAAAATGTTCTTCAATGCAAGGTGGTGTTATGCAAATATTTAAAATAACTAAGTAGCAATTGACCTCCCTAAACGAAAAGCAAAAAATAAGTAACCACCACAGTTACATCAAGTTTATATAATTTACACGAGCTTAATATTATTCCAATCCTTTCAAGTTCTCTCGTCAATTTACAAAAGCAGAGTTTATTGATGGTTTCTGAACTGGATAAACCAATGCACCTGTTAAGTTTCTGTTAAGTTTTCTGTTCTGGGTGATTGGAGTACACGACTGTAAGATGAACTTTAGCATGCATTTGGCTGGCTGACAGAACACGAGCAGTGAATACACCTCAGTTAGTACTTCACTGAGTGAAGCTATAGATACTGGCATTCATTCAAGGATCTTTGCACCATGCTTCTTTGCATAGTATAAAATAAGTGATGACATCTTTTGTGCTGCGATCTCTAATTAGTTTAAAAATTGTTTTGTTCTGTTTGGGTTGGGGTTTTTAGGGGGGGGGGGGGAAGATGGGTTTGGGTTTTTTTTAGTTAAGTTTAAGGCATGCTTAATTCCATTTGATTGTCTTCCAACCACAGAAGAATTATCATTTTAATGCTGGTCAAAATAAGAGTAACACATTTAAAGGACAAATTAATATTTTCAGCTTATATTGCTTAACGGTTTTATGTCTGATTCCCATTTGCAATGACATCTCTTCCCACTCTTTTGAAAATGTAAAGGAAGCTAAAAGTGAGGGTAAATCTAGTATTTTTACTTAATTGACATTTGAACTACCTTTACTATCCTTAAACCCTCTCAAACAGAAAGTTCTGTACTAGACAGGACAAGGTGCAGAGGCTTTTCTGTAACAGGGGGAATGGGCTATTGTAGACCTATACACATAAAAGACTCCAGAACTAATTTTCATCTGTCAAGACATATTGCAATATGGAAGCAAGGATAAAGAGTCCTGTTTGGTAATGTACCCGCAAATTCTTTGTATCTTTAAATATGCATTGAGAGAGAGAGAGATTGTGTTTATGCGTGTATGTGTGTGTGCAAAGAAAGTAGTAAAGGATTACTATGGCAACAGCAGCTCCTAATTAAGACATCATTATTTGTACTACAAATGCATGTACTTTTGAAACAGTTTTCTAAAAGAAGCTTTTCTTCAACACTAGACAAGATAATGACAACTCCCGTTTTTCTGAATGAGAAAATGAAAAGCTGCTGTGTATCTAAGTGCATGAACAGCACCAATTCAAATTACAGACATAAAAGATTCAAAATGTTAGAGTTCTTTGTAACAGCTTGTACAATCGGGGGGAAAAAAAATCTTAATGGTAGCATTTTAAGTTCAACTGAACTTTTCAATGTGAGGTTGCTTTTTTTTTTTTTTATTAAATGATTCCTATCAATAGGCAGAAGACTTACAAAGAAGCACAGCTATTTCCTGGTGAAAGGTAATTAAAAAAAGTCATGCTTGCAGAATTCATTTACATGTATCAGTATTTCTGGATGTTAAGCAGCAGACAAAAGGTACAGACTGAGGTAATACATTCTGCTAATCAATATCCCACCCAATCAATATAAATCCCTTCTCTCCAAACCAGCAGCCTTTACTGTCTATGATGGTAAAATTTAATTAATTCTATGATTATCCTTAAAAGTAGTACAGACTAGGGCATAATGTCACCTTCCATGTACGTATAATGCATCTGATTCATAAAATTCATATCTGCATAACTCCTATAACATTAGTTATTTAATCATTAGATCTACACTGAGGTTAAACATCATAGAAAGAAATTCCTGGGGGTGTGGAATTCCTTTATGTTAATGAAGATGACATAATATTCTGACAGTAACTCCAAGGAATAATAATTCTTCTCAAAAAATAACTACAAGAAAAAAACTCTCTAGATCTCAGCAAAACTTTGCAAAATGTATCATGAAAGCATGCCTACCAGAAGTCAATAGCAAAATACAATTTAAAAAATATTTCTTATCTATCAAACATCATAAAATTTGGTCAACTGCACAAATATTTTTGATGCCCTGGAGTTTGTTTATTTACTTTTGATTGCCAATGATATCAAATAAGAAATACATGCAGAGAAAAATTGTTTTGCCTTTAAAACTTGAGGCAAACAAAAATGTGTCAGCTCTACCAGGCAGTCAAGAGTAAATGTCAGGAAGTAAAATGAAAGCTGGTGAAAGAGATACTCAGGAAAGTGGCACCACTATGCTGCTTTCCATCTTAATCTTCTGAGGTTTTCTCATGTATGTCTTCAGAGTAATCAGGAGCAGCAAACTACAGGGTTATTCAAGAGAAGAAATCTTTTCATCAGGTAAAAATGGTAACATAATACTGTATAGACTAATATGGGCAATAATCATGCAATAGATTTTTTGGTTCTGAATGTCCATTTCATTTATAAACTACCAGTGTGACAGATAGTTTAAGTATATTCTCAAGGTACGAAGATTTTTGAGTCCGTCCTTCATACTAAATTGTTTACAAGAAATATCTGCTAAAAGTAATTTAGGGCAAACTTATTCACACAGAAGACATCGCACATTAATTCTAAACAAGAGTTAACACAATATCAAAATCAATTAGGTCAATAGCCTAAATATCTCTTTCTTCCTCTTTCAGAAATAGAGGAACACAAAAATATGCTATTGTTGCCATATCATTCATATGTATAATTGTATACAAAATGTCACTATCCAAGTATTCTGTAATAAAAGAAAAATGATTTCTTATATTTTAGAAAGATCAAAGTGTTTTTTAACAGAAATTCAAATATTTGAAGTATTAGTATTATTTTTTACAGTAAACTTTAATAAAAAGTTACACTAATTGTTTAATTAAACAAAGAAATAGAAAATATATTTATATGAAAATTATATAGATAATTCTTTGTTGTGCAGAGTAGATAGTATTTATTCAAGTAACAGCACATTACAGGGAAACACAATGAGAGATTTGTCTCTTTGGCTACACTGTAAATGAAGCCAGATTATCAGAGTGAAATACCACAATAACAAAATGTCAGATATTGATTTTTACTGATTTTTCTTCTGGAATATCAAATAGGATGGTTACCTGTAAATACCTGTGATTCATTGCTTGTACTTACTGTATTGTTCTACTTACCATGCAATGGAACTGTGAAAGTCAAGTGTTTTATGTCATTGGACATTTGCAGAAAATTAATATCTTGAAAGTTATTTACTTTGTAAATATTTTAATGGTCTAATGATTAAGTACTGCTAAATCATTAATAAATCTTGATTTGCTGCTAAATTATTACTGTGTTAATGCATTCATCCACAACAATGTCATCATACAGTTTAGAAAGTAACTTACTAACACACAAAATATTTGAGATGATACTATTCCCTCAGTTTGGAGTTTATATACGTATGAAGAAAAGAAAGAGAGATAGAAAGAAAGAAAGAAAGAAAGAAAGAAAGAAAGAAAGAAAGAAAGAAAGAAAGAAAGAAAGAAAGAAAGAAAGAAAAAATATTTTAATTTTTACAGGTTAAAGGAAAATAGTTTACAATATAAATATGATGCAGTACCAAAAT
The DNA here is from genome assembly GCF_965140245.1 of Athene noctua. NCBI lineage: Eukaryota > Metazoa > Chordata > Aves > Strigiformes > Strigidae > Athene > Athene noctua. Next base: position 212,958,232 of record NC_134037.1, read on the forward strand.
TTATCCTTGTTTGGAGTTTTGGATTACTTTTTTCAGGGGGAACCAAGCCTGTTTTCAAATATTGTTAGAAATGCTTCAAATAAATTACGAATGAATATCTGAATCACTTGGTATGCAGACAATGAAAATGCCCTTTCACTGTACACATACAGGAATTAATAATTTTTGTTTTCAAGGCACTGGATTATTTTGTCTATCATCAGTTTCATATATTGATGTTCAGCTTCCTGGATGCTCATCTTTGTTGCAAAATTAAACATAGATATCTTGGGTTAAGTTTATTGGTTGGGTTTTGGCTTTGGGCTGTTTTGTTTGTTAATAACATTGAACCTACGTAATGTATTTCATGCTAATACACTATTCTACATGACTACACTTTCACTAAAACAATCCTGTTGGTATAAAATTATAACACAGAATTTCTTAAACATAATCACTGAGCAATCATAGTAGCTATAGAGAAAACCAATTTTCTGTCTAACAGAAGTGTATGAAACACAATGGTGGTTGGGCTCAAACACAAGTGTATGTACAAATATATTTATCTTTTACATGCTGTTCATATCTGTGGTCACTCTAGGTCTCTCAAAAGCTAATTTTTCAAAAACTTATCTTGCAAAGATTTTAAAAAGATAACCTCTATATGCATTTCAGATATTGTTAAAAGAATAAAAAATAGAGGTTTAACTGACCTTTCATTTTGATACAACAATGGCTGCAAATAAGAGTCTCTAAGACATTTCTATATCAGACAGAGTAGGTGAATTCTCTGCAGTTTTCACTAATTAGTAGGTTTGGAGGAAAGTTTATTTTTTAAATAAATATGTTCACTATTCCAAATTCACTCTTTTTTTTTTTTTTTTTTTTTTTTTAACTAATGAGTTCAGACTCTGACACAGAGTAAATAAAATGGTTTGATATCTGACAAGATGCCAAGCAAGCATTTGTATATTTTTCAATATACAGGGCAAATAAGATTTACACTGGAATTCCTGTACTGATATTGCTACATCTCTGTGTTCAGTGCTGGGGACTCAGTTATATTTAGAAAACTTTCTAAGGTCCATTATTTTTTGTATAAATATCAGAAGTCAATTCAGTAACTGAGAATCTTTCATCCTCAAAATATAACTCTAAATGGATCCAAGGAAGTCAAACAATACTATCTACTAGACCTTCAGATAACAGAAGCACAAATGCTAAAATCAAGAAATAACAACAACAAAAAGAAGTTTAGACATATTAACAGAAAAGAAATTAATCAAATATTGTTGTGGGGGATTCATCTGGCCAACCATGTAGTTTACTTTAGATTTCAATTCACTTCTAAGGAGAAATCTAAAGATGCATCTCACTCTGAAAAGTATTTACTTCTCACTTGATTTAAAAGGAATCTTAAGGTGACTAGTATAGATTTAGATATTAGTACTGTAGACAACTAAAATTGAGACAATAATATTTTCATATACCACTTCAACTAAAGGAAGTCCCTGAGATAACACTAAAAAGTGGACAGTTATTCCTGGAAAGTATTTCTATACATTTTCATAAGATTTAAGTCACACTCAAGCATGTGCAACTGATGTGTGTTTGAGACTGGATAATGGGTCAGTGTTTTCCTGTTCTATTTCTACTCTTGGTAGAGAATGTATTCTGTATGGAATTTTTGATAATTAATACTTCAAACATATCAAAAAACTTTCCATAAGAACACAGTGGGTGAAAAAGGTATGAACAAAGAAGCACTGCTTTAGAATTGGATTTTTATGAGAAATACAAGGATTTGGGTATTTTAAAATTTTTTGAAAACCTGGTAAGCTACAGTTCTGTAGGTATGCAACCTATATCTGTTTTTTTGGGGAAGCTGAAACTGAACATAAAGTTTCCAATGGAGACAAGATCTGAATTTCTGAGATTCTTCTTTCAAATGCAGATTAGGACAGGGAATCCAGACTTTCTTAGTATTTCAGAAAAAATAATGAAAATATGAGACTATCAGGGAGAAATTCATAACAACAAGTTATAGTAAAAAGAAATACATTAATAATACAAAGAAGTATAATGTTTTTATTTTTATTTTATTCCCTTTTTTAATGCAGCAACTCTGTTGAACTCACTGGGGATTAACTCAAGATAGAGTAGCTCTGAACACAATTTGGCTTACAAAAGGTAACACAGTTGTCTAGATATTAATTTGAGACTATGAACATTGTAATTGTGCTGGTTTTGGCTAGGATAGACTTAATTTTTTTCATAGTATCTAGGATGAAGCTATGTTTTGGATTTGTGCTGGAGACAGAGTTGATAACTTGGGGATGTTTTAGTAATTGCTGAACAGCGCTTGCAGATAGTCAAGGCCTTTTCCGCTTCTCACACCTCCCCAGCTGTGAGTAGGCTGGGGGTGCACAAGAAGTTGGGAGGGGACACAGCTGGAACAGCTGACCCCAACTGACCAGAAGGATATTCCATACCGTATGATGTTGTGCTCAGCATATAAAGCTGCAGGAATAAGGAAGAGGGAGGTGTTTGGAGTGATCACATTTGTCTTCCCAAATAACCATTATGTGTGATGGAGCCCTGCTTTCCTGGAGATGGCTGAACACCTGCTTGCCAATGAGAAGTAGTGAATGAATTACTTGTTTTGCTTTGCTTGTGTGCATGACTTTTGCTTTACCTGTTAAAATGTCTTTTTCTCAACTCACCAGTTTTCTTCCAATTCTCTCCCCCAACCTTCCCAGGTGAGAGTGAGTGAGTGGCTGTGTGAGGTTTAGTTGCTGGCTGGGGTTAAACCACGACAGCAATTTAAGATTTTTTTTTTTTTTCCTGCTATTTTCCATTAATTCTTATCCGTTAAAAGTAGATTTATTTAATAGTGTAGCATTACCCCAGCAGTTTGTATTCTTCTGAGACTATTGGTTTATTATACATAAAATTTGTTTCAGAGCTGTAAAAGAATGACATTGTCATCAGGGAAGATGCTGCTCGTATTTAAAGCTTGTGCTACTTCATTAGTTTTAGGGTTTTTTCCTGCTACTGACAAATGGTTTCAGTTAAATGGATATATTTTCTCACTCATATGTATCTGTGTGTGTAAAAGACAGGGAGAAACAAAAATATTTGTTTTTCAAAAAACCAGATGGGGATACTATGTTATCAGATCAGGACACCTGAAAAATAACTATTTTTTACACCTACTTCAAAAGAACACAAAGGTGTACACAGCTTTATTATTATTTACCAATATAGAGAGAGATCTTGACCAAAAAAAGTGTAACAGACCTGTATTTTGATAATAAAGCTATTGTATGGATCTAAATTCTAAGACAATTTTTTGTGTGTGTGTGTGAGAAGAATTTGCTTAGTCATATCAAATAGTATTATCTATTAAGATCAGGTGTTAGTAAAGAATGATTGAAATAAACCTAGAAAGATTGCAGGAATAAAAGGAAAAGCATTTGAAAGAAATTAAGAAGACAATTTGTCAGAGTTACAAGAAGCAAAGGAGAAAGAGCAATAGAAGACCTTATTGTGAAGAAAGAGTAAAAAAGAAATTTAGAATATTAGTATTATATATATTATATATAATAAAAGTGAAATGTACAAAAGTGTAAAAATAAACAAGGAGAAATCTGAAATATAGAGGTATATGTGAGTTCCCAGCAGCAAGGTAAAGGAAGAGAAAATGCTTATAGTGTAAGGAGAAATAATGAGAAAAGGGAGATAATAAAGGCTAAGAAGGAACTGGAACAAGGACTGAAGAGAAGGCAGAATGTTGTAGAAATGAGATTTAAATGGTGCAAGAAAAACCTGATTAGTTAAGTAAGTTTACCTAGATGATTAAATAATTCTTGATATAGTTTTCAGTGCTCACTCAAGCCACCTACTCTCTTTTTGTCACCTGTATTTGTGCTTTCTTAATTGCCTAGGTATCACTGGTTAATAAAGGTGATTTTCAGGGTTTATGTCTCACCAGAGCCATATCTTGATGACCTTACCTGAAGAGATTCTAATTCAGAATTGGAATCTAAGAGTTTTTGGCTACCGTTCCAGCATGTGAATATGTGAGCTACCTATTTACAAATTTATAAAATTTGGAAAATATTTATTTAGGCTAATCTGAAATGTGTACAAGGTAGATTTATGCATTTAAATAGGCTTGATCTATTTGCAATCAGCACACTTGAAGCAAGATTCATTTTATCACACTTCAGGTGTTAGATTTACTTCCACACTGTCAACACGTAAACTTATTTGTTTAAATGTAATTGGAATTTTAAAATTCTGTTATTGTATATATAGTTAATACCTCTGTGGAGCCTGGAAAACTGTACAGTTGATGATAAAGTATACTTAAGTAAATTAGTTTTAGTGAAATGGTTGGTCCCCATATACTATAAGTACTCAAATGCAGGTATCTAATCTGGAACTGAAAACACCCATAGGACTTGTTGAATTTTCTTAAGTAGATCATGTGAGATTTCTTAATGTACCCTTCCAGGCTTCCAGCTCCCACTTTAGAAGGACTGGCTTCTCTCATGAGCCTTGTGTTATACTTTCCGGTCTTGCTCATGTGCCCTTGGATAACCTAGGATATGTTAAATGTTGCCAGACACCTATGTTTAGGTAACTTAACAAGCCATCAGCTGTCTATGGCCTAAATATCTTAATCTGAATTACTCACCAAGGCATCCTTTATAATTACTGAAGGGAAATGGACTCTTCTAAAGAGCAATATATCTGACCTATTTTTAGGATGAAGTGAATTTTATTTTAAAAGACCCTATTTCTTTTCAGTCAGGACAACGGAAGCCTAGGGGAACTAGCCTGAATATAGGGATGTATGTTACAGACATCTAAATTTAGTTAAATGAGTCCTGTCCTGTCCTGTCCTCTCCTGTCCTGTACTATAGGGATGTAAGTCATTATGTAAAGACAGGATGACTGCATATAAATATACAGTCATCAGATCAATTTCTTTTCAGTAGAATAGACAAACAAATAAGCTAGGCAAACCAGTAAGAAAGACAGATTAATCTATTTGTTAGACAATAGGGGATGCAGAGCAATTTTTATTTTGAATACACAATTCACTTAAGTTAATAAATGAGAAATCAGAGTTTTTCCTTTTTTTAGGAAACATATGTAGTTTTAACAAGACAGCGTTTCACCAGAGAAGTGATACCTCTTATTCATACCAAACCAACAGTAAAGTAGGTATTTAGGAAATTAATTTATAATGATGTCCCCTGCTTTGTTTAGGTCTAGGAGAGCGCACAAACAATCATTTTACACTTTACAGTTAAACGTTAAAACCACCCCATACTGGTTATGCAGATGTAAGGTGTGCAGGTACTTTTTTGATCTATTTTATAGAACTTTGCATTTACTTACTGGCAGAATAATAACAAGAAAAAACTACTTAACACATGACAGGTGTCAGAGCTGAAGCACCGAGGTCTATTTCATCTCTACTCAGTTTTACGTAGTACTTCTAAAATTCACAAGTTCTTTTTGCAGCATTGCTCTTCTAAACTGCTCACAACTTAGCTTCTATCTGGGATCTCCCAGGGAAGATTCATACTCAGGTTCTGCTTAAAGGTAAGACTGAATTACAAGGTAAAAGGAAAGCCATTCCTTCCTCTCTTCTGTTGGTTAAGGCTTTTCTACATTTATAGTATAATTAAATGTTGAAAGAGGCAAGGACATAATTTTGTGATTCTCTTAAATAATAAAAAACCCCAACCCAAACCAAACCAAACCAAAAAACCACCAAAAACCAAAGAAGCAAACCTAGAGAATTTCTAGATAAAAATATTAACATTGAAAAACCTTCTGTTCAACATTACAATAACTTGATATAAAAAATACTGATTTAAGTTTTGTGTTTTTTGAAAATCTTTGTATAGGAACAGAAGTTCTGAGTTATTTAGCTATAACAAAAGAAAAATATTTTTCTTACAATATGTGTGAAAAGAAATATATATATATATGTATTTTTAGAATTTTTCTCAGTATTTTAATCTTCATAATATTGAGAATTACAAATAAGAGTGAAAATTTCAACATATGACAGTGTTTTCCTCAAGGGAAGGTAAATATGTTAATAGTTACACTGAATGTTTTGGATTCACATGCATGGCTACAACTTACATGCATATATATTATGTGAGAATGCATGCATGTTAATCATGAAGATGTTACATAAATATCTTTCAATCACAGGAGGTTGTGCATACTAAATTAGTGCCCCCCAGAATACACCCGTTCATTTCCCTAAAGATGCACTTTATGAAATCTCATTGTCTTCTAAGAATTTCATTAGTTCTACAAACATAATCCTAAAACGTCCTCTTCCTTATTTTATTGTTCCCTACTACTTTTACACAACTCTGCTTAAAAGAAAATATTCAACATCTGTTAAAACTAGAAGTTCTAAGTTAATTTTTGTAACAAAATATGAACTTAGATTGCAAAAGCTGATTTTAAGTAGTAACAACATTGTGTCTTAGCCCCGGAACAGGGTTTGCATCAGAGAATTTTATTTTTCAGGAAAGTGACTGCAACAGTAAATTCAACAGTAGAGTTCTCTCTTGCTAATGCTGTTTTGTGGTCCTGTAAATATTGCATTCATTTATCATCTACTACCTTCTGCCTTTCAAGGAAGCACAGAGAGGGACTCTGAGACATATTTTTCTAGATCTGTGTCTGGTCTCTTCTCCAACAATAGAGATGGGATGTTTATCAATCTGAATACATTTGGGGATTTTTTAATCTGGATGTTTTATATCCTAAGCAAGTGATCTGACCACCTTCTTACTGTGTGCAAGGTAGCTATCAGCTATTAAGCTCAACTTAGTGTTATATTAGATGCAGAAGCATAGATCAGGCACCTTCAGTGGTTTAGGATTTTATCTAAATTTTAGGTATCTAAACTGTGAACATCTCATAGCAGCTCTCACCAGTGGTCAAACCAAGATGCTAATTTTGATATTTAATTGTCTTTGTCATTAGATTAGAAGAAAGTATTATGACCTCATTTAACTTAATTTTCTATTTTTTCTTAGAGCTTTAAAAAATTTTATCTGAGAGATGAAGGTGCAGTAAACAAGCTCTCCCGTTTTATATCTTCCTCTCCCTTATTCTCCAGTTTTAAACAGAATCTAAACACTTGCAAAGTTTTTAGTAATCAAGGCTCAGTTGCATCAAAATCAGAAAAACACATTTAGGTTACAACAGGAGCAACAGTAGGTTTTACAATTTCCTTGACTTAGCCACCATTATTTCCACAGTATTTATGTCACCATAGGTTATCTACCTTTGTGATACAGTTAGTAGAGATGCTAAACTCTGTATTAAATATGTCTTTACTATTTTTCATAAACGATTAGCTTCTATATTCATACCTCCTCCATCCAAAATATCTTTCACAAAAGTATATTACATAGTTGCAGCTTTAATGTAATTTAGTGTATGAGAAGGGACAGACTCAGCAATGAAACCAGCTATTTCTGCACGCTTTCATCACAAACATTTCTAGAAGCGTAAGATCTCCAACATTATAAGGAATAATGCAGGTGTTTATAAGTTTTTGTGCCATAATTCTTACATAATATGACATAACATTTCCTGTTTATGGTACGTGATCTCTTTTATCACATATACAATCATAGCATCATAAATGGTTTGGGTTGGAAGGGACCTTTAAGATCATCTAGTTCCAAACCCCCTGCCATGGGCAGGGACACCTTCCACTAGATCAGGTTGCTCAAAGCCTCATCCAGCCTTGCCTTGAACACTTCTAAGGAGGGAGCATCCACAGCGTCTCTGGGAAACCTCTCACCACCCTCACTGTAAAGAGTTTCTTCCTCATACCTAATCTAAATCTACCCTCTTTCATCTCAAAAATGATACCCCTTATCTTACCACTACACACCCTGATAAAGTGTCCCCATCTTTCCTGTAGGCCCCCTTCAAGCATGGGGAGGTTCTTATAAGATGTCCCTGGAGTCTTCTCTTCTCCAGGCTGAAAAACCCCAGCCCTCTCAGCCTGTCCTCATAAGGGAGGTGGTTCTGTCCCTTGATGATCTTTGTGGCTTCCTCTGGACTCGCTTGAGCAGATCTATGTCCTTCTTATACAAGGGGGCCCAGAGCTGGACACATTACTCCAGGTGTGGTAGTGGAGGTGAAGAGTCCAAGAGGGAAGTAGAGGGGGAGAATCACATCCTGCAACCTGCTGGTCATGCTTCTCTTCATGCAGCCCAGGATAAGGGCCCTTTCTGAGCTGTGAATACACACTGCTGGCTCATAGATTTTCATCCACTAATACCCCCAAGTCCTTCTCTGCAGGGCTGCTCTTAATACATTCTCCACCCAGCCTGTATTTGTGCTTGGGATTAACCTGACCCATGTGCAGGACCTTGCACTTGACTTTGTTAAACTTCATGAAGTTTTCATGGTCCCACATCTCAAACCTGGCCTGGTCCCTCTGGATGGCATCCCTTCCCTCCAGTGTGTCGACTGCACCACACAGCTTGGTGTTGTTGGCAAACTTGCTGAGGGTGCCAATCCCACCAACAAAGATGTTAAACAGAGCGGGTCCCAACACTAACCCCTGTGGAATGGCACTGATCACTGCTCTCCTCTTGGACATCAAGCTGTTGATTGCAACTCTTTGAGTGTGACCATCCAACCAGTTGCTTATACACCAAGTGGTCCATCTGGCAAAACCATGTCTCCAATATTTAGACAAGGATGGTATGCGGGACACTGTCAAAAGCTCTGCATATGTCCAGTAGATGTTGTCAGTTCCTCTTCCCTCGTCCACCAATACTGTAACACCATAGTAGAAGGCTACCAAATTTGTCAGGCACAATTTGCTCTTAGTGAACCCATGTTGGTTGTCATCAATCACCTCCTTGTTTTCCATATGCCTTATCATAGTTTCCAGGAGGATCCACTAAATGATAGGCCCAGAGGTGAGACTGTCTGGCCTGTTGAAGTGCTAAGGCTTGGACAACAGACTCAAGCCAGAGATGACCTATAGATAAATCCTGCATAATTATAACTGAAAACCATTGTGCTAGTAGGTATTGTACTAAGTTACAGCAAAACACTTATGCTGATGTAAGAAGTGCTAAAGCATTGAAATACTGAAGCCTGAATAACAGGCCCCAAGATGAAGCTGCTAACTTAGTATGTAATCATTAATGAAATATGTAAACTCGCTAGTGAAAGATGCAGCTTAGACAAAATATAATCAGGAGTGGGGAGAGAATGTATCCAGCTTCCCTTGTTTAGCCTTGTTCAAGTCTGAGAACCCAAGTATTTGGCCTTGTTGGAAAATCCCTTGGTTTCCCCCCCTGAGCCCTGGCCAGGCTTTGGGTGGAATCCAACAGGAGAATGAAAACAGAAATTTTCCTCTCAAAACAAAGGTGCCAGCTATTCTGGCTTGTCGATCTCTGGTACATAAGGCTGGACCCGCTCACAGGGACTTTGGAAGCCTCACCTATGGGTGGAGGCACCGCGTAGGATTCCCCCCTTGCCGGGACAGGCTCTCCAAACCCTCGCTGTAACCGGGGCTGCCCAGCCACTGCGGGGCTGGGTGATGGTAACGTATGCAAGTGGTGATGGAGCTTTCTTAATCACTGTTCTCTCTCTCGTGTAGTAATGATTTGATCCATTACCCTGTATTCTCCTGTTGCTTTAGGTGCACAATTCTGCTTTTTCTTACTGCATATTTTCTGTATTACACTGCTACATTGGTTATCACCAATAAAATACACCTACTCTTTTCACTCTGGTATCTGAGTTTAGTTGGTATCCTTAATCAGCAAAATATAAATTGGTGTCAGAAGTGGGATTCGACCAAAAAAAAAAACCAAAACCAACCAAAAAAGCCATTATTTAAGTTCAAAGGTAATTTGTCAAGTCTACAAGATATTCCCAGCTGGGAAAATCCTCCCTGGCCCAGGAGTGGGCTCAGGTCGCAGGACCATGTGAACAATGGGAGAGCTGGCTGAAAGAAGCTGAACCATTAGATGTTCTAAATTATATGAAAAGGATACCTATTGGAAAAGGAAAAGAGACTACAAATTCAAGCAAACGAGTATGGATATAGAAAACAACACCAGAGTAAAGAGAGGCTGGTTTTAGAGCGTTCCCAGATGGAGCAACAGATGTGTGATCTATGGAGTCAAAATAGTGATGTTGTAATTCTGGAATAAATTGTTTGCTGAGAAGCTGGATACTTATCAGACAGTGGCAGAGAAAGCCACAGTGTGAGTAGCACAATATAAGAAAAGAAGAGGTCTGGATTCGTTGTGTACTTTGACTATTGGCACTGATATTGTCTCTGAGACTTCGAGCTTGTATATTGTATGTATGTTGTTAAATTTGGATTTGTCTTTTGTCATAATTGTCCTTGTGGTACTTGTGGTTATAAGTGTAATTCTGTGTTGTTTGTGTGAATGGTATAAGGGAGCTCCCTGTGTGGTAATAGAAGATCAGCCTGTTTAATCTAAGAGTGTGTGTGAGAGTGTGAGATGCGGTACTACTGTAAAAATGTTATCATGACTCTTTTGATTACTGAGATAGGAAATCGCCTTTGTGATGCAATAGAAAAATAAAGTAGCTGGGTGACCTTGGGGAGTAGGACCCCCGAAGGAGTGCAGGGAATCGAGATACTTGAGACAGCCCTAAAGACAATGAAAATAGGATTTCTCATAAGGAAATTTTATGGCTTTGCTAAAAGACGACATGTCTCGTAAAAAAAAAAAAAAAAATAAATTGACAGTGTACCAACTAACAAGCTGTGGTGAATATATACACAGAGAGGCTGAATAAACCTAGCAAGAGAGTGCAGAGATCTAAAACTAGGAATTCAGGGACAACTCAGCCTACAGCACCCCTTCTTGAACCTCAACAGGACCCTCCATCTGCTCGCAGAGGCCCCCCCCGCCTCCCCCCAGCACCCCCCTCAAGTGGATCACTGCTTCCAGGGTTGAAAGACGATCAGGCACCGTTTTCTGACTTGCACCCTTTGCATGAGGAAAGGGAAGTGAATCAATATTATGATCAGTACAAATGAATTAATGGCCAAGCTCCAGAGCAGTGGGTGCAGAAGGACTGATGACCCCATGCGGAGTCTATTTTATTTTCTTTTATTTTTTAGAACAAGCAGTCCCTGCAAACTGTAAATACCCTGTTTGACACTGGAGAGGAGGTCTCCTTAATGTATTGGAATCCCAAGATATTTAAAGAACAACTTGTAATTACTACAGGTTTAGGAGGAAAATAAATTAAAGCTGTACAAACAAAAATAGAAATGAAAATAAGAAACCTCCCAAAATGATTATATTCAGTCATGATTGTTCCCATTCCTGGATATATAAAAGGTATAGAGATTCTAAAAAGACTAATGTTAAATGTTTCTGATGGTCAATATCAATATGAAGTTAAACTCTGTATTACCTGTTACTGTTGGTGAAGTAAAAATGCCTCCTGTGCAGATCCCGGCTGCAACTAAGTTAGTCACAATGAAACAGTATAGAATTCCAGGAGCACATGAAGAGATATCACAGGCAATTAGAGATTTATTAGATGTAGGAGCTTAAAGCCAACCACGACAGCATGGAACAATCTGATATGGCCTGTCAAGAAACGTGATGGATCCTGAAGAATGATGGTGGTTTTTAGAGAAGTAAATAAGCCTACTGCACCGCTTGCAGCAGCTGTGCCAGACACTGTCACTTTAATAGAGAAGGTTCAGAAACATCCAGGAACTTGGTATGCTGTCATAGATTTAGCTAGTGGATTTTTTACTATCCCTATTGCAGAAGAGCATCGGGACCAATTTGCATTCACATGGCAGGGCCAGCAATACACCTTCACTAATTACCAGAAGGATGGTTACATAGCCCCACTATCTGTCATAGAATTGTAGCTGAACATTTACATGAAATACAGCTGCCTCCTCACACACAACTAAGTCACTATATAGATGATGTTTTGACCCAATGATGATGAGGAGGTACAAAAGTCCTTGAGTTAGTGGTAAATCACATGAAACAGAAGGGTGGGAAATTAACCCTGAAAAAACATGAAAAGTAAAAAAATCCAAGGACCATCTCAAACGGTGAGGTTTCTAGGAATTCAGTGGCACTATGGGCATTGAGAAATACTGCCTAAAGTCCAATAAACAAAAATTTTTTAGGTTTTTCTGTACCACAAAACAAAAAGAATCTAGAAGATTCATTGGGCTATTCGGCTTCTGGAGGCAACATAACATATGCAAGTGGTGATGGATCTTTCTTAATCACTATTCTCTCTCTCGTGTAGTAATGATTTTATGCATTACCCTGTATTTCCCTGTTTGTGGGTTTAAGTGCACTATTCTGCTTTTCCTACTGCATGTTTTCTGTATTACACTGTTACACTGATTATCACCAGTAAAATACACCTACTCTTTTCACTCTGGTGTGTGAGTTTAATTGGTATCCTTAATCAGCAAAACACCTGTAGTTCCCTGGGTCTTCCTTTTCCCCTTTTTAAAAATGGAGGTTATGTTTCCTCTTTTCCAGTCACTGGGAACTTCATTGGACTGCCACAACTTCTCAAATATGATGGATAGTTGCTTAACCACTTCATCTGCCAGTTCCCTCAGGACCCATGGATACATCTCATCAGGTTTCATGGACCTGTGCACCTTCAAGTTCTTGAGATGGTCTCAAGCCTGATCTTCTACACTGGACCGGTCTTCCTTCTCCAGGTCTCTGCCTTTGCCTTCTGCAACATGGGTGATGTGGCGGGAGCCTTGCAGTGAAGACTGAGGCAAAAAAGTTAAGTACCTCAGCACTCAGAGTTTGCTCTCTTGAAGTCCAGAGTACTGAGGTTTTTGGGCACCCTCCTTGCTGCCCTAAGGATCTTGAACTCCAGTTTCATGATCATTGCAGCCAAGGTTGGCCTTGAACTTCACATTCCCCACCAGCCCTTCCTTGTTGATGAGAACAAGGTCCAGCATAGCACCTCTCTGCATTGGCTACTCTATCACTGGGAGAAGGAAGTTATCATCAATGCATTCCAGGAACCTCCTGGATTTCTTTATGCTCTGCTATCACAGAATCACAGAATCATCTAGGATGGAAAGGACCCTGGAGATCATCTAGTCCAACTTTTTGCCTAGCACAGTTCCCACCTAAAGCATATCCTTAAGCTATAAATCGACCCTACTCTTAAACACCTCCAGGGATGGGGAATCCACCACCTCCCTGGGCAGCCCATTCCAACGCCTAACAACCCGTTCTCTGAAGAAATGCTTCTTCATATCTAGTTTGAACTTTCTCTGGTACAACTTGAGGCCATTCCCTCTTGTCCTGTTGCTTTCTACTAGGCTAAAGAGGCTCAAACCCAGCTCTCTGCAGCTTCCTTTCAGGTAGCTGTAGAGGGCGATGAGGTCTCCCCTCAGCCTCCTCTTCTCCAGACTAAACACCCCCAGTTCCCTCAGCCGCTCCTCGTACGACCTGTGCTCCAGACCCTGCACCAGCTTCGTTGCCCTTCTCTGGACACGCTCGAGTCATTCAATGTCCTTTTTGGAGTGAGGGGCCCAAAACTGAACACAGGAATCGAGGGGCGGCCTCACCAGTGCCGAGGACAGGGGTCAGATCCCTTCCCTGTCCCTGCTGGCCACGCTATTGCTGACACAAGCCAGGATGCCATTGGCCTTCTTGGCCACCTGGGCACACTGCTGGCTCCTGTTCAGCCAGCTGTCAATCAACCCCCCCAGGTCCCTCTCTGACTGGCAGCTCTCCAGCCACTCCTCCCCAAGCCTGTAGCGCTGCTGGGGGTTGTTGTGGCCCAAGGGCAGCCCCCGGCATTTGGCCTTATGGAAACTCCTCCAGCTGGCCTCAGCCCATGGCTCCAGCCTGTCCAGGTCTCTCTGCAGAGCCTCCCTACCCTCGAGCACATCAACACTCCCACCCAACTTGGGGTCATCTGCAAACTGACTGAGGATGCACTCGATCCCCTCGTCTAGATCATCAATAAAGATGTTAAACAGGAGTGGCCCCAACACCGAGCCCTGGGGGACACCGCTCATGACTGGCCCCCAACTGGATTTATCTCCATTCACCACAACTCTTTGGGCCTGGACATCCAGCCAGTTTTTTACCCAGTGAAGTGTGCGATTGTCCAAACCTCAAGCAGCCAGTTTCACCAGAATGCTGTGGAAAACGGTATCAAAAGCCTTGCTAAAGTCAAGGTAAATTACATCCACAGCCTTTCCCTCATCCAATAAGCAGGTCACCCTGTCGTAGGAGGAGATCAGGTTTGTCAGGCAGGACCTGCCTTTCATAAACCCATGCTGACTGGGCCTGATCATCTGGTTGTCCCACATGTGTTGTGTGATGGTACTCAGGATGAGCTGCTCCATCAGCTTCCCGGGCACCAAAGTCAAGCTGACAGACCTGTAATTTCCTGGATCAACCTTCTGACCCTTTTTATAGATGGGCGTCACATTGGCCAATTTCCAATCTGTCTGGACCTCCCCGGTCAGCCAGAACTGCTGGTAAATGATGGAAAGCAGCTTGGCGAGCACCCCAGCCAGCTCCTTCAGCACTCTCGGGTGTATCCCATCCTGTCCCATAGACTTGTGTGTGTCTGTGTGATGCAGCAGATCACAGACTGTGTCCTGGATTGCAGGGGGGTCGTTCTCCCCGTCTCTGTCTTCTGGCTGAGGAGGCTGGATTCCCTCAGTACAATTAATCGTGTTATTAAAGGCTGAGGCAAAGAAGGCATTAAGCACCTCAGCCTTCTCCTCATCACTTGTTACCAAATTTCCTCCTGCATCTAGCAGGGGATGGAGACTCTCCCTGGTCTTTCTTTTGCTACTGACATACTCATAGAAATTTTTCTTGTTATCCTTGATTGCAGAGGCCAAATTAATTTCCAGTTGGGCTTCAGACCTCCTGATTTCTGCCCTGCATAGCCTCACAGCCTCTTTGTAATCACTGTGAGTGGCTAGTCCCTTCTTCCAAAGGCTGTAACCTCTCCTTTTCTCCCTGAGTTGCAGCCAAAGCTCCCTGTTCAGCCAGGGTGGTCTTCTCGGGCATCGGCTTCTCTTATAGCACCTGGGGACTGCCTGCTCCTGAGCCATTAATACTTCCTTCTTAAAGAGCGCCCAGCCTTCCTGGGCCCCTATACCCTTCAGCACCATCTCCCAGGGGATCCTTTCAAGCAGGTGCCTAAACAAGACAAAGTCAGCCCTTCTGAAGTCCAGGATGTCAGTCCTGCTTAGCTCTCTCCTGACCTCTCTAAGAATTGAGAACTCTATTATTTCATTATTGCTGTGCTCTAGTCGACCTTCAACCTCCACATCATCCGCCAGCCCTTCTCTGTTCACAAAGAGGAGATCCAGCAGGGCACCTTCTCTGGTCAGTTCTCTCACCAGCTGCATCAGGAAGTTCTCTCCCACACATTCCAGGAATCTCTGGGACTGGTCTCGTTCTGCTGTGTTGTATGTCTGCTATGTTGTCCCTCCAACAGATATCGGGGTGGTTGAAGTTCCCCACGAGGACCAGAGCTTGTGAACATGGACCAGGAATTATGAATGTTGCACATTTGCTGGTTTTATACCAGGAATCAAAAGTATAAAATAAAAATAAATAAAAGCTGATTGAAGTGGTAGAATGCCTCTGCTACCATTAACAAAATAAATAGCAGATATATCGTATATTATCTGGAAAATAAGATCAGTTGCTTTTTTTAAAAAAGGTGCACGTTTCTCCCATTACTAGGTATTTCTAAAGTCTATTCTTTACTAAGCAAAGCTTCTAAATTTACTGCTTATTTTAAATTTGAATTGATTTTCTTTTAACATTATATTAATTAGTATTCCATTTGACTTGTATTGCTTTTCCACCACTTCTAAGTCATTAACACTGATTTTAAAGGAATATAAGCGTTTAATTTTTTAAAATAATGATTCTGTGAGACTATTTTTTTTTTAATGAAAGCATAGAGAGCAGAAGATGATCTTATTTTACTTGCTCTTTTGTTAAATTCACAGTAGTTTTACACAAGGTGATTATATCTATCCTTTGTAGAACAGATTGTTTCATATAAATTTAAGGAGTTTGTGCATCATTTCAGTATACACTATCACTTTCATTAAGAAGTTAGGAAATATTTTGACGATACAAAGCATAGGATCATGAATTGTTTTCTTCCATGGAATCTATTCCTTCTTCCTCCTTCACAAAACTCCAGGAAAGTTTCACTTAAAGTGACAGTGTCCAGCATTCTCATATTAGTTAAGTTAATACTTTCTTCTTCCCCCTCCCCCTCCTAGCCTTCAGTTCTTTTTAAAATGTTTTCCTTGCATCACTTCAGAATTTCAGGAAGAAGCTGCTGTTTGGTATTTCTGAAATACCTTGAGTAAGAGTTATAGCCCATTTAGGATAGTATCAGTGTAAAGTGGTAATAGGTCAGCTGAGCAATATTTTTAATTTAAGTTCTCTGACTTGTTTCATTGAGACTATAGTTATTATCATAAACAAATGCTGGAGCAAAAAGCCTCACATTCATGTTATAACTCAAAGCTATCTGCTGAATCTGCAATGGAAGAGGAAAGTCCTGTAGCTTTTATTAGCATACCTAACTGCCTTCAAGCTTTTAATTTTGTTGCTTACTTCTTTGCCTTGACAAGAGTGGCATAATTAATTCTTAATGTAAATTAATGTTATATTCTTTACCTTACTTATATTGCTTTAACATATCAAATTTTAAATAATATTAACCAGTTCACAAGTCAATCACATGGTGATACAAGAGTTACAAAAATAAGTTTAGCTTCCTTTCCCTCTCTTCAGAGAAAAAAGCTTCCAGAAGTTTCTGAGTACTGCAACTATTTTGTACATCTTTATTAAAGTATCGTAGTAAAAAATGTTGATCCTGTACCCTTTTCAAAGGTATCAGCAGTGTTACAAATGCGTGTATTCAGTTCTTTTCAGATTTCTGATACTCCAGTGTATGAATACATGACTAATCAATAGCACGTTTTGGATTTGGTCTAGGCTGTCTTACATCACAGTTTTAGGCAACCAGACAAAATAGTTCTTTGTTAATTGCATAAATGTTAAATAATTGCTGAACAGTTGATAAGTAGATTCCTCAGATTAACTTCATTTTTAATTAAAGTGATTCAATTTGTGTTTAAAGAGGGATATTAGTAATTTATCACTTTTAACAATAAAAATAATTTTAGGAGTAAAGTATCAGCTTCTGAACACCATGACTATTTTGTCTATTTTTGAGAGGATGAAAAGGATATCAATTCCCAGAAGACAACTTGTTTTCCACAAAGCTTAAGTACTCTTCTAGTAGTTTGCTTGGTAGACTTCTGAAAAGCAGTAGAAAATTTTAGAATTTTATAAATGTCTGGAAACTGAAGAAATTATAACGCGTAGTTTAATTAAAAGTCATTGATTTATGTACAGTTGTGAGAATCTTGGAGTATAAGGCTTTCAATATTATGCAGTGTAAAGCAGTACTGTTCATGTCTATTCTTTTAGTTTATATAAATTGTGTTTTTTGATTTTTGTTGAGCAATCACCCAAGGTGGAATGCACTCTAAAGTACACATTTGTATTTTGTAGATAAGTTGTGTCAAAAAAATATTTTTCTTTTTTTCCTTCATTGAATATATAGGAGGCTTGAGGAGACTATATATTGTTATACTGTTGATAATCTAAAGAAAGGTATGACCAATACATCTAGGTGTAGTTTTTGGGTTTTTGTTGTTGTTGTTGGTTTTGTTTTTTGTTTGGTTTTCCCCCATTTTTGTAATGGATATTGTGCTTTATTAAGAGATGTAGAACAACAATTCAGAGTTAACATTATGTTGTTTTGTTGGTTTGTTGTTTGTTTTGTTTTGTTTTTTTTTCCATTATGCTAATACCAAGAAATCCAATTTAGACTGGATCACAATTTTACAAACTACTGTATATGCGCATAACAATACTAAGTCTGTCTTTAAGGTGAATGCCTTCTTGCCTCAGTCTTTACTAATAAGACCAGTCTTCAGGAATCCCTAGTCCTAGAGACCAGGGAGAAAGACTGGAGTAATGTAAATCTACCCTTGGTGGAAGGAATCAGGGAATACTTATGTAAAATGGACATACATAAGTCCATGGACCCTGATGGGATGCACTCACAAGTGTTAAAGGAGCTGGAAGATGTCATTGCAAGGCCATTCTCAATAATATTTCACTGATCATGGTGATAGTGAATGTGCTCAAGATGAAAGAAAAACAAATGTCATCCCCGTCTTCAAGAAAAGCAAGAAGGAGAACCCAGGGAACTACAAGCTCTTCAGCCTTTGCTCAGTTCTTGGGAAGGTGATAGAATAGCTAATCTAGAAAGTATTCCAGCCACATTAAGGACAAGAAAATCATCACAAGAAGTCAGTTTGACTATGCCAAGAGGAATAATTCCTGACCAACTTGATAAAATTATATGATAAAGTGACTGGCTTGGAAGACAAGGGGAGAACAGTGAATATTTTATACCTGGACTTCAGGAAGACCTTTAACATTGTGTCCCATAAAACCCTCATAGAGAAGCTGTTGACGAGTTGATGGTGAGGTGGGTTGACAACTGACAGAATGGCCAGGACCAGAGGGTGGTGGGCAGTGATGTAAAGTCTAGTTGGAGGCCAATGACTAGCAGCACACCCCAGGGACCAATACTGGGTCCAGTCCTGTTTAACATCTTCATTAATGATCTGGATGATGGGGCAGAATGTACCCTGAGCAACTTTGCAGATTGTATCAAACTGGGAAGAGTGACCAATATGCCAGAGGGTTTTGATGCCCTCCAATATCCTGGCTGCATTAGCAGGAGTGTTGCCAGTAGGTCAAGGGAGATGATCCTTCCTCTCTACTCATCACTGACAAGGCCACACCTGGAATCCTAGGTCCAGTTGTGGGCTCCTTGGTACAACAGAGACACCGACATACTGGACATGATAGTTCAACAACAGGCCACAAAGGTAATGAAGGGACTGCAGCATCTCTCCTGTGAGGAAAGGCTGAGAGAGCTGGGACTGTTTAGACTAGAGAAAAGAAGGCTCTGGGGGGATCTCATCAATTATATAACTGCTTGAAGGGAAGGTGCAAAAAGGACAGAGACAGACTATATTCAGTGGTGCCCAGTGACAGGAGCAGAAGCAATGGGCACAAACTGAAACACAGGAGGTTCCCTCTGAACATAAGGAAACACTTTATGATTGCAGCAGTGATGGAGCACTGAAATAGGTTTCCCAGAGATACTATGTATTCTTCACCCTTGGAGATATTCAAAAGCTGTGTAGACATGATCCTGGGAAACAGGCTTTAGGTTGTCCTCCTTGAGCAGATGACCTCTGGATGTCCCTTCCAACCTCAAACATTCTGTGATTCTGTGATTGCGTGAAAAGGTTATATACAAAGTTTACAAAGGTGATATGGCTTTCTGAAGGTCATTAGCACAGTAGGGATTAGAAAGGGTGACTTTTGTATTGTAAACAGCCATCCGTACACTGGACTTCTAAACATGAGTACCCAACAGTGGTTCCTATTGTTGCTGAGGGGAGTGTGTGCCTATGTCCCCACTCTTGTTTTTTAGTAGTCTGCATTTTGGGGGGTTTCCACATGTTTTATCACTGTCTGTTTTGCTTATCTTTGCTTTCAGCAGTTTTGGTGGAAGTATCCTGGGTTTCGGCAGTTCTCTGTGGGTTAATTTTATGTATTTAGGCAGAGATATTGGTGGAGGTTGGGGGGAAGAGGGAAGGGAAGTTAATAGCTCTTCCCATCTAAGCAGGTTTTTTTGTGGGATTATTAATTTTCTTGTTTGGTTTGGGTTGGTTTGGTTTTGTTAAATCCTACCCCCTGCTTTCAGCTGCTTCTGGAAGCATCCAGGAGCTCCTACCATGAGTGATCCCTGCCAGCTATTTCTTGATAGGTTGGTTCTTGCTCCGAGAGGGCCTGCTTCTCCTGCTGTGGCTGATGGGACATGGGAAGCCCTGGGTCTGGCCAGTGAGCTGGCAAGTTTTTAAATAAAATGCACATTAAATGTATTTCAAGAGCTGCTGTAAATGGGTTTGAGCCTTTACTGACTTAATGTGAATTTAAGTAATTAGTTTTCTCTGAATTATTTTTTAGTCTTGAAGGTTTTATAAATATTTTTGTATGCAAACAAAAAATAGCTTGACTTTTTCATATCACACGGTGTCATTTAATAGATAGCACATGGTAATCAGCAGGTGTGAGATATATTAGGGCACACATGGTCAGAGTGTGAAAAATTACTAGTGACAGAGCAATGCTATAAGAAAATTACCTCATCCAACAACTGTCACTAACTGAACTATATGACTTAAACAAAGCAGCAACAAGAATGTGTCCTTGTAATATTTATTTAATATGTATAGCAGTTTTACAGCTTTTAAGGAAGGATGAAATTGCTTCTGCTTATTTTATCTTACATTGAAAAATTGCAAATGGTGCTTCTAGAAGACCAACATCTACAAGTTTATGAATAAATGACAGATTAGAATAAAACCATCACTGTATTTATTCCAGGCCACCCTCCTTGAATAAAAATCATGCAACAAAAAAACATTGCAAAATGTAAAGACTATATCTTGGCACTAGTAGGTTATCTACATACAGGTGAGATTGCTAAGCATCTAGACTGATTATCTATCAGGGACTTGATTCAAGCCACATTTAAGCCAAAAGGCTGCTATTTAAATAGGAGGAGCTGTCTCTTAAGTAAGTGATCCTCCTCCACAATGTCAGTTGCAGTAGCACAATACCTGTACAGGTATGAGAACTTTACCTGAGTATCAAGATTTCAGGCAGATGTGTTGGATTTTCTTTAAATATTCCCTCTATACTTTTCTGCTGTACTTGGCATTTCATGCTAAAAATGGGAGAATTTTAATGTGTGAAATGGTGTTGCAATGTGTTTTAAAATTAAAAGATCTGTAATAACTTTGTTATTTATAATTAAAATAAAGTTCTGTGGCAACTGCTTTATCTGACATGGCTTAAATAGCAGTGTTTGTATCCTCAGCTCTTAAACCTATTGCAGATACAAGAAAATAATTATATGTTATGAAGTTAATTGTGTTCTGCGGTGAAATAGTCAATTCCTGATCATGATGATCCTTTCAGTGACTAAGGAAAGTAAGTGGGATGTATTTCACCTTAGGGATCAACACTGTTGATAACACTGTTCACTTCCATTAAATACTCTGACATCTTGTCCATCAAGTTTCTTTATGGCAGGAAATGATTTATTCTTTATTGTCAACAGAGGGAAAAACTGACACCATGTAATGCTACAGATACTATTTTATTCATGTGAGGAAGTTATACTGATTAAAAGTTATTCACATGCTTAGAACAAAACCTATACTTCAATCTCTGAAATTAGTTTTTGGATGCTAAAATTTCATTTGAGTTGTGGGTTCTAAAGAGTAGGAGAAACTTCACTCTACATTAAGTAAAAAAAAAAATTAATGCTAGTCTTTAAAACATGAGCTCCATTGTAAATTGTCCATGGATGCTTTAGAGCAGTCGTCGAATCTGTGTCATCAATCCTTTTAACGCTCTCACATTGCTTTTTAAGACAAATAGTGTGAAGACTTTGGAAAACAAAGTACTTTAATCACAAATACATGTAATTTTATGGATTACATGACTTCCCCTTTCTGTGGGAGAGATGTCACAATCCAGGAGAGAAGTTGGGCAGATCAGCACAGTCATTCCACCTGTGTATTATGTAGTGCTGGGGAGGGTTGTGGGATTCCTTCAGAGTCTTTCAGATTCTCCATTTTCTAGGTTCCCTGATAAGTCTTTCTTTAATATCTCAGTTATAGTATTGGGAAGATAATACTTCCTTGGTGAGAGGTCCATTCAAATTGCACTTATGTTTTCGGTCTCCTTTGTTGGTGCTCAACACTTGTGTGTTCAGGACACTTCTGAAAGTTTGCACTTCTTGATGATCAACAGGTTATTTGCATAGTTTGGCTGCATAGTTCCTTGAGCACACAAAAACTATTCAATGTTAATTCCATTGTTTTGGGCAGGTGGTTGATCATATTTGGTCTGCTTCTACTTAAAAGTTTGGTTAGTTTGTCTACTACAGTAAAAGTTCATGGGTTTATGCTAACAGATAGGGTAAGTAGGCCTGAGCAGGATTTATTCTGGTGACACAAGAATAACTGCACAACATGGTGTATGTTTTGTACTGCTAATTAGTGTAGGTCTTCATTCTTTTGCAGCCCTTGGGTGTCTCGGTGGCATTTTTGGATGTATTTACAACTTAACCAGACTTTAAAATTCTCTGGGTGTGTGGCTGTCAGAAAGTTAAGCTAGGGAAATGCAATATATGGAATCTTACTGGGAAGAGTAAAATGTCACCATCTTCAACATATGGAATCTTCAGTAGATGACATTGAACAAATTTACTGCATATGCTGGAATATGAAATAGAGGAAAATAATGATCAATAATAGGTAGATTGACTTAAAGTCTTGGTCACAGGAAACAGAAAAGAAGCCCTTTTTATGGATTCATGGATTATGGAATAATTTATTTTATGTACCTCTAGTTGTGTGAAAGTTAGGTATCTAGCCTCTGCACTCATTGTTTAGTGTACTTCCATGGTTAATAGTGAGTTACCTTAATGAGATTCTTTTCTTAGTGTGAAATTTTACATACTCATATTGATCAGCTAACCCTGTTTATGTCCTTGAAATTATGTGAAATACACTCTGGTTTAATGATAAGCAAGGGATCTGGATGTGATAACCCAGGAGATCTTTTCCAAACATCTGTTGTGGAGGGAGTGTCTTTAATTGAATCAGCAGTCTGCTCTGAATTATATCTGGTCATACAGTTGTGCCATTGAAGAAAAATCAGCAGTAGCTTGCAGATGGACTGAATAAAGGTGATTATGAAGCCTCACTTGCAGCATTCTAGGGTAAACAGGACCTTCACAGCTCTACAAATGTCTGCATGTCTGCACTTTCTTAGATCTCTTTACTCATCAATGCTTCTTTTATCTCCTTGGGAGTTACTAGGTTCTCAAGTTCTACTTCAGTTCTAAATATTACCTACTACTTAATAGGCTAGGACAACACATGTAGGCTGTATATATTCTATGTCAATTATGGGAATGTTTCCCCTTCCACGTACAATTTGAAGTTGCATCTTTTCGTTTCATTCCCATGTGTTCTTTGAGGATAAAATGTTACCAGTGACAGTGTAAAGTTTCATTTATTTTCCCTATGTTTTTATTGATTAATTTAAAAACATTAAGACATATCACGTGTTTCAGAATTAGCTGTGAAATACTGTTCATAATGTCGTGTCTGCCATATTAAAGTATTTCCAAAGCTATTTGGACCTACCTGTTTGCTTTACATATTTTTGTTGTACTTCTGTGACCATGAGCTCAAAGTCTGTGAGTCATACAGAATCAGTTCTTATTCAATGTACAAGTTCAATAAGTTTTATGTAATGTGGGCTTCTACACTATAAACACTGTAGTTCCAGCAAGTTATTGTGAGAATCTATTAAACACACAGGTTTTCACAGTCTGTCTCTAGTTACTTATAATATTAGACTAACAATATTTCATTTTAAAGGACTCCAGGACTTCAGGAATCCAATCTTCCATTTTGAAGGAGTCAAGCTTCACAATACAGTGAAGTTTTTATGTAGTGTGATTGGTGATTATTTCAAAGACCACAGTAAAACAGCTCCTCTTCACAAACAGATTACATATTATTTAATGACATACCAACATGCTGTTACAGTAATCAATAGCAGGAAATACTATACAATGAAATTCAGCTTTAGGTTTTTAGATAGAGAAAATATTATTTCTCCTTTTCCTTAAACACATCAGGGTGAAATGTAAAAATATCAATATCTACAATCTACCTGTCAAAGAATATACTTCTGAACATGATGAGATCCTGGTTAGTATTGAGTCACTTCCATTATGTCAAGTCAAGCTTCATTTAGTTTTGCTAGTCCCCAGTCTAACATTGTCAGTTGAGGCTGACAGCCAAACAATTGAAACCCCCTTTTTTCGATACAACTATAGATTTAATAGCTTCATTTCCACTAGGCTAGAGCAGAACAACTACCACAGGGGTAGGTAATTTAATAAAATATAGTCTTGTTTTAAGTTGTGAAAAAATGTTTATCAATATAGCCTCAGACTGTTTTGTTTAGTTCTAAAGAATGAGAATAAAATCCTGTAAAAAGAATCCACAAGTGTGCAGAACTCCTGAATGAAAACTGTCAATAAATTTGGTATAGATCTGACAATAAATCTGGATTTTGAGCAGAACTTAGGAAATTTGCAGGCCATGTATTTAGCTGAAATTGCATCGTATACTCTCAATGTTCTTTATATGCATGCTTGTCTGTTGGGATTCTAGAGGACTTTCTGTGAGAGAGTGGACATGTGAGCAATCCTGCGTGAGAACAAGACTGATAAGAGCCTCAGCCGAACAAGAATGCGATAAGGACGTGACCCTGAACAAGGGGGGAGAAACTCGATGAGACAAACAAGCCCCAGAAGGGGTTGGGACGGAAGAGGAAGTTCCACAAGGCAGGAAGCCTGGCAAGGCTGATGTGGCACTTTTTATCCAATCATAAGAAGGTTTAAAGTGCGGGCTAAGTTAACTGTCCGGTCTTGAGGACTTGTACTGTATGTTACTCACGTGTGCGGGAGAACATTGTAAAAAGGGTTTCTCAGTTGTAATAAACGGGCATTGCTTGGTCACA
Source organism: Athene noctua (assembly GCF_965140245.1). Taxonomy (NCBI): domain Eukaryota; kingdom Metazoa; phylum Chordata; class Aves; order Strigiformes; family Strigidae; genus Athene; species Athene noctua. The sequence continues at coordinate 212,983,074 of NC_134037.1, forward strand.
TTGGTCGTGTGCGTGCTCAGCTCTCCTGCACTTGTCTTCTAAAAATGGATGACCACAACAAACATACTTCTGAAGTGTACAGCCCCCGTTTGCTTCCTCTATCCTCTCTAGTTGAGTTTTCACCATATCAGCACAGAACTGCATATTGTTGAGAGATGTATTACTGTTCTGGAGCTATGAAAAGTTGTGTTTTGAACTTAAAAACGTCTTTAAAACATGAGTTCAACGTGTAATGCAAAGTGCATTTGTATATGGTAATGTCATTTTTCTTGATTACACAGTCATGTCCCTTGTTTGTTGAGTCTATCGAGGGTTCTGTAATGCTATATTTCATGCTGCATATTTCAACAGTCCAGTAAGTGTAGTAAGCAATTATATTTTTCTACTAAGTGGTGCGTTTAAGATTATTTAATTTGCTACTGCTTACTGGTATTAAGGCTTCTATTAAAATATATCAGTTAGCTAAACGTTTTCTCTTACTGCTTTTGGTTTTTAGTTAATGACCTTGAACACACATTTAACTGCTTAGCTCTAACAATTAGCTGTGGAAAGTTTAAGGGTTACAGTCTCTGAAGATCTGAGATGGTGTAATGGTGAATTCTAAAGACTAGTTTTTGCTGTTGCTCTAGAAATGTGTACTACAGCTACACATCAGGTCTCCTAATGTAATCTGTAGATACTTGCAAAAAAAGTAGGTGCTGAACTTCCTAAGTCTGAGAATGATCTTCCGTGATGTATGAGTGTCTTATTTTACCTAACAGTAGCTTATCTAAAAGTTGAGAAATTAGTTCATCATCTAGTTTTTCTGTATAATCCTTGGGGGAAAAAAAACAAAACAAAACAAAACAAAACAACCAAAAACCCCAAAACATTTCTAAAGACACCATATAGTCTTAAATAAGAACCATTCTTTGGAAATGTCATTGCTGAGGCAACTGTTGTAGGCTAGGAGACCAATTCAGGTGGTGAAATATAGACACACAGTGTAATTTAAGAGCTTACCTCTGTGTGGTATCCCAACAGGTCTTCCACCTGTTTCTTCAGAAGGACATTCATTTCCCGCAGGTCCATGACACATCTGACAGCCCTGTGCATTTCAAGTGTTTCGGTGTATCAAAAAATGCACTAAATTACTGAATTTAGGCACCGGACTTGCTCCATGATTGTTTATTTTTAGATAGCAAAGTCATGTTGATTCTCTTCTTTTCCTGGACTCAGTTTTTCAGTCAGAATATCAAGCTGTTCAGCTTTTCTCAAAGGCAGGCACCTCCTAGTACATTCACAAAGCAAGAAGTTGAAATCCAACAGATGTACAAGTCCAATCAGATTATGAACTAATCAGACAGGCATAGAAAAACTCTACAAACTTGGAATCACAAGATCTGAAAGAATTACTTGCTTATATCCAAAGTTATGGTCCTTGGGTAAAATGCTTATAAAGTGCTTATTTTTAAATAAGTAAAAAAAAAAAATCTAATTAAAAATTAAAATAAAGACGAATGACAAAACACCATATTTTGTGGGTAAAAATTTTAAAGTTAAAACCCTCAAGTACTGGGTTTTTTACAGCCTTCTTGTTCCTTTCTGCAGAGCATAGTTATCCTTACTACTGGAAATATTTACAGTAGATAATTTAAAACTTGCCTTTTTCTGTTTAATCTTATTGATAGTTCTTTGGAAGCACCATTATTCTTTTCCCCAAAATTAAAGACCTCCCTAGTTTTCTATGGTTTGGATACAGGCCAAGAGTTTACATTCTTAGTATGAAAAACATCACTCATCGATCTCTCTTAAGATATATCTTCTTATTTCCCAATATAACAAGATTAGTTGTTGTATAAGTAAGCTAAATCTTATAAAGACAAAATAACTGTGATTATCTTCTGTATTAATACTTCCAGTTCATCCTGGCTTTTCAGTGTATTAGTACACAGACATCTATGATGCTCAGTGGATGGCTCTGCTGTAATTTTTATAATTCATCCTATGATTTTGTTGTGATCAACACTTTTTGGGCATTATTAGCCTCTTGATCATAATTTAAAGTTATTTCTGCTTTTTATTAAATATACTCCATCCTTGCACCCCATTTTAAGATCAAACTGTCACTAACTGAAAATGTCTGTTTCATAATACATTATACTGAACTACCAGCAGAGTCACCCACCTAATTCCAGTCACTTACAAAAGACTATAACCTTTTCATCTTAGACTGCTGAGAGATAGACACCTCCTGTAGAGAGGTTTGTCTGGTTCACTAGAATCACTTGCAACTCTTTTGATTAAATGAGAAACTTGGAATTACTTTAGGCAGATGAAGTACCTAGCACTTTACATAGTATATACATATACGTAGTATGCAATTACATAGTTAAATCACATAAAGAGAGATTGAATTTTTATATCATAAACTATATTTTTTATAGGGATAACATGTCAAAGGACTTAGATCTATATAAGCATCTTTAATTTAATTTTGCCTGAAGTAGCTTCTCAAAATAGATTCAAACACTTATTTAAGTTCGAAAGAGTCTTTGGAGGTCATCCAGGGTTGGCTGATGAGACTTCTTTCAGTCATCTAAGGAAAACTTCATCTAATTCCTCTTCTTGATCATGTGGTCTCTTTCAGACTGTGACATCACCTCTATTGGTTTGCCTTATGCTTTTAATTTATAAACTCTCAACTGGCTTGGCTTTTCATCCATGATAAATCAAGATTCCATGCATTCAAGCTAGTCCTTTGTTTTAGAGTACAAGCACTCCTTCTCTTCACATACCTGGTCTATTCTTCCTATAGAATCTCTATCTATCCATCACAGTACTCCAGTCAGGTGAGCTATTCCACATCTGTGTGATCCCATTGATATCATAACTCTGAAATTGCCCATGGATTTCAAATGTCTCCACTGTTTCCTGTGCTTTATATAATGACATACAGACGTTCAAAACAAGCATCCAGCCATCCAGCTTTGCTGTTTTTGCACTGGCAGTAAGAGTCCCCAGTCATGCTGTTCTGTGGATGCTGCCTTACTATCTCAGCTGTCACTAATGCCTCCCTTCATAATTTTTATTTCTCTTGAGCTGTTATCAGGCCACTGCACTTACTCAGGTGTATATCTGAAGGTGAAGAACAAGCCTACCTACAGGTAACAGGTTTTAAGTCTTTTCTATCTTGTAAGTCTCTATCCATTGCTCTTTCAAGCATAGCCTGTGGCAATACAACCTCCATGCAACTGAGTTTTTTTTGGCTTTGCAAATGTCCTGTTGTAAGGGATTTTTGGAATTTTTGTCTGTCTCAACATTGCTGCTTCACGACCACCACTTCCTGGCCTCAGTCAAGCTGACAGGCCTGTAATTTCCTGTATCATCCTTACGACCCTTCTTATAGATGGGCGTCACATTGGCCAATTTCCAATCTGTTGGGACCTCCCCGGTCAGCCAGGACTGCTGGTAAATGATGGAAAGCAGCTTGGCAAGCACCCCAGCCAGCTCCTTCAGCACCCTTGAGTGTATCCCATCTGGTCCCACAGACTTGTGTGTGTCTGTGTGATGCAGCAGGTCACTGACTATCCTGGGGAGGTGGGGAGGTTGCTCTCCCAGTCTCTGTCTTCTGGCTGAGGAGGCTGGATTCCCTCAGTACAACTAGTCTTGTTATTAAAGACTGAGGCAAAGTGTTTAAGCAACTCAGCCTTCTCCTCATCACTTGTTACCATGTTTCCTCCTGCATCTAGCAGGGGATGGAGGCTCTCCCTGGTCTTTCTTTTGCTACTGACATAGAAACATTTCTTGTTGTCCTTGATTGCTGAAGACAAATTAATTTCCAGCTGGGCTTCAGACCTCCTGATTTCCACTCTGCATAGCCTCACAGAATCTTTCTAATCATTGTAAGTCATTAGCCCCTTTTTCCCAGGGCTGTCAGCTCTCCTTTTCTCCCTGAGTTGCAGCCAAAGCTCCCTGTTCAGCCAGGGTTTCTTTCTCTTTTGCCGGTTTCTCTTAGAGCAACTCGGGACAACCTGCTCTTGTGCCATGAACACTTCCTTCTTAAAGAGTGCCCAGCCTTCCTGGGCATCTATACCCTTCAGGATCATCTCCCAGGGGATCCTTTCAAGCAGGTGCCTAAACAAGACAAAATCAGTCTTTTGGAAGTCCAGGATGTCAGTTCTGTTTAGCCCTCTCCTGGCCTCACTAAGAATAGAGAACTCTATTATTTCATGATCCTTGTGCCCTAGTCAGCCTCCTACCACCACATCATCCACCAGTCCTTCTCTGTTCACAAAAAGGAGATCCAGCAGGGCACCTTCTTTGGTCCGTTCTCTCACCAGCTGCATCAGGAAGTTCTCCCACACATTCCAGGAATCTCCAGGACTGGTCCCGTTGTGCTGTGTTGTATTTCCAGCAGATCTCTGGGAAGTTAAATTCTCCCACAAGAACAAGGGCAAGCGATCGTGAGATTTCACCCAACCAAGTTAATAGAGTATGATTTCTCCTTCATAAATCCATGTTAATTTGTCCTGATCAAATTCTTATCCTTTATATGTTTGAACAAGGTTTCCAGGGTTCATATTCACAAGGATCAAGGTGAAGCTGACCAGTCTGTAGTTTCCTGCATCCTTCTTCTTTCCTCCTTGAAGACAGGAGTGACATTTGCTTTCTTCCAGTCCTCAGGAACCTCTTTCAATTGCTATAACCTTTCATAGCTAATTCAGAGTGGTCTTGCAGTGACAATGGCCAAGGGCCTCAGCACTAAAGTCCCATAAACTTGTATCTATTCAGTTTCTCTAAATGTTCCCTAAGTTTGTCTTCTATACTTTTGAAAAGTACTTTCCTCCAGAGTTTGTTATTGACCACAGAGGCCTAGGATTCCTAAAGATCAGTCTTACAGTAAAGACCAATGTGAAGAAAGCATTGAGTACCTTTGCCTTTTCCATGAGCTTTGTCAGTCTTCTGCTCCATTCAGTAGCCAGTCCATATTTTCCCTCAACTTTCTTTTGCTGTTGGTATACCTATCTATCTATGATGTTCTTCTCACACTACACATCACTTGCCAGACTACACCAGGTGAGTTTTGGTGTTCTTGACCCCATACCTGATCACTCAGTGTCTCAGACAGTGTCACTTTCTAATGAGTTAACCCTTAATTGACCTCCTATATGCTTCTTTTTTTATTTCTGAGTTTTGCCAAGAAATTCTTGTTCACCTTCTTCTGCCACCTTTGCTTGACTTCCTCTATGTTGGGATGGACCATTCTTGAACTTGGAGGAATACTTGAAAAGCATTCTCTCCTGGATCCCAATGTTTTTCAGTTCCATATTCCCTGGGATTCTTCCAGTAGGTCCCTAAAGAGGCTGAAATCTGTTCTTCTGAAGGCCAGGGTTGTGATTCTTTCCTGTTTTCTTTTCCTTCGGGGATCTGAACTACACCATCTCAAAATCACTATAGAAAGGCTGCCCCAAACCTTCACACCCCTCACCAGTTCCTCCTTGTTTGGAAGTATGTAGTCCAGGAAAGCAAGTTCTCTTATTGGCTCTTTGATCTCCATTGGCAGAAAGTTGTTATCAATGTACTCCAAAAAATTCCTGGATTGCTTGTGCCATGTTGTATTGCCCTTCCAGCAGATGTCAAAATGGCTAAAAGCTGAAATACTTACAATTTAATCTATTTCTTTCAAATCACATGAGGGTTTTGTTGATTATTTTATTTGTAAGCCAGGGACATAATTTAACATTTTTTTAAATGAACATTTTGCTATTTGAAATTCTATACAATGATAATTTTTTGCTGGTATTGAAAAGAAGCTTGTAGTGACTTCTGCACTTTAAATTTTCAGGTGCTTTCTATTCCAGAACATTCTCCTCATTAATTTTTGTCTTTATTCTGTAGGTGCACATGATCTAGTATCCAATGGTCCTAGACATTTGTGTTAGTGCAGTTTTCTTTGTCTTTTGACAGTGACTGAAAAGTAGTTTTTAATTATAATAACTACTGAGTTTAAATGAAAATTTATTTCTATGGATGCATTTGGGATAACATTGAAAGTTTCAAATTGACTTTATGAATTTAGACAATACTCCAAAATATTCAAAACATTGACATATTATGCAGTCTAGACCTGTTGAAAAGAAATACAGTTCTGTTTGTAACTTTGTTTCTTATTCTAATTTATAATATCAAGGATTTCACCCAGTAATATGACCAATCTGGTCATATATTTGTATGAAGTTTTTCCTATCTTTCATTAAAGTCTATCTGCCAGTCAGTTTTCTTTATCCTAGCACGTGTGTTTACAGTGAAAGATGTAGCTGCTATTTCTTCCATACATCATCGATATCTAAACCATGTGAAAATCAGAATTTTGAAATGGAAGTAGAATGTGTAAAAGGATTTGACTCTGCTAAAGACTGCTGATAGACTTACTTATATCATCAGTAATATACTGAATTCTATAGCTCTGAGGAGACAATCTGTTACTTTGACAATTCAGGCTCAGTTCTAGGAATAGATGACATCACTGTCTTTGTAATCAATTGACATTTTCACTAGCTGCCCTAGGAAGGACTAACACATTTGTGATACAAAAAAAGATAATCCAGAATAATTTTATCTCTTACAAAATCTGAAGATTGGGGCATTATGAAGGGTCTAAATCCAATATTTTATTAATTATGATAAAATTATGACTGTAATTTTATTAAAAAATAAAATAAATGTAAAGTAAAATAAATGTTTGTATGATCAGGTACAGACACTTCTGCTATTTCTTTCTGGTTTTTACATTTGTCATCATTTCCCACTAAAAGATTTTGTTATGATTTTTCCTAAATCTCATTTTGGGATTATATATTTTAATTTACATCAGGCTGAGAATTCTAAAAGTTTTGGAAATAAATGATTCTCTTCTGACATACATTGACTTTTTCAGTGTCTAAGTAACTGGTTAGGAGAGATGGTAGATGAAGGCTACAAAGTTGTTACCTATGGAGTTTATCAAGGCATGGTGTTCAGACTGATAGTCTAATATATACATTTATACTTCTGACAGAAAACATCTAAGAGTACAGTTCAGTTCTAGACTACAGATGCATACACTATATATGCTTACATCTATATAGACACAGAAATGACTGTGTCAATATGCAAGGAGGGTGTCTATACATCTTTGCACTGGAATACTTCGTGTGGTTTCATCTGTGACTCAGGAAATCTGGAATTTCTATACAACTTGTGTATCTACTAATCCTTACAGGGGTCTCATACATTTAAGTGGACAGCTTAATCAACCATTACCGTTCTGTAAGGATGATTAGAAGAATTAAGAACACATTGTGTAAGCACCATTTAAATATATTGCTTAGTGTATATGCACACCCATAAAGCAAGCCAGTCTCTTCAAAGATATAATCTAATTTTTTAGGTGTATATGCTAAGATATTTTGTATCCCTATCTAGATATTTTTCTATTTCAGATATCTAGGGGTGTGTTTGCATATATAATTAAGCTGTAAACAAACACACACACACATACATAAAAAACTGAGAGGAGGTATTTTTGCTTTCTGTGAAGTAAAGCAGTTAAGCTTCAGGGTTAATGTAAAATAAACCGAAGGATGGTACTGTGGCAAAACTGGATAGGAATAAGATTTTTTTTAAACTGACATTATTTTGATTTTTTTATATTACACAACATATGATGTGGATTTTTTTTTTTTTTATATACAAGCACATTTTCTCAAAGCTCATTATAAATTCTAATGACAATGAAAATAATTTTTTGACTATTCAAATATCTATTTTCCACTGAATTCAATAGGAGTCATGTTCATACATATCTGATGTACCTATATATTTGGGGGATATAGATGGGAACTGAAGCCCAGAGGCTAGAGATTGGGGATAAGAGTATCACTTTATATCTCTGAGATTTGTGAAAGGAGATGTATTAAGGTTTATGAAGCACTCAGATGCTAAAGTGAGTCACAGGTTTCTAAGTTCATATTCATCAAAGTACTGAATCATTTGTTAATATATTGGTCTATATAGTTTTCAGAATCTGAACCTTAGATTTTAAGACTCAAGTGGTTAAACAGTAGCATATCAAGATGTGTTTGGTTTTCTGGTTTGTTTTTTTTTTTTTGGGGGGGGGGTGTTATTTGTAGATCAACATACATATTGGAGAAAAGCATTTGAAAAGAAAAGTGGCCAAGACTAGAAAAATAATTCTCCCTAGGAATAAGTTGAAAACAAAAGCAGGAAAAACAAAGAGATCATTTATCATACAATAAGAGAAAGAGAGACAGAGTATATGAAGAGGAACAGTTAAGTACTCTCCAATCATTTTCACTAAAAGTTTCAACAAATTTTGGTAGGAATTGCAAGTAGGATTGTCAAGCATAATGCAGTTGTCCTCATATATTTATTATTTTAAAAACCCCACAACTTTCTACCCAGCAGTCCAGCTATGATCAAGTTATTGATGGATCCTTTGTTTTATTTTGTCATTTTTAAATCTTATAAGCAGCAGTGTTTTATATTATGCCTTCAAGAGGTTTATGTTTTGAATAATAGTGTTCAGAATACATAACTATGAGCATGGGCAACTGGGATACTTTTACTGCTTTTGTCTTTAAATATTCACAAGAGATAAAACCTGTGCACAGAGAAGAAATAGAAGAGGAAACATGTTATATTTATTAGACTGTCTTGCTTGATTTCTTTATCTTTTTACTGTGCTGCAGGAGCTCTGGTTGCAATCTTATACCTTGTCGTATTTTATTAGCCCAAGGTTTCTAATTATGTTTTCTCTTCTTTAAAGCTGTCATCAGTTGATATAATATTTATTTTTCAGAACTTCATTAGACTTTTCCAGACTAGGGCATGTGTCATCTTTATGTTTTGAAGACAATGATTTAAAAAAAAAAAAAATCACTTAATTTCATACATGAATTTTTATTTAATAAGACACACATACATATAATTTTTGAATCATAAATCCTGTTGCCACATAAATTGATGGTCTAGAGTTAATGTCTGTGGTTTGACCTTCTATCAGCTAACCAAAGTTATGGTAGCACTGTATCAAACAGCAATGATCAATGTAATGTAGTTTATCAAAGATCTGTTCAAATATATTTCTGTGCAATCTGCATGGCCTTATTAGCTTTGATGACAATCCATTACAGCACATATTTTTAGAAAAAACTATCCGTTTACTAGTAGTGCTTTGCACTATCTATAGACATTCTATTCCAAATATAATTCAAATTGTCAGTTCTGCTTTTCAAGATCCATGGCTTTGTATGAGTCTAATTGACAGATGATGTTCATGTCACTAAATGGGATTTATATCAACGTAAATACCGTTAGCTGGCTTCCTTAGTTCTAGACCATACAGCTAGAATACACCTGTGGAATAAATGAGTAATGTGGTAGTATCAAAAATTACATTAAATAAATCTGTATAAAATATTTAGAAAACCTTAAAATCAAAGCACCAGACTGAGTACACTACTGACAGCAAAAGGGCAAACACTTTTTTTCCCTGCTGCTGTTGTGAAGCCCTGAGCAATGGAAAGAAAGCAGATAAAGTACTAATGGAAATGGTTCCTTATAAATGTGAAATGACTGTTCTTTGAAAGTGTACATTTAAGAAATCAAGAAAAGTTATTCAGTCAATGAATAATTAAAGTGTTCCCTTAAAATTGAAATAGAGAGACTTCCCATATTGTTTCCACAGTTCCTGATATTCTTTTTCGTTACAGCCTTTAGAAAATGGCATTGTTGATTCCCAAGAATGTCCACTTCAAATTAAGTATCCGTTTTATCACAAGAAATAGTTCTTTAAGGAATTATTGGAATAAGCTGGCCATACTTTAAAACATGCTGCTGAAGAAAGCAGTAGAGTCATTGTCAGCAAAAGTACCATTTGTGCCAAAACTGACATGCTGTGAAACATACAGCAGTGAAAGATCCTGCAGCTTGCTTAATTAAGTGTGGAACATTACAGTCGTTCTTTGTTCATGCTTCAGAACTGACGGATTCCCATACAGACAGGATGGCATGTCTTTCATAAAGCATCTACTGAAAGATACATACTGAATTTTATGGTGATTGGTGACTGTTTTATGAGAAATGTTGTGAAATCTTTTCTAAGTACTTGTACGAGAATACAGTGGTACTAAATACACCATTTAAACCTATTCATGGAGTGATTCTTCAACACCACCAAAGAATTAGGAATTAGGACTTACCTTGCTAACTAAAATCTGTCAGTTTGAGATTTGAGGATTTTTTTTTCTAAATTTTATTACATTCATCATTTGCTATGAACTCTTAGTACTTACCATTAATTACTCTTTTTATAAAAAAAAAAAAAAAAAATCTGAAAGGAACAAATACAGACACTGTTTCAGGCCTGGGAAAAGTAAATGAAGGAAAGTCCAAACATGCTGAAATTCTTACAGATTTTGGTTTTTTTCCAGAATTCTATGCATGTATGTACTTTCAGACTGTGAGTAGAATGAAGAGAAAGTCTGAGTCCATGAAATATAGCAAAAGTATGAATCATGAAAGATACAAGATTTAGTACTCTTTAAATTAATCTGGCCAGTAATTGTATTGATGTAATGCACCTTTGTTTCAACAGTAATTGCTTTTTATAAGAATGTGGGTTTTTATTAAATGTAGCAGGTAATGCAATGTTCTGTCTTTTAAAGTAATGGTTAGCTAATGGGCTTATCTTTGTGCTTTCTGGATAACATATAATTCCTAGGGGAGGATCTCAAATGGTGTGAAAGATCTTAATGAGCAGTTGGCTACTTTATTAAATATGCTGTGATTAGAGAAGAATACCATCACAGCTAGTTGTGTAACTGAAGAGAGGCATTTATTTTTGTAGTCTTGGATCCAAATGCTTAAATGCTATTAAATGGAGAAAGACTGTTTATCAGTTTAAATGCAGATGAATTTATGTTATCTCTTTATGTATGGATTTTGCAACATATTGTGAAATAAAATATTTAAATATATATGCCTATGCCTTAGTTTATGTGATGAGTTTAAGCCCTGTTGGGACCAGAGACCACTTTGCTGTTGTCCCTCCACCACCCTCGGACACAAGTAGAGCATAAACCCCGGGTTAAAATAAGAAGAAATTTAATACAACAGTGTAATAAGCAATCTGAACAACAGCAGTAGCAATGGTAACAACAACAAACAGCAATAACAGTGAACAAGACAAAAGATATACAGAGAAATACCGCAGTGGTTACAGACTGTTCGCTCGCGATGCTCCCCGCAATCAAAGCCACAAAGGAAAAAGTTTCCGCGCTCCTGCGCCCGGACCTGATGTCAGCATGGTATGAATAACCCGGCTGGAGATACCTTCCCCCTCCCTGATGGGGAAAACTTAACCCTATCCTAGCTGAACCAGGACAGTTTATCAGAATGAGCTAGAGGAAAACTGGTTATCTGGAAAAGATGCTCCAGAATGGACTTAATCTAATCAGGAAGTAAGAAAAAAATGTTTATATTTATAGATAATTCATAACATAATATAATGAAAATCCTATCCTTTTGAGAAATAGGAAGTTTCTGTGGCTGTCATTTAAATATATTCAAACTAGAGGAAAGTGTAGTTATTTAACTGTGGAATGAGGTAAATCTTAGAAATTTTTTTTCAAGGAATGCATATTTCTTTAGAGGTTTTAGCTGATCATCCACAAATTATCAGGCAGCATCTGGAGGAATTGTATGATCTTTGAAAGAGATCAGAATGATAAATGTAACTATTTAAAGATGTGTAAATTAGGAGGATTAAGATACCCTACCAAAATATTCTGTTTAAATATGGTGTGCTTCAAAACAGATACTTTTGGAAAATTGAAAGGCACAAATTTTTCTCAAACTTTTGAGAGCCTAAGAAAAGTATGGTATACAAGAAAATATACAACTGACAAAAGATCAGAAAATGTGTTCACAGTTACTGGTAAATGCCTTTTCAATGATATTTTGCAGTGCTATGTGGCACCCCATCGTTAGGAATATGTGTTAATTATAAACAGTTCCAAGCTACAGACAGGAAAAAGCTATGGAGAAGATGGAAGATGAAGAAGGATAGATAATAACTTAGGGATATTTTTTAGAGGAAAATGGTAAAAATAGAGATGTATAGCATGTGTTTCTGGATATTTTTTATTAACAGGCATTTGTACTGTAGATATTTAAGTTAGCTTAATCCTATACCACAGTATGTTTTTGCCACGAGGGTTCCCATCCTGAGCGGAAGTCCAATATGGAAAAATTATGTCAGGTTAGTTCCTTCCTTTGTAAAATGGAATACAAATCAGTATAGCTATTCCTTAACAAGCTATAAACTAATCCAGAAGAAACATTTGTAACTCCTACCTATCCATTTCTTGTCTTTTCTGGAAAAAACAACTTTTGCATTTACTGTGTAAGATGGGGTGGACAAGACTTGAAATAATTTAATGACTAAGTTTCAGTTTGTTCCATTTCTTTATCCACAATGTGTACATTTAAAAACATTGACAAAATATGTCTTTTGAACAGGAGTCTGAAAAATCAGGTTTCCAATCTAGAAGTGTTGGCATCAGACATCAGACAAGAGTCTTATGCACTGACTTGTGTTGGTTGTCTTGCAGTGAACATTTTTATTTATTCTTTGCAAATAAGCAGCTTTAATATTAGGGCTGAAGATGAGACTCCTATCCAGAATTTCTTGCAATGTATGATGTAATATGATTGTTCTGCAAGTTGGGAGATGGGGTATAAGTTTCCAATAAAAAAAGAAAATCTGATCCTTTGTCATTCAAGACTTCCATAAATATTCCAGTAATTGGAACTGTAGCTAAAAGAAACAAAAACTGATTTCACAGATCTTTAAATTAGATTAGGTAATTGTTCTCCTTTCTCCTGATCTTGGAATGCTAGGTGAAGTGTAGCAGTGAACATCCATCCTGTTATCCCTACAACTGTTTGACAATTCAGTAGTGTAGAGATCTTAAAATAAGTAACAAAGTTCGTTGTATAGTCAGTAAATAGTTTTATAATTTTTTCAAATATTGTTTGTGAGACAGCACTATCATTTCAGACATTCAGATGTGAGTGATATGAAGAAAATAAAGTACTCTTGCTATACAAGTTATACATCTATGATTATAGTTGTAAGTTCAGAGACATCTCAGCTTTGTAAAAAAACCTACTTTTCTCATTCCTGCAGCACCTGTACATTATTTATAAGTGTTATTTTCCTTGAATAAACCTCTATGTATTTTTACACTACTTGTACACATTGAAGGCATTGTCCTTCATAAAATGAATAAGATCTTAAAAAACCCTCTCCTTTGCTGAGGAGAAGGGCTCTGAAGTGGAGGATAGTGGTGGGGGACCTTTCTGAAAGCACCAAAAACCTGCAGCAAAACCGCAAGCAGAGAAGGCAGAAGCCCATGGAAGAGGGAGAGACTCAAGCTGCCTCCCCATGATCGCCCTGAGCAGGAAGAGTGAGCTGGGAACCAGGGCAGCGGGGACTTAGGGCAGGCAGAAACAGGAGTGACGACGCCCAACGCCCCTCCTGGACAAGAGCAGTCCCCCAGGGAGAGCAAGTGGCATCAGAAGGGTGTGGAGCGTCAGTTTGGGTGGACAGGGCATGGCCCTCCTCCTGGGTCTAGAATTTATCTAAGCTAGTTGTCATTTTATCGTCCTCCACGAATAGATTTAGCTATGGTCTCCACTCGGGTCAGAACCACCACCAGGAAGAACATGGCAACCCAGACAGAGCTGCCACGCAAACACTCAGCGGTGCATGTCCCGGGCTGCAGGGAGTGCCTGAGCCTGTTGGTCCTGCCAGAGGGCAGTAGGGACAGCACCTGTGTGTGCTGTGACAACTGCGTGACCTGCTCAGCCTGGTGGTGGAACTCAGAGGAGAGGTCGAAAGATTAAGAAGTATTAGGGAGTGCAAAAGGGAAATTGATTGGTGGAGTAGCACTTTAGCACCCCTGAAGCACAAGGAGAAGTGGAGGCTCCAAAAGAGGCAGGCGATCCCTCACCCTCTTGCTGCCAGACATAAGGAGGGACCTAAGGGATGGGGAAGACTGGAAACAGGTCCCTGCTCGGGGAGGGAGGAAAATCCCCTCCCAACTTCCCTCACCCTCCATGGTGCCCCTTCACAACAGATATGGGGCCCTGGAACTTTTGAGTGAAGTAGAGAAGGAGGAAGAGAATGAGTCAAACAAGGAGGAAGATCAAAGTCCACCAAGGCTGGGTCACTCTAGACCAGGTATTAAAACCAATTCTAAAAAGAATCCCAGATGGGTCATTGTAGTGGGTGACTCCATTCTGAGGGGTGTTGAAGGCCCCAAATGCAGACCAGACCTGCTTTATAGGGAAGTCTGCTGCCTCCCTGGGGCCTGGGTAAAGGACCTCACAGTGAAACTCCCCATTATAGTAAGACCAGAGGACTATTACCCTCTCTTGGGTTTTCTGGCAGGTAGTGAAAATATTACAAGAAGTCCTAAATTAATGAAGAGAGATTTCAGGGGCTTCGGGAAAACAGTTAAAGGGTGAGAGGCATAAATTGTGTTCTCCTCCATCCCATCAGTTATGGGGATGGATGAAGAAGATTACAAGAGAATTAAACAGATGAAATTGTGGCCTCAAGACTGGTGTTACCAACAGAGCTCTGGGTTGTTCAGTCATGGGTTGGTATACAGGACACCAGACCATTTGGCAACAGATGGGATGCACCAGTCCCAGAGGAGGAAAAGGGTCCGGGAAATTACAGATATGTCAGCTTAACTTCAGTCCCAGGGAATATGATGAAATGGCTCGTCTTGAGTACCATCACACAACACATGAGGGACAACCAGATGCTCAGGCCCAGTCAGCATGGGTTTATGAAAGGCAGGTCCTGCCTGACAAACCTGATCTCCTTCTACGACAGGGCGACCTGCTTATTGGATAAGGGAAAGGCTGTGGATGCTGTTTACCTTGACTTTAGCAAGCCCTTTGACACCATTTCCTACAGCATTCTCCTGGCAAAACTGACTGCTTGAGGCTTGGATGGGCACACGCTTTGCTGAGTGAAAAACTGGCTGGATGGCCGGGCCCAAAAGAGTTGCGGTGAACAGAGTTAAGTCCAGTTGGCAGCCGGTCACGAGTGGTGTCCCCCAGGGCTCGGTGTTGGGGCCACTCCTGCTTAACATCTTTATTGATGATCTAGACGAGGGGATCGAGTGCACCCTCAGTCAGTTTGCAGATGACCCCAAGTTGGGTGGGAGTGTTGATGTGCTCGAGGGTAGGGAGGCTCTGCAGAGAGACCTGGACAGGCTGGAGCCATGGGCTGAGCCCAACTGGAGGAGTTTCCATAAGGCCAAATGCCGGGGGCTGCCCTTGGGCCACAACAACCCCCAGCAGCGCTACAGGCTTGGGGAGGAGTGGCTGGAGAGCTGCCAGTCAGAGAGGGACCTGGGGGTGCTGATTGACAGCCGGCTGAACAGGAGCCAGCAGTGTGCCCAGGGGGCCAAGAAGGCCAGTGGCATCCTGGCTTGTGTCAGCAATAGCTTGGCCAGCAGGGACAGGGAAGGGATCTGACCCCTGTACTCGGCACTGGTGAGGCCGCACCCCTATTCCTGTGTTCAGTTTTGGGCCCCTCACTACAAAAAGGCCATTGAATGACTCGAACGTGTCCAGAGAAGGGCAACAAAGCTGGTGCAGGGTCTGGAGCACAGGTCGTATGAGGAGCGGCTGAGGGAACTGGGGGTGTTTAGTCTGGAGAAGAGGAGGCTGAGGGGAGACCTCATCGCCCTCTACAGCTACCTGAAAGGAGGTTGCAGAGAGCTGGGGATGAGCCTCTTTAACCAAGTAATAAGCAATAAGACAAGAGGGAATTGCCTTACGTTACACCAGGGAAGGTTTAGACTGGATATTAGGAAGCATTTCTTTACAGAAGGGGTTGTTAGTTGTTGGAATGTGCTGCCCAGGGAGGTGGTGGAGTCCCCATCCCTGGAGGTGTTTAAGAGTCGGGTCGACATAGTGCTGAGGGATACGGTGTAGTTGGGAGCTCTTAGGTAAATGGTTGGACTAGATGATCAACCCTGATGATTCTGTGATTCTTGATATGACAAAAAATAAGGTGCTTTCTTAATAAAGTGTCGGTTACCTAAATCCAAGTGGATTTAACAGTGTTTTTCATTCTGTATTGCAACTGTACCTGTCAGTTGGATAATATTATTTTTTTTGTTTGAAATACATTCTCAGTAGTATCTTCAGGGCATGAAAGTTGTCCTGAACTGTCCTGTGTAAACAAACCTCTGTTTATAAAACAATCCTCTTCTACCCTGCTGCAAAATAGACATTATGAGATGAGATATTTGAATTTACAGCAGTATTTTTTACTGTGGGCCATCTTGTATTAACCCATGCCTAAACAGCTGTCAGATCTTCACCTTCTGCATCTTATGTCTTTAAAAGGTGGAAAATATTTCTGTTGTCCTTAACTGTTTGCTCTGGTTTACAACTCTTGTTTTAATCCTGATAGTCTTCTGAAAACTTGTTTGAAGAATATCCTTCTTGACATATGCCTTTTCCATTTCTGCTACAGAAGGACTGACAGTCTGTATTTAGATTGGTAAATTGAATGGCACTGAGACCATCTGTTGTGGCACAGCCTGTATTAATTCTGTTACACACTCTTCAAAATATCTATTGGGAAGTTTTCTTAATCTAATTCTAAACCAACCCTAAATTCATGAAAAACCCTGTATGGGAGAGGTGGCCTAAGCAAAATCTCTGACAGACACTGTTCTAAACTTTAAGGGTGCTTGTATGCTCAGTTTCCTATGCTGGGCAACATTACCTGTTAATGGTTATCAGTGGTAGCTGATGACAGAAACAAAAAGGTCAACGTTTTGAAACACACATAGTTAAAGTGAGACACTTTGAATATTTAGCCTGTTGTCAGTTGGTTGTACGAAGATAGTAGATTTTCTCTTAGGGGAATCTAAAATAGTTTTTGAAGTATAGTCAAAGCCTATGGATTATTTTTAGAGTGTACATGAAAAGTCAAAAAGAAAATCAAGATTGTAGACATGAAAAATGCTTGTGTTTCCAGGTTGAGTCTGACTCAACACAAGTATCAGGGGCCTGGATAGGAAAGGAAGAAGTTCTGGCTGAAATGCAAGACAGGCTCCACGTGGAAGAATGCTTCAGAAGAGGAGACAGTGTGACTATTTATAGGTTTATAAAGGCACGCTTTTAAGGAAGGATATCGAAATGATAACACATTAAGGCTGAGTTCCTATTTGGGGAATATTTCACATTGTCTGTTTCAAATCAGATTCTGTTTACAATCATGCCTCATTAAGCATACTGTTTAAGGGTTGCAGGAGGGAAAGTACCAGTAAAACATGCAGTTATTGTGTTTGTGTATTTCAAAAGGTTGATAGAGGTACATCTGTACAGTGTGGCATTCTAGCTTGTTTTATACTGGAATAACTGCCCATCCTGCTGCATAGAGATTAACTGGAATTTCCAGTCTAGGTAGTTTGCTTGGAAACCTGGTCATAGGCTGAAGGATAGTCAGCGCATTGGTCTGGACATCGTATACATTATATATATATATATGTGGTGGATTGACCTTGGCTAAATGCCAGGTACCCACCAAGTCACTCTATCACTTCCCCCACTTCTCCCTTTTCCTCCAAAAGGCAAAAAGGGGAAAGAAAATACAACAGGAAAAAAACCAACCAACCCTTCTGGGTTTAAAAAAAAAAAAAAAAAAAAAAAAAGCGCAGTTTTAATGTAAGCAAAGCAAAGCAAAGGTCTGTGCATGGAAGCAAAAAAAAAAACCAAAACAGGTTTATTCTCTCCTTCCCCTGAAGAGGTGATGTGGGGCCTTCTCAGGATCAGGGCTCCAATACGCGGAGTGGTTGCCTCGGAGGACCAAGGGTGACCCCACCCCCTTCCTCCTTTCTCCCAGCTTTATCCTGAGCAGACGTCATATGGTCTGGAATATCCCTTGGTCAGTTCGGGTCAGCTGTCCTGGCTGTGTCCCCTCCCAAGATCTCGCCCACCCCGTCCCACTGAGGGGGGAAATGTCAGAAAGAGCCTTGGTGCTGTGTAAGCACTGCTCAGCAGTAACCACAACACCAGGGTGCTACCAACACCCTGCCAGCTCCCAGCATAAAACACAGCACCGTGAGGGCTGCTATAGGGGAAAACCAATTCCAGCTCAGCCAGACACAGTACAATATACAAGCGGGGGAGCATAAACTTTCTAATACAGTTCACACAGAATTGCACAGAATACAAGGTCTTGAGGTATGTAACTGTGGAGATGGGGCAGAAGGATTCAGTTTGTCTTAAAGCACATAGAAGTTTTCAGCATTAATCTCATGGCCCAAAGAGTAGGAGTCAGTGTGATAGATAATCAAACACTGACACAAAGAGTGACAGATGAAACCAACATAAAAGAGCTGGAAAAATATTATTATTATAAATAATTTTATAAACACTAATGAACTCTAACCTGAAATATTTCAGTTCTATTTTTATCAATGTACAGTTATTTGAAACCTTTAAAAGGGCAAGCTGCCATTAAAGAAATGCAGAGATTCTATTTTCCTATACCACTTAAAAAGTATCTACACATGAAAAACCTGCACTAATGTACTTAGTATCTGATTTTGATACCATGCATGAGATTACTACAAAGGAAGTATGATATGTAATGCTAATAATACAATTAGATACCTAAAAGACATTTAATACTTACAGCAACTATCAAAAAGTACCTTTTCACATGAAGAACTTTAAATGCTGAGCTATTTATTTATGGTATTGATCCAAGTAATGATGACTTACAGTCACCTTGTTCCAGGAAGCAATGTGATAAGATCAATAATTTTTTGAACCTGGACTTATTCATAGTACAGCTTAACTCTGTCTATCTAGTTACCTTTGAATTACAAAATTGTTTCTGTAGAGAATGCTGACAGTGACTGAACCATTAGGCATGATTTGTGACAGCCTCAGTCATGAATGAATCTCACTGTTAACATAATGTAGCATGCAATATATAACAAAAAAAAACCCATTAGCATCTTCTGATAACTTTAGTCCTATGACACTTACCAACATCACAGAATCGTCCAGGTTGGAAAAGACCTTGAAGGTCATCCAGTCCAACCATTAACCTAACACTGACAGTTCCCAACTACACCATATCCCTCAGCGCTATGTCAACCCAACTCTTAAACACCTCCAGGGATGGGGACTTCACCACCTCCCTGGGCAGCCCATTCCAACAACTAACAACCCCTTCTGTAAAGAAATGCTTCCTAATATCTAGTCTAAACCTTACATGGTGTAACGTAAGGCAATTCCCTCTTGTTCTATCACTTGTTACTTGGTTAAAGAGACTCATCCCCAGCTCTCTGCAACCTCCTTTCAGGTAGCTGTAGAGGGCGATGAGGTCTCCCCTCAGCCTCCTCTTCTCCAGACTAAACACCCCCAGTTCCCTCAGCCTCTCCTCATACGACCTGTGCTCCAGACCCTGCACCAGCTTCGTTGCCCTTCTCTGGACACACTCGAGTCATTCAATGGCCTTTTTGTAGTGAGAGGCCCAAAACTGAACACAGGAATCGAGGTGCGGCCTCACCAGTGCCGAGGACAGGGGTCAGATCCCTTCCCTGTCCCTGCTGGCCACGCTATTGCTGACACAAGCCAGGATGCCATTGGCCTTCTTAGCCCCCTGGCACACTGCTGGCTCCTGTTCAGCCGGCTGTCAATCAGCACCCCCAGGTCCCTCTCTGACTGGCAGCTCTCCAGCCACTCCTCCCCAAGCCTGTAGCGCTTCTGGGGGTTGTTGTGGCCCGAGGGCAGCCCCCGGCATTTGGCCTTATGGAAACTCCTCCAGTTGGGCTCAGCCCATGGCTCCAGCCTGTCCAGGTCTCTCTGCAGAGCCTCCCTACCCTCGAGCACATCAACACTCCCCCCCAACGTGGTGTCATCTGCAAACTGACTGAGGGTGCACTCGATCCCCTCGTCTAGATCATCAATAAAGATGTTAAGCAGGAGTGGCCCCAACACCGAGCCCTGGGGGACACCACTCGTGACCAACCACCAACCGGATTTAACTCTGTTCAGCACAACTCTTTGGGCCCGGCCATCCAACCAGTTTTTCACCCAGCAAAGCGTGTGCCCATCCAAGCCTCAAGCAGTCAGTTTCACCAGGAGAATACTGTAAGAAATGGTGTCAAATCCCTTACTAAGGTCAAGGTAAATATCCACAGCCTTTCCCTCATGCAATAACGAGGTCACCCTGTCATAGAAGGAGATCAGGTTTGTCAGGCAGGACCTGCCTTTCATAAACCCATGCTGACTAGGCCTGATCTCCTGGTTGTCCATTTTATGACTTTTAATGGCACCCGAGATTAACTGCTCCATTACCTTCCCTGGCACGAAGGTCAGACTGGCAGATCTATAGTTTCCTGGTGTCATATTTGCCACCCTCCAGTCCAATGGGACCTCCCCAGTTAGCCATGATTTCAGGTAACTCATGAACAGCAGCTTGGCGAGCACACCTGCCAAATCTTTCATCACCCTTGTGTGTAACCCATCTGGTCCCACACACTTGTGTGCATCCAAGTGGTGCAGCAGGTCTCTGACCACCTCCTCTTCAATTGTTCTGACCTCAATCTGCTTCCCCTCCCCATCTCCCAGCTCATGAGGCTGGGTGTCCAGGGAACAACCCTTTCCACTGCTTAAGACTGAGGCAAAGTAGGCGTTGAGAACCTCAGCCTTTTCCTCATCCTTTGTTACCATATTTCCCTCTGTATCCAGTAAAGAAGGGAGATTTTCTCTAATCCTCCTTTTGCTGTTAACGAATTTATAGAAACATTTTTTGTTATCCTTAACAGCTGCAGCCAAGTTGAGCTCTAGCTGTGCTTTGGCTCTCCTAATATTCTCCCAGTATAGGTTCACTACATCTTTATAGTCTTCATGAGAGACCTGTCCCCTCTTCCAAAGGCAATAGATTCTTCTTTTGTTCTTGAGATCCAGCCAAAGGTCCCTGTTTAGCCAGGCCGATCTCCTTCCCTGCCTGCTTGTTTTTCAGCACACGGGAACAGCCTGCTCCTGTGACATTAAGACTTGTCTCTTGAAGTACGTCCAGCCTTCCTGGACTCCCATGCCTCCCAAGGGATTTTGTTAATCAGTCTTTTGAACAGGTCAACGTTAGCCCTGCAGAAGTCTAAGATCTTCAGATGCTCTTGGAGGGCATGTTTTGAAATCTGTTTAGACAACATAAATGGACATTAGCTGACTTTCAGAGGCCTTTGGATCATACTCAGAAGTTGAGGAGGTCTTTGAATCTCACAGACATACTTCAACAACCCTTATTGTTACTGCACTTTTTTTTTTTTTTTTTTTTAGTTCACAGCTTTCCAGTACTTGTTATGGCATTCCTCATCATTCCTGTGAACCTGAATATCAAATTTAAATTTTCTGAACAAAGAATGTGTTCTGGGAAACGTTTTTCTTGATAAGAACTAAAAGAAAAAAAAATCAGGTCTGTTTGAAACATACTTAGGAAACAAAGTCTGGTAAGTTGTCTTCAAATGTTCTAAGATAAAGGGATGCAATAAGAAGGCACTTGGACAAATTTACAAGTAAAATTGGGGAATACTTTTGTGCGAAGGGAAGTAAATGAAGCTATGCTTTTCTTTGAAAAACAAACTAAATAAAATTAAATTTCAGGTAATGCTATGCAATATCTATGAACTGACACATCTGACTCTGGTTAAGAAACTTCACTTGTGAGAGGTGTTGTAATTTGTAAGCCCCATAGAGGTGAATTGACACTTTAACAGGAAAGGTCAGATTAAAAATCCCATGGCTCCAAGAATATGAGTACTTTTATACTTGATATACCAGTCCATAGATATCCAAGACAGGATGTAATTCTAGAAGACATTCTATTTGCATAGGAGAAAGAAAATTAAAATGAAGTGTATTTCACTGCTCAACCTTATATAAAAGGAACTTAAGCTACTCCTGATATTTTGCTTCTAGTTGGTGTGTGTTTCAGTGAAGATGGAGTTGTGTAATTTAGTTGATAAAATTCAAATTCTTTACACACCTAAAAAAAATTTAATTGCATTAGGATTACCTGAGTAACATACTGTATGACTATGTCTACCTTTACCTTTTTAAGACAGCTTCTCAATTACTTCAGCATTTTCTATGGTTTGTTTTGTTTTGTTTTGTTTTAAATAGCAAAAGAATATTTGGAATTGTCTTGACATTAAAGAAATGAGATAGCAAACACCTGAAGGCAGATAATATCCTTGGAAAGGTGTGTGATTTGACAATATCCATATGAATAGTTTCATATTACAAGATGCAGAGAATCTTACCTGAGAAACCAACTTATTAATGCAAATAAACCTTTTGTTGAGAATTAATGTAAGTTTTTCTCCTTCTTTCACCCCACAAATTAGACTTAATATCCATTCTTTAAATTAGGAAATATTCCTCTAGATCTTAACAGATATATGTGAAAGCTGTAAAACTTTTTTTTTTTTTTTTTTTTTTTTCCTGAATCTGATTGCTTCAGGTCTCATATTTATAAAATTTCCATGTATGAAATTGATTCCTCATCAATTTCTTTCTCCTCAAAGCTTTTTTTCTTCCCCCCCCCCCCTAATATTAAAATTATTGTCATAGAATGGTAGAAAAGTATATGCTAATGTCACACTGAAATTAAGTATATTTATGATCACCAGTTCTTTGTAGGGCT
The DNA here is from genome assembly GCF_965140245.1 of Athene noctua. NCBI lineage: Eukaryota > Metazoa > Chordata > Aves > Strigiformes > Strigidae > Athene > Athene noctua. The sequence continues at coordinate 213,005,884 of NC_134037.1, forward strand.
TGTTCAACCTGTGTTCTTACTTAAAATTAAAAGTAGTGCTTTTTTCTCTATTTCATTCACTTTATCTTTCTGTACATAGATGTTACAGACATAAACAACACATAGTATGACATAATATTGAATAGCAATGTAATGTGTTATATACATTTGTAAAGAACCAGTGTTTTCACCTGATCTGTTAAATACTTGTTGACTGTTTTGAAATGATAAAATTATTTTAGTTACAATCCATTTGTAAAGAGCCTCAATAGTCTTTCCTTTTATATCAGAACTATTATGCAACATTGTACCCTGCTCCTTTGATCATTATTCTTAAAAAGATTAATCAAAGTAAAATGTATATTTCAATCAGTAAAAGCATATACTTTCAATTGTAACTGAAACAATGATATTTCTTCTTTTAAGATACAAGCTTTGGGATGGCTTCTGCTTTCAAACTTTTTGTGTCATCTCTACTCCTATCATACAGATGCAGAAATTTCATATATTGGGAACAATGATGTTCTTGGAATGATATTGCAGAAAGGAGTTGGTAGGACAGAACAGAATGCTGACCTATTATGTAGTCATTTACTGACTGCAAGGTTTCACTCACTCATTTATAGGTTCCATGACAAGGTGGATGAAAAAACACTGTTCTTTTCTGTTTTGTTTTGTTTTGTTGTGGGTTTTTTGTTTTTGTTTTTTTTCTATATAAATCCTTAAATTAAAAAATAGTTTACTAAAAGAAATTGTTTCATCTCCCAAGCATTATCCAGTGGTCAGTCTTTTCTAGGTTCTTGATCTTGTATGATGTCTCGATTATCTTGTCTGTATTAATTATGAAGACTGGTTTACAGCATTTAGCGAAACAAATTTAAATAAATATTTTCATTTGATTAAACAAAATTCTTCATAAGAACAGTCATCTCAAATGACATTTTAATTTGCATATTCAATTTTGATGATTACTAAGCCTTTGATCTTGTTTTCATCATTATAATGGTTAAGGAATATTGATAACAATGATCTGTGTGAAAGATTTTATTCAACACAAAATACATTCCAACTTCTTTTTAACTCTTTATTTCATTACAAATTCTGACCTTTCAAATTTCTCCTTCCTGATTCAACATAAAATCTTTTTATTTGTTTAAATGAACATTTAGTACAGAATCTTACCTGCTGTAGAATCATAGCACCATGTAAAATAAGACATGAAGTGTTCTTAAAAGGTCATCGAGTCATTGACTTCTCCAAAGGTATATATTCTATGCTTAAACTATTCCTTATGTTTGACATGCTCTTTAAATTCTCCACTGACAAGTATTCTTTAATGCCTTTACATACTATCCTCCCATTATCCACTACATACATGTTTGGAAAGTGTTTTCAATGGCATGTTTTATTACGTAATTCTCACTTGATCTTGCAGATAATCTGATTTAAATCAGTTTGCATATACATTGTCAAAGTCCTTATTATCTACAGTAAGGCTTTGGATAAGACTCTTTGTCTTTCATTATCACAACCTCCTTCTACTGGGACTTTTTTGGTTTCCTGCTCATACCTTTACACTGGGACAACATTTATTCAGCTTTGCTGGCATTTATGTGGCACTTCACATTTATTTGGCACCAAATAAGTCTTGAAACACTAAAAGAACCCCAAAACCATAAAAATCTGTCCCTGTAGCTTTCGCTTAGCGCATATCTGAAAATTAGAATTGATATACCTAGTCAAAATATGGATATGCATTACACAATGAGAAACATAATTTTACTGATTGCAAAGACCAGCAAACAAAAGCTCGCTCATTAACTTTCTGTCTTATATTTTCTTACCCACTACAAATTTCAGGATCATTGCTGATTGAATTCTGTTTACATTACTACACTGAAGAATAGAAGGAAGAAAAAAAAAAAAAAGCAAGAAAAGAAAAAGGGCTGGGCAATACCAGTTCCTTTCTGGAAATCAATGGCATTTATCACTTAGCTGTAAGTGATTAACAAGATCTGCAATGGTTTTGCCATAGGTTTGTCACTGCCCTGAGAACAAACTAAGCAGTGGGTTATCTTCACTTTAGATGGCTTAGAGACATCTTTGTCTGAGTTACAAGTCATAGTCTTGTGTGTTGTGAACAGAGAGAGACTCCTGCACAGTGCAGTTCAAGTAGACTACGTTAGTTGGTTACATCACAGTGAGACAGATGCAAAATGAACTAACGTTAGTACTTTACAGTGGTAGTATGGGTCATACTTTCAGTGTATGAGTAGAAAGTTTAGAAGTTTATTTGTTTCAAAAGTTTCAAGAAATGGCAGTTCAAGCTTTATGTGAGATAGAAGGATTCAATCAGGGGCAAATCTTTAGTGAGTTAGTTTCAAAATAATTACTGAGCTTTAGTAATTTTCAGCTGTAGCAGATATGTTTTAGAACGCAGTGTATGAATCATCAATATTCTTGTACACATCAATCAAGCCCGAGGCCCAGAAGTCAAAATTGGTGTTTGATGTTTACACAGAGAATCAAATAAGAAATGTACTTACTCTAATAATGGGCTTAACCTAAGCTTCACTATTAAGAAGTCAAACTATCTTATATAACCTGGGGAGACACTAAACTGTAATATAAATAATATTTGTTTTATAAAGTAATCATTGATGAGTAACAGATATATATCAGAGTAAATATGATGAAACAACGTACTGTGCATCTTAAAAACAAGGTCTCTGTCTTCTCTAAAGTAGCCAAAATTTGAATTGATTTAAAGAGTTTCAGAGGCTAAAATAATTGTGTATTTCAATTAATATTTGGAAGATTTTATAGGATGTATGTAAGTTATGTATGTATAAAAGAGCAATCAGCATGAGACCCTTGTAGTTAATAATGAAACTGTTATGTCTTTATTGTGGTTCAACCCTGGTAGGCGACTAAGCACTACACCACTGCTCACTCACTCCCCACCAGTGGGATGAGGAAGACAATCAGAAGTACAAAAATGCAAAAACTTGTAGGTTGAAATAAAAACAGTGTAATAGCTAAAGAAACCTCCTGTGTGTGCATGTAAAGCAAAATAAGGAATTCATTCACTGTTTCCCATTGGCAGACAGGTCTTTAGCCTTTTCTAGGAAAGCAGGGCTCCATCACACATGACAGTTACTTGAGAAGACAAAAGCCATAACTCTGAACACTCATTCCCTTCCCCCTTCACTGTAGCTTTTATTGCTGAGCACAATGCCATATGGTATGGGATATCCCTTTGGTCCGTTGGGACCAACTGTCCCAGATATGTCCCCACCCAGCTTCCTATGCACCTCCCAGCTTCCTATGCACCTTCAGCCTACTCACTGGTGGGTTGGTGTGAGAAACAGAAAAGTCCTAGACCTGGTGTAAGCACTGCTCAGCAGTAACTAAACCATTGGTGTGTTATCAACACAGTTTTGGTCACAAATCCAAAACACAAGGCCATATGAACTACTATGAATAAGTTTAACTCTATCACAGCCAAAATCAGTACAGGCTGGACTTAATCAAAATAAATAATAATTAATGAAAAAATCATGCTGTGATTACATACATTCAGAATTCACATATACATATTTAACATAATTTTCAATTTGTTTGCTATCTTAGTTCCATCTGTACTCCAGTCCATCTTGAAGGGAGACAGTTCCAAGACAGATGCTGTTCTGCTGTGTTATTGGAGCAGAGACAAACCTAAAACATCTTCAACTATAGACTGCACCTAAATAACAAGAAGTAGTGGCTAATTTTCTCAATTCTACTTTGGTACCTCTTACCTACATCATCTTTTTAGAACCTGATACAGAAGTACATTACCTTCATTATGCTGCAAATTAATTCTTTGGCGATTGCCTTTTTTACTATAATTAATTTTGATGAAACAGCAAAAGCAAATTACAACACTAACTTTCTCCCTTCACTGTTTTTTAATGCCAAGTTCAACCTTGGTTTAACACTGTTGATTTCAAACACATGACAGTAAGGGTAAATTAGGCTTATTACTCTGAATAGCTATTTGAGACTGGAGAGACTACCACAAGACTTTCAAAAGCAGATCTAGAAGGATCAGACTGTTAAGCAAACCAGAAAGCAATTTCCATGCAGTGAAAGCAGAAAAACAAAGAGCTCTGTTTAGCTAGCTCTAAGTGTAACCATTAAGTCTGATGAGACTGTAAGGTGCAATATTAGATTTACTGTTATGTTCTAAGTTTGGTCTGCATTCCTTAATTTCTCGTACAACAAATTATTTTGATCCAAGAGACACAAGTATATATCTGAGAATTCTGAACTGGAGGGCTTCTCATAAGAGCATCCAAATAATCAGAAATATAAATCACTGAAGCATATTCCTGCTCCCTGACAGGTAAAATTTGCAGCATGAGAGATCTTCTTACTTCAACATAATGAGGCCTTCCACATGCTACCTACCAGGCTCTTAAAGCCACTTGCTTTTTGAGCATTTCCTGATACTAATGATGTACTCCAACCAGTTAAATCTGCTTAACTCCTTGGTGCCAGTGGGCTAAACCTGTCAGGACACTCAGACACAAAGAAAAGATCAGTCATCTCCCAGTTACATATTACACTTGGTATTTAGTTATCCAGTCCCAGATAGAACCTGCTATCTAAAGGTGGTGTCTTGATGTTCTCTGTACAATATACAGGAATATTGAATACCTCAGAGATACAACATAAAAAAAACCAAAAACCAAAAGCCAAAAAACTTTGCATGTTAATTGTGGAAATAATCTAGAGCTATCCAAAGGGAAGACCTAAGTACAATGGTGTGTCTGTACTCTCATCTTTGTCTAGAGCTCAGGGGTTTGATTCAAATCTACAAGGAGAGAGTATCTAATCACTTGCATACAAAATACACTTACAGTTATGAACTGAAAGAGTTAAGCAAGACTGTTTCTAAAATCTGATTTCTGGAGAAGACAGCAGTGATTTCTTATTGTAAATCAATTCAGTGTTTGAAATGACCATGCTCAAAAGAAGCATATATAGGTCTCCATCAATTGAAGAGAAGCATATTTCCAAGGGAAAATTAGAGGACATCTCATACGCAGAAAAAAGAAAACAATATCCCCTGAAGACCACCACCAACAACAACAACCAAAAAAACCCCCCAGATTCAAAACCTTTAAGTCACTCTACCTTCCTTACAGAAAGATTGTCACTAGGGAGAAAGAATGAAAAGGTTAGTAAAGAAAAAAAATATATATATAATTTAGCACACATATGTTCAGATGCAAAGTTGAGACATCCATGTCTAATTAAAGGACTAGAATACAGTTGCCTAGAGATAGATGCCACTTGGTAGATCCTAAGGTATGTCACCTGGTCTCCTGTTTTCATTTTAGAAGGGCCAGAAGTGTTCCATAGGTCCCTATATATGGCCTATATATGAATAGTTATCTGAGCTTCCATTAGTCATTGGAGGTCAGGATCATGATCTCTGTTTGGTCACTAGAACAGGCTCCCAAGGGAAATGATCACAGCACCAAGCCTGTTAGAGTTCAAGGAGAATCTAGATGATGGTCTTAGTCATATGGTTTATTTTTAGGTAGTCCTGTGAGGAGGAGGGAGTTAGACTTGATCTTTACAGGTACCTTCCAACTTGAGGTATTCTATGATTCTATGATCTAATTGCCTAAATATAGGTGATTAGTGCCCTTTGAAACTCCCTAGGTCTCTGGAGCATCCACATGGGAATGGAAAACCTCACACCAGAGAAATTGTGCCTCCTGAAATGTCAGCTGGAAACCAGGTAGGGACGGATGCAGTAGACCATCCTAAATGCCAAAAACATTTACAATGGAACAACTGAATGGAGTCCTTTAGCCAAGTAATCATTAGAGGTATGAAAACTGTGGAGGTCTGAACTCAGGTACAGCCAGATGGCCTGTGGCCAGCCCTTCACCTCCCCCTCCCCCCTCTGGTCAGACAGGAGAGGGACAAAAGAAGAGAACTTGTGGGTTGAATAAAAAGAAAGAATTTACTAAATATAAAAAGAGAACAACAGTAACAATAGTGAGCTCAAAAGAAAACAAGTAAAATGCAACAGTGGCTTACTGTGTGGGACCGCCCCCCACAGCAACAACACGGACCAACGAGCAGATGGCCTGCACGAGAGAGAGACCCAGAGAGAGACTGCCCACCTGGGCAGCACATCATATAGTATGAAATACTGCAACGAAAATTAACTCCATCCTGGTCGAAACCAGGACAGACATCTAAATTTTCATGACCATGATCTGAAGATAAATCTCCATCCCAGAAATCTGTTGGTTTTGTTGATAAACTGTGCTCAGATTATAAAGGGAAAGTATTGTATTCCTTGACCTGGCCCCATATTACTACTAACTGATCTAAATTAAACTTTTTCTAAAACTATTTTTTAAATTTTAATTAATAATTTGAAGTATTAACCACAAAACTTTCCCTAGAAAAGGAGTGAAAGATTTAGGTTTCCTACCTTTCCATCATTAGTGCTTGAACCATGGGGCAGAAATGTCATATTCTTCAGGGACACCATATTGTTGCCTTTCAGTACTTAAAAGAGCATTATAAGAAAGACAGAGGAAGACTTTTTACCAGGGCCCAGAGTCACAGGACAAGAGACATAAGTTTTAAACTAAAAGAGGCAACATTTAGATTGGTTATAAAGAAGACATTTTTTACAATGAGGGTGCGAGTCTGTAAAAGGTTGCCCTAAGATGTTGTGGGTTTCCCCATCATTGGACATGTTCAAGATCAGGTAGGACAAGGCTTTAAGCAACCTGATCTAGTGAAAGATGTCCCTGCCTATGGCAGGGGGTTGGACTAGAAAATCTTTAAAGGTTCCTTCCAACCTAAACAATTCTATCATTCTACGATTCTTCTTTGCTCAATCAGGTGTTTTTATCTGAATAAATTGTTTTCATCCTTTCTATCCCAAAGTGGTGACAGTCTAACATGAGAGACAAAATGATATTTCATCTGTAAAGCTGTTTTATGAAAAGCACATTTAGTTGATATTGTCATTGTTGTTTTTCATCTATGTGGTTAGTGTTCACACTACTGACATGCTTAGTGTGTAGGAACAAGAACTAGTTGTCCCTTCACTAAATTTACAGATTCCAAAATGGGTTAGTTAACTTTTAACTGCATAGGCTAAGAGAGTAGTGGGAACTGCAACATCTGAAGTTCTTTGGATGACAACAGTTTATACTGGTATTTATGACCTATCTATTCTCATTTACCTCAGTAGTCATTGCAACCACCCTAACCATAATAATAAGGTTTGTCATTGGCCATGTATGTAGTGATGAGAATAGTTTTCATTTATAGTTTTGTCTTCTGCGCAAGGGGATAAAAATATTCTCACTTCAAAATGTCACCTCACTATTATTTTCTGAACTGTGCTTTCTGTGACATACTAAGTCTTGGTCAATGGCATTATATAGAACTAAGGAATGCATTAAGACTGTCCTTTAAGCTTTCTGTTTCTATCTTTCTGTAATTTTAAGAATAATTCTGTAGATATGTATAAAAATAAATTGGCTAATGTAGATTATTTTGACAAGTGTTATTATTGCAGCGGAAAATAAAACATTAAAAAGTAAAATGAGGAAAACTGACTTACCCTCTTTTGATTATAAAAAAGATTAATTTTCTATGGTTAGAGAACTGATTTGAAATATATGATGCAAGGTCTAGAATAATAATCACTTTTATATATCATAAGTAATTTTCCTTTTAGTTTTCCTGTGAAGGAAAACTGTGAAAGATACTTGTTTCTGGGAAGTCATTTGTCAGCAGCAAGTTTTTATTATTCAGTGCTTGAAAGGATTTTTATTTTATTATCACTGAAAACCTTGTTCATATGCTAAAGATGTAGACTTTTTCTCAGAAGCTTAATCACTGTGTTATTGTGTGGAACAATTGTATCTTTGGTTTTCCTGTCACTAACAGTACAAAGGTTGGTTGCAGGCAAGCAAACACATAGCTGTTACTTGAAAAGTTTGAACCTTATCTGACACACAATATTATCATATATTATATGTCTAGCGATCAACATTTTTATGACCATTTTTGTATAATTTTTCAAATTTTTGACATTTTAATTGTCAGGAAAAAAGCTGTGGAAGTATTTTAAAATTACTTGGAAATTATGTTGCATGGACTAAAGCTTGACCTATGGTAATAAACTGAGGATGACCTGGTCCCATATCTGAGTACATGTCTGTCAAAATTGTTAATTGTTAACAGCGTCTCTGATGTGGTTTTAAGCTGCTTTAATTATTCTCCCAATCAGGACTAAATATGTTTCAGAACTTAGCATAGGTGGAAAGTATTCCTCATTGGAATGTGGAAACGATCACCCTGTTTTGGGAGCAAGTAACTTTAGACATACTCGTTCGACAGGTGATTGACCATGAAAAGGTAATTCCCACCCCTACAGCTACATTATTGTTTTTTTAAAAAAAAGAAAAAAAAGAAAAGAATATCCTTACAACCTTTATAATTCTCTCGACATATTGAAGGGAATAAAGTAAGATCATTATGATTATTTTCCTTGCGATTAATTTCTGGATTCTGATATTAGCCCAGATACTGATGGACAGATTTTTGGATTATGAGTTTTGTCTTAGATCTGTGCATGTCTAATTTTACATTTAATTTGAGCTCCAGCTTTATAAGAAAATCTGTCTTTAGGACTGATATTCCAGGAACTGTTAATTTTTCTGTTGGACTTTTCTCCGTTGATAAGAATCCCTAATCCCAGAGACCAGGGGAAAGATTGGAGCAAGGGAGATGTACCCTTGTAGGTACATCCTGAAGTACATGGTAGACACCAAATTAAACATTAGACAACAATGTGCTCTTGTTGCAAAGAATACTAATGATATCCTGGCCTCCATTAGGCAAAGCACTGCCAGTAGGTCAAGGGAGGTGATCCTTCCTCTCTACTCATCACTGACAAGGCCACACCTGGAATCCTAGGTCCAGTTGTGGGCTCCTTGGTACAACAGAGACACCGACATAGTGGACATGATAGTTCAACAACGGGCCACAAAGGTGATGAAGGGACTGCAGCATCTCTCCTGTGAGGAAAGGCTGAGAGAGCTGGGACTGTTTAGACTGGAGAAAAGAAGGCTCTGGGGGGATCTCATCAATTATATAACTGCTTGAAGGGAAGGTGCAAAAAGGACAGAGACAGACTATATTCAGTGGTGCCCAGTGACAGGAGCAGAAGCAATGGGCACAAACTGAAACACAGGAGGTTCCCTCTGAACATAAGGAAACACTTTATGATTGCAGCAGTGATGGAGCACTGAAATAGGTTTCCCAGAGATACTATGGATTCTCCACCCTTGGAGATATTCAAAAGCTGTGTAGACATGATCCTGGGAAACAGGCTTTAGGTTGTCCTCCTTGAGCAGATGACCTCTGGATGTCCCTTCCAACCTCAAACATTCTGTGAATCTGTGATGTAGTTTCCCATTTTTTGGGCCTAAAACCATTTAAGTTTGTAGGTATTTGTCAGTGATTACAATAGGCAGGTATCTTTTTGGACAGGTCTACACTTTTGTCCAAGCCTCTGGAAAAAACAGCATCTGTTTTTCCACCAAGACTATGGGAAACTATTCCTTTTTGTCTTCTTTAGTTTAAACATGCAAACAGTGTTAACATTCTAAAAAAAAAAACAAAACAAAACAAAACAAAACAAAACCACATCCAAAAGAAAAAACAAAACAAAACAAAAAAAAAGACCACAAACAAAAACAAAACCCTAAAAAGCCAAACCAACAGCAAAGGGACTATGTTACTCCATGATCCTATAAAACTACCTAGCAGTAGTTTTATGATAAATACCTAGTAAATAGTGAATTTGTATTACACTCCACTGCAATTCCACCCCTACCCCCCACTCCCAGATAGAAGGAATGAGCTCTATGAGAAATGTTAATTATGTTACTTAATATACTTTTGAAAGTTACATTGCTAGCATTTAGTCTGTGATATGTTGATACAGATAATGTACCTTGAAGAGGTAAAGAAAGTAAGAGGTCAAGTGAAGGGACAGAAATGAAACTGCTTCAGTGTGTTGTGATTTCCTCCAAAATCTGTAGGCTTTCCCAAACTGGAGAAAAAAAAAAAAAAAAAAAAAAAGGCTGTCAAAGACTACATTGGTATGTTACTGCAAAAGGCAAGGATGTACATTCAGTGCAAGTAAGAAATCTGTCAGACAAGTGTAGGATGGAATATTTTCCATTAATTAAGTAAATAGTCACTCATAAGCTACCAGAAATTTAACTGGACATGAATTAATTCCTGAATGCACTTACTTAATTAAATCTTGTTCAGTGTCACTTCCCCATAGAATCATTAATTTTATTTCAGCTAGGGGTTAAGGTGGTTTAGCATTATAAGAAACATTTTAAAGACAATAATTCATTCTGATTTTAGAGGTACAGTGCATGGGGTTGTGTTTTTTTTTGGGGGGGGTGTTTTTTTTGAGACTTCCAGATTTTGAAAAGTAACATGGAAAATAAAAATAGTAATTGTAAAAAAAAGTAATAAATTCTCAGGACCATGCCAGCCTTAGCCTTTGAGAACTATGTCTAGACAAGAAAGAATGTCAGTGTCATAATAAAACCAGAATGAAAAGTAAATAGACAAAATCAATCCTTAGCCTTAAGCATTTGTACAAAAATATTCTAAGGGTAAAGCACAACTGGGCAGATTTGATCTATCCTGAATTTATCAAAATATAGAATTTTACGAGGAAAGCTTAGGTTGCCTTAAGTACCTACACATACCTCAGCTACCTAAAGATACATATTAGAACATAATTGTCATCCTCCTGGGTAGAATTTTTTCCAGCTCTGTTCATGAATGATAAATAAGCATCTTTAGATAAATTGGTTATTTACTGCTTAAGTGTAGTTCCTCCTGAGGGAAAGGAGATACCACACTTGTACTTACAGCTAAGAATATACATATTTTCATACATACAGAGGTTAAGACAAACTAAAAAAGACAAACTTTAAAACATTTGACTTATCCAGAGTTGAAGGGATACCAGGCACTTCAGCAGTGTTAGCTACAACGTTTCAAGCTTTCTTCCATGATTTTCTAAATATTGTCCTGCAATAAGACTGGAAAGACCAACACAAAACATAAAAGTTTTATATGTCTGAGTTACTTCAAGTTTTGGTCAAAAAACAGAAGAGCCTGAGAAATCTCCGATTTCAACTATCTTCTTTTCAGAAAAGTATTTTATACACAGAAAGTGGGCCACCACAGTGTTCTATGTAACACACTCAGTGCACTCCAGCACTATAATCACTCAAGTCCCTGGCATATTTCCTGTTCAAAAATTGCCATGACCTACTTCTGAGACCTTTATTCTATGTTTCCTCCTTGAGGAACAAAACTGTAATATAAGGAAACGTGATATATTTCTTAGTTGGAAAATATGGATTGGAAGGTAATAGGAGTACGCATTTGAAGAGAAGAAAGCAGATGTTCTTCCGCTCATTAGTTCAGGCATAGTGTCTCTAATTCATGCTCAATAAATATTATCAGATTTCTGGAGAATAGTATAGACTGTCTGAAGAATGTTGGTGTTAAGGTGCACTGATGATCTTCATTCACCAAATTAAACATCCATAAGCACTGGATCTTATAAAACCTGGTTTCCATTGACTTATTTGTAGCTTATTAAATTTGGTCTCAAAGAACATATGAGGTAAGAATTAAGTGTTGGTTGGTTTTGGTGGTTTTTTTTTTTTGTTGTTTTTTTGTTTTGTTTGTTTGTTTGGGGTTTTTTTTTGTGGTTTTTTTTTTTTTTTCTGGAACTCATTTATTGAGTTCCTCACCACAGCAAAATGTCATATATTATTAGGTGTAAGAACATGTTAGCTTTTTTTCGCATCTGGAAGATTAAGCTGCTATGTCCATTTATTCATCCTCTTGTTCTAATTATCTTTTATGCTTCTGAAGGCAGTCAACACTGTATAAGCAGATAAAACTTTTTTCACAGGAATCCTTGCAAAAACAAACTAATAGTATTATGCGGAGTTACAGCTGCCTGTTACAATACGTTAACCTAAGTGTGTGGAAATTGTAATAACTTTTGGAGTTTCCTTATGATTTTCGTGTATATGCATGGATGTATGTGTGCATATTAAAACCCTTCTGCATGCCAGAAAGCCTTCAATGTCACTAGCCGTTACTGGAAGACTTTTCTGTCAGCCTGACTGGTATAACACAAACTCTTCAGGGGAATGTACTGTTTTAGCCTTAGAACATTGAGAATGCGATGCAGAATTAAGGTACTGACTGATTAAGGTGACCCAAGGACTGATTTACAATTTTAGCATACTCTTACAAAGAGTAGAATGTCATGTGGTTGCTGAACTGCAAAGAAATTCAGAATAGATTAAGGTCATTTGTAGATATAATGTTTTATTAATAACACTCAAAATAGTCAAAGCCAATGTAAACACTTATAAAAGGCAGTTGGTGCAGCAATGAAAGAAAATCTGCTTAATATATTTACAGGAAGTAAGTACTTATCAGATATCTCTCACTCTTCCTTGTTTTAATTACTTGCTGTTTTCCTCCTAAAGAGGTAGCAATTGGGTTTTCTATCTACATGTCAAAGGTAGCAATTGGGTTTTCCATCTAATGTCACAGTTTGAACTATTTGTTAATAATTATCAATAAAATCATTCATAGGAGAGAGTCTTCCTTGAAGAGCTGATGCCATAGAACATATTCAGGATCACTTTTCAGAGTGCACATTCAAGTAGAATTAAATCTTAAATCATGTCCTTTCTCCCATTATTTCTGGAAGAGTTTGTTAATTTCTTACTGCCTATATTCCCTTTGAATTCTTCTAATCGGTCACAAAAATGTATCTTAAATTTCCTCTATTCTCTTGTTATCTCGGAGAAAGTTGAGCCACTTTCTTAGCTAAAGCAGATGTTGGTTTTCATCTTTAAGAAAGATGTCTTTTTGTTAGAACAGGAAGTGGAGCCACCTGCACTTAAATGGCTAATAAGTAACTATGTATTTCAATGAGGTGTAAAAGTTTGTGTTTTTTTTTCTTTAACTATTATCTGTGTTTCAGTATGAAAAGTACCTTGCACTGAACTATATTGTATAGCAAACTATATATTTTCTTTATAAACAATAAAGTAAATGTTACTAGTTCATAACTACTTTTGACCAAGTATGTCTACAGTACTAAATAAAATGGGGTTGGAGATTGCTCTTAGGCCATAAATTCCCTGCCCCCCTGCGCTACTAGTGGGGAGGAGGTAGAGAATATGGGGCAAAGATGAGCCCAGGAAGATGGGAGGCATGGAGGGAAGATGGTTTTAAGATGTGGTTTTATTTCTCACTATCCTACTCTGATTTGATTGGTAAATTATTAGTGGTGATGGTGTTCAAATTAAACTGATGTTTTCCTCCCGAGTCTGATTTTTGCCCATGCATACAATTGGTGAGTGAGCTCTCCTTGTCCTTGTCTCGACCCATGAGCCTTTTACTATATTTGCTCCTCCCAACCCACTGAGAGAGAGGAGTGAGTGGCTGCATGGTGTTTAATTGCAGGCTGGACCTAAATCATGACACGCAGCATGAATTTTGTGGTGTGTGTTTATATTTCTTTAGGATGTGTGGCATGCAAATATGTGGAGGTGGTTGTAACAGTACTGGGGCACTGTATGGGATGGAGTAGCTAAACCAGGTGCAGTGTTAGAAAGAGCCCCTCTCTAGGGCTATCCTTTGAACCATTGTCTTGGAAGCCTTAGTGACACAGACTACACGTGCTAGGGAGATTTCTAGAGCTTAAAAATACGAAAAATAATTGGTATAGTAATTAAGATTTTCCATTACCTCTGTGCTATTTAGCAGAATGAACAGAACCACTGTTGACAGACAAAATGTGAGTTAACCACTCTGTCATTATAACTGGACAGCTATGACTGATCCTCAGGCTAGTCCTTGTACATATACAATAAAGCTGACTATGGGTAAAGTATTGACCTGATAATGTCTTGGCAGTCAGTCACTTAATTTTTTAAACAGGAAAAAACTTAAAATGAGGACACAGATTCAAACATGAAATCAAAATAATTTAAAACAAGCAACAAACTGATATATTAGATTTGTTATCTAGGCTTTTATTTTTGCTGAAGGTGCTTCTTCGAAGGGCATTAGACTTTTGCTATGTAACATGTTATAAGAATGCTGCTTGTATCACCATTATAGCTATAAATAAATCCAGAGTTCTGGATTTTGGACTCTACAGAAAACAAGATTATATTCTATTCTATTATTTTTTTAGAAATCTTTTTGAGAATTAGAAGCAATATTAGATTATGATAATTGTACAAATATTATTGCCAGTGACCTTAGTGCTTTTTAAATCCTGTATTTCCTGAAAAATTAACTCAGTAATTTGAGTCTTATGAAGAATTTACATATTTTTTTTGTCTCCATGTTAACAGAAACAATTATTTTTTTTCTGAAACAGTATGAATTGAATAGAGATAAGGAATCAGTTGTAACAGGGTTTTCTTTTTCTTAGTAAATAAATGTATCAGCAGTAGGAAATGAGATTTTCAGAAATTTGTCTGAGGTGATTGTCCAAAGGCTGTCCAAAGGACAAATTGTCCACTTGTATCTCAGCAGTTCTTTTTTTTTAATAGGGCACTAAGTGATTGACAATGAGGATTGCAATTCCTGTCACAGCAAACTAATATCCTTTTTTTCTTTTTCCATCTGTAATGAATCTATAGCCTACTTCTAAACCAGAATTCTTCTTGCGGTTTTTGAAAAATTCATTAACTGTAAGAACAGAGTGAAAAAATCAAAAGGTGAATCATGATGTGACAGATCAATGCATGCCTTTACAACAAAGGGAAGCTATTGCAGATTATTGGGTTTTCTTACTGTTTTCTGGATATTCTCTGCATGGTGTAGCTTTCTATAAGAGAGCAAAGTCCCTGAATGATTTATCCTGTTTGCTAAAATGTGGATCGGTGTAATCCCTCTGGAGTAAGATGATATTCTGCCTTCCCTGGAAGTAAATGATATGCCTAGAGAAGTACATATTCAAGAGTGTAGGCAATGAGATACTTCAGATGTGGAGAGTGAAGAATGAGAAGAAATGAAGATGGAGAGCATGGAATAGAAAGATAAGAAGAAGGAAGAAAACACAGTTTTTCCTAAGGGCTTAAAATTAATTTCATCATTTCTTACAACCTAGGAAGCCTTAAGAAGTGCTGAATGAAAAACAAAATTAAAGAAAATGCCCTCTTTCCCTTTTTTCAGAAGGATGCAAAACATAGCAGAGATCTGCCCACAGAACACTGTCTTTCAGTATCGCTATTTTATAAAGTAGAAGTTGCAAAGAAGTTTTATTAAGCTCTTTAGTAGCATAAGCATCAGGAAATTGTTTCAGTTAAGCAAAATGGTGCAAAATGTAGTTGGTTCAGTCTGTTTCAGAAGAAACAGCTCTAAAATCAGAACCAATTCTTAAACTACCCATAAAAAAAAAAAAAGAACCCTAAAATTTCTCACTCCTGCTACACCTTTTTTTTTTTTTTTTTTTTTTTTTTATTGTTCTGGATGTGTATGCCTCTATCCATAGTGACCTTGACAGACTAAAGGAGGGGGCTCATGTGAACCTCATGAGGTTCAAGAAGGCCAAGCCACCTGTGTCACAGCAATCCCCAGTATCAATACAAACTGGAGGATGAATGAATTGAGAGCAGCCATACGGAGAAGCACTTGGGGGTACTGGTGGATGAAAAGCTGGACATGAGCCAGCAATGTGCACCTGCAACCTAGAAAGTCTATTGTATCCTGGGCTGCATAAAAAAACCCCATGGCCAACAGGTTGAGGGAGGTGATTCCTCCATGTACTTTACTCTTGTGAGACCCCAGCTGGAGTACTACATCCAGCTCAGCGAGCCTCAGCACAAGAAAGACATGCACCTGTTAGCGAGAGTCCAGAGGAGGTTTACAGAAAATACTCAGAGGGATGGAATGCCTCTCCTCTGAAGAAGGGCTGAGAGTTGGGATTTTTCACCCTGGAGAAGGCTCTAGGGAGGCTTTATTGCAGCCTTTCAATACTTAAAGAGGGTTTATAAGAAAGACAGTCTTTTTACCAGGCCCTGTAGTAACAAGTAATGGTTTTAAACTGAAAGAGGGTGGATTTAGATTAGACATAAGGAAGACACTTTTTACAGTGCAGGTGATAAGACACTGGAACAGGTTGTCCGGAGAAGCTGTGTCCCCAGCACTGAAAATGTTCAAGGTAAGGTTGGATGGGGCTTTGAGCATCCTGATCTAGTGAAAGACATCATTGCAGAGGGGTTGGCCTAGATGATCTTTAAAGGTCCCTTCCAACCCAAACCATTCCATGATTCTATGGTTCTATAATTACATGATTTTATTTTGTGAAGAAAAAGATGGTTTTATTCCTTTATAAAATTCTCCCTTTCTCCTCTAATTACTTTTTGTAATGCTCACCAAAGAAAGGTTTGAACTAAAGAGTTTGTGTCCATTTGAAATCATGAACTATGAAAGTGTATTTGAGAGAGTTAAAATACAGATAATCCTCATGTCATAATTCTTTGTGTAAACAGACAACAAAACTGTTATTCTGTACCCAAAGCTTCCCCAATGCTTCTATATTAGCTTTTGATGTCATTGACATTCACACACAAACTGGCTGGCTCTTATCTATTATTGTCAGTTATGTATGTGTCAGTTATGGATACTCACTGGGATGACCCCATAATGATATTTGCATCTTGTATACAGTTTTAATATAAATAAAAATTCTCTTTAGGAGTTTTGTAACTATTTAAATCTGGAGAATAAATGTGGTGGAAACATTTTTTACACTCCTAAACATGTGTTTGGCTATCTGTGAATAAAACAGTTTTGACCCTGGTGTTATTCTGACTTCTAGCTGGAATAAAACATCTGGTTTGGTCATGACATTTAAGGTGAGTCCAATCTCTAAGAGAGATTGCCTCCCATAAAGCAGTAAAAATGTTCACAGAAAATATTTCTGTAACTTACCTAGCAAACAGATGAACTGGAATTCATATAGTTACATTTCATGAGAGTATGTTCATGGAACCTCTTTAAATGTCTTACTCATCCAGCCTAAGTAAAAGTCCTGCAGTTACATAGAGAACAGTTTCCCTTGCCTCATAAAAATCTAGTACTGGTACACAATAATAAAAGTTGTAGAAAGCAGTACTTTTTCTGAAACTTGATATGCTGTTCCACTACCATAATATAGTAAAATTGCATCAATTCCATTTTATTGGTTTTCTTCTGGAAAATATTACTTGCTCATTCTACCATTACATCTTATCTAAGAATTCAAAAAACTGCTCAATTAATATGTGTGTGTTTCCTTAATTTCAAACACGTTACCTCAATTTAAGGCACAATCACTGTAAAACGCCACTTTTACAGAACCAGATAATACTGTAACATAAATTTTCTAGTATATATGAACATACATTTCTGAGGTGAGTAATGATGTGTGTGTGAAAATATGAAAATGAAGAAACTTAAGAATCTAGATATAATTATAAAACCCAGTTGGTAAAAAAATCCAGAGGGGTATTCCTGTGACAGAACATATTCTTTGTATTACTCTTGATATCGATGATTAGAAAAGAGAATTTTCAGTGTAGAAGTCAGAATAACTTTCTCTTCTACGTAGTCCTTTTCTTTCCTTTCTGTTTTCCCTTATTCTTATTTGCTTTCCCTTTCTCTGCTACTGTAGTAGAGAATTACACTGATTCTGTGTATGTGCAGTCTCATTCTCTCCTTAGTGACAAAATATATACGGTGTAATGCACTGGATTTTAAAAAAAAAAATGTTTATGTTACAAGAGACAAGATCAATCTGAGGTAGAAAGGTTAAGTGTTATGATGATCTTCATTCACTTAGAGTCTTCATGCTAGTTAGTCAATCAGAGTAAAATCCAAGAAAACATTGTATACATGGATGATATTATCTGTTTTCATATAATGATGTTTTAAGTCAAGGAAAGAATGACAAAACCAAATAAAAACAACAAAACAAACCCCCATACTCCTAGTTTCCTTCATCCTTGCAACTTTAGTCAGTCATAAGAATTAAAGACTATACTACTGAGCTTCTCAAAGATGAAAACAAAGATCTTGAAATTAATATCTCTACCATATTTAGACAGCAGGGAATAAGTATGATATTATCCCCATATACACCTACTTGGTCAGGTTCCAATTATTTATTTCTTTAGTACCTTGGCTGTGACTTTCATCACCCTTGGCATTTGTAGGTACTTACTAAAAAATATTGTAGTATATATAAATAAACCAAACAAATTATACCTTAATAATGTTACTAAAAGCACAAAAATAAACAGTAGTTATAAGAAAGTTCAAAGAAACAAAAACTTCTGAGCATTTCTCAGATGGATCTAAGATCTTACAACCCAAGTATGTCAGAAACAAGAGGAACAGAAGACCAGATGTGTTACCTTTGGGTATAGGACCCCAAGAAGTACTAACCTTTTCTTACATTAAATAATATTCATATTATTATTTAACAATATATTATATATAGGAGCCTTAATAAAGTAGGAATACTATAATCTACTAGCTCCTATAGTTTCAAAAACATGTACATCATAGTTATATCACATTTACTGAATCTCATGTCAAAGAAATTGCTAGTTTATAACGTTGACTTGCATATTCACACTTCCTTATATAAACTGTCTTGCTGACTTATTTTCTGTTACAAATATTTTGTTTGTTTGTTTGTTTGTGCAATTAAAACAGAAACAAAGTTTAACTTGAATTGATTTCAGAACTTGTCCTCTTCTGGCATACTCTGTTCTCTAGTTAGGGGAAAAACAGTAACTGATACTTCCTATTTGTTCCTAGTAGAAGTTAAACTTTTCTTCATTTCTTCAATCATATTATCTTCTGGAATACTTACTTCTCCTTTAATCATTTTCTAGCCAGACAATACTTAAGAGTACAAATGAGAACTTCTTGAGCATGAATGCTTCTAGTTGGGTGTATCAGAACTTGTTATGTTCCATCTGAACAGTGGCAAAGGTATAACTATAACCAAAGAGGGAACAGAATGGGATTATCTCTTGCAAGTAAAAAGTAAAAAAGACTGACCTACTGTATACAACTCTGCTAAATGTTTTCCTCTTCTTACCAGCCTATTTTCTGTGTTAGATGAGAATAAGATCAGTTAGCTTTTCGTTAGCTTTTCTTTAGCTTTGGAAAGTTCTTGTCAAGGTTCAGGACAACTTGATTAAAGCAACATACTCATACATTGTAAAAAAGAGACAGTTTTCTGACTTCTGCAGTTGTCTGGCACCTAGATCTGTGTTACCTCATTAATTAATTAATTAGGTAAATATTAAGTAACATGAAAGCTAAAATCGATCATCTAACACTCTACAGTTAAAAAGTCTTTTAGTAGAAGGATGCTTTCCATTAGAATTTATGTTTCTCTTAAAAGTGGTAACATTCATTCCCCTGTTTTATTGGTGTGTCACTCATGTGAGAGTATGTTAATTTATGACTTATAATGTTTATTTTTTTTGAGATATTCAGGATGCTGAGAATGAATACTTTTCCTAAATTTGTTGACATAATCAGTCATCCTGCAGCATGCTAATACTATTTCAAATAGACAACCACACTAGTTTTAATTTCTTATAGGGTACACAATTTCTTTTCAATTAGAAGAGCTTGAAGGTTGCCTTTTATTTTTTTTTCCTTTATGACCTTCTTCAAAAATGGAACATTAGATACTGGATTGTACATGATTAGAACTAAGATACACAGTGTGAGTTTCTTAGAGGTAACTGAACAATCACATGCTTAGTTGTATTTTATTGATGACATTGTTCTCTTTCTCAACTAGAATGTCAGAGGATGCAACAATTAACCAGAAAGTTTGTGAAGATCCATATCTGGCCAAAACACATTAGTAAGTGTGCACTGAGATAGAATTCATCTCTGTGTTTAGACTGGTATGGCTACAACAATGACCATGATTGCTGATAGTAATTCTGACAACAGAAAAAAATTAGGAAAAAAAATTAAAGTAATGTAAATGATCTGGGGCAAATCACTCTGCACATACTTATCCTATGAAATCTTATCTTAAAATAGTCAGTGCTGTAACAAAAATGGTATGGCCATCTTAAACAAGAGACAAGCAGTTATTCAGATTAATTCTGTGAATACCTAGTCAATTTTCAA
This sequence comes from Athene noctua, assembly GCF_965140245.1. Taxonomy (NCBI): domain Eukaryota; kingdom Metazoa; phylum Chordata; class Aves; order Strigiformes; family Strigidae; genus Athene; species Athene noctua. The sequence goes on from NC_134037.1 coordinate 213,026,200, forward strand.
AATGCAACTACACACACACTCAAAATCCAGTTTAAGAAAAAAAAAAAAAAAAAGTATTAATTTATCAATTCATATGCAGTCACTGCTTTAGGTTTTGTTGGTTAACTGTACAAAAAGTTCAACATGACAATTCATTTTTTACTATTTCATATAGCTCTATTTTATAAAATTTCCCAGTGAAAACATTGACAACACTCAGGGAAACTGTGATAACTGAGACGGACACAGAAAACTGAAAATTATTCTCTTACAGCAAAAGCTCTCCAACATCTCACAGGCAGGCCTTAAACAATGTAAGAAGAATAGCAAGTGCTACATTACCTGAAAGTGCAAAACGTGATAAACCATTGTTAGAACAAATTATCTAGTTTTAAAAGCATTTTAAAAAAGATGCAAATATGCATTTTCTCCTTATTTTTTGTGTTTGGACAACAGATATTTAAGGGCTTGCTTGGATCTGAAAAGTAGATGTATCTTTCTTAACTTTGTGTGTCAAAATATACAACTTATAAGGCAGAGTTTTTAATTTTTTTATTCCTTAGCTTTTAAAATTATTTGAAATATCCCCATTATTTCAACTAGATGTTGCTTATTTCAAATGCTTTGTCTCAGACCCAGATCAAATATGACATTCAGAAATGCTGTCCTTTTAAACAGCTGATAATTTGGTGACTTACTCTTGTTTAGGCATCCGCTTGAAAGGATCCCCTGGGAGATGATCCTGAAGGGTACAGGGGTCCAGGAAGGCTGGGCACTCTTTAAGAAGGAAGTGTTAATGGCTCAGGAGCAGGTTGTCCCCAGGTGCTCGAACAGAAGCCAGCGACAGAGAAAACCACGCTGGCTGAACAGGGAGCTTTGGCTGCAACTCAGGGAGAAAAGGAGAGTTTACAGCCTTTGGAAGAAGGGGCTAGCCACTCACAGTGATTACAAAGAGGCTGTGAGGCTATGCAGGGTGGAAATCAGGAGGTCTAAAGCCCAGCTGGAAATTAATCTGGCTTCAGCAGTCAAGGACAACAAGAAATGTTTCTATGTCAGTAGCAAAAGAAAGACCAGGGAGAGTCTCCATCCCCTGCTTAGATACAGGAGGAAACATGGTAACATGTGATAATGAAAAGGCTGAGGTGTTTAATGCATTCTCTGCCTCAGTCTTTAATAACAAGACTAGTTGTACTGAGAGACTCCAGCCTCCTCAGCCAGAAGACAGAGACTGGGAGAACGACCCTCCCTCAATCCAAGAGGAGACAGTCAGTGACCTACTGGATCACACAGACACACAAAAGTCTATGGGACTGGATGGGATACACCCGAGGGTGCTGAAGGAGCTGGCTGGGGTGCTCATCAAGCTGCTTTCCATTATTCACCAGCAGTCCTGGCTGACCGGGGAGGTCCCGACTGATTGGAAATTGGTCAATGTGACGCCAATCTATAAGCAGGGTCAGAAGGATGATCCAGGAAATTACAGGTCTGACAACTTGACTTTGGTGCCTGGGAAGCTGATGGAGCAGCTCATCCTGAGTACCATCACAGAACACATGTGGGACAACCAGATGCTCAGGCCCAGTCAGCATGGGTTTATGAAAGGCAGGTCCTGTCTGACAAACCTGATCTCCTTCTACGACAGGGTGACCTGCTTATTGGATGAGGGAAAGGCTGTGGATGTTGTCTACCTCGACTTTAGTAAGGCCTTTGATAATGTTTCCCACAGCATTCTCCTGGTGAAACTGGCTGCTCAAGGCTTGGATGGGCACACGTTTTGCTGGGTAAAAAACTGTCTGGATGGCCAGGCCCAAAGAGTTGTGGTGAATGAAGTTAAATCCAGTTGGCGGCCGGTCATGAGTGGTGTCCCCCAGGGCTCAGTTCTGGGGCCACTCCTGTTTAACATCTTTATTGATGATCTAGACGAGGGGATCGAGTGCATCCTCAGTCAGTTTGCAGATGACACCAGGTTGGGTGGGAGTGTTGATGTGCTCGAGGGTAGGGAGGCTCTGCAGAGAGACCTGGACAGGCTGGAGCCATGGGCTGAGGCCAACTGGAGGAGTTTCCATAAGGCCAAATGCCGGGGGCTGCCCTTGGGCCACAACAACCCCCAGCAGTGCTACAGGCTTGGGGAGGAGTGGCTGGAGAGCTGCCAGTCAGAGAGGGACCTGGGGGGTTGATTGACAACCGGCTGAACAGGAGCCAACAGTGTGCCCAGGGGGCCAAGAAGGCCAATGGCATCCTGGCTTGTGTCAGCAATAGCGTGGCCAGCAGGGACAGGGAAGGGATCTGACCCCTGTCCTCGGCACTGGTGAGGCCGCCCCTCGATTCCTGTGTTCAGTTTTGGGCCCCTCACTCCAAAAAGGACATTGAATGACTCGAGTGTGTCCAGAGAAGGGCAACGAAGCTGGTGCAGGGTCTGGAGCACAGGTCGTACGAGGAGCGGCTGAGGGAACTGGGGGTGTTTAGTCTGGAGAAGAGGAGGCTGAGGGGAGACCTCATCGCCCTCTACAGCTACCTGAAAGGAGGTTGCAGAGAGCTGGGGATGAGCCTCTTTAACCAAGTAATAAGCGACAGGAGAAGAGGGAATGGCCTCAAGTTGCACCAGGGAAGTTTTAGACTGGATATTAGGAAGAATTTCTTCAGAGAACGGGTTGTTAGGCATTGGAATGGGCTGCCCAGGGAGGTGGTGGAGTCCCCATCCCTGGAGGTGTTTAAGAGTCGGGTTGACATAGCGCTGAGGGATCTGGTGTAGTTGGGAACTGTCAATGTTAGGTTAATGTTTGGACTGGATGATCTTCAAGGTCCTTTCTAACCTAGATGATTCTGATTCTTTGAAAACCTATTTAGTAACTATAACTTTAAAGAACCTGAATGCATTGTTATCAAAATATTCTTGTATAGAAGACAGATATTTATTACCAGGTACACAATTAAATAAAGTTTTATTTAGCTGGACCATACACTAAATTAAGCACATAACTGTTTTATACTGTACTGCCAAACTTTATTACACATAGACAGTTTCTTTAAACCCTTTCATGCATTAAAGGCATCTTATCTGGCAACACATAAATTCTTCCGTTTTGGTGCATACAGGAAAAGGGGAATGTCTGGAAGGAGAGAGAAAAAGCAATAATGGAATAAATGTTAGTTATTTATATCCTAAATGTATCTTAATGTATGTGCCACCACTGAGATGTGCTCATGAAGGGGATAGTGCAGATGACTGATGAAAATCAGTAAAAATGTATTCTCTGAGGTCTTCACGGAATGTATATTTTAAGTGAGACCGATTAAATCACAAAATCACAGAATCATCTATGTTGGAAAAGACCTTGAAGATCACCTAGTCCAACCCTTAACCTAACATTGACAGTTCTCAGCTACACCATATCCCTAAGCATTATGTCAACCTAAGTTCTCAATTACTATCCCTAAGCACTAAATCAATTCCCTCTTACAGAGCTTATCAACAACTCAGTCTCTGCTATGGTTTTGATGAGTCAAAAGACCCAGGAGCTAGGAAGATCTCTTCAGCTGGCTACAATATCCCTGTCCTTTATTCATAGTTTCAGTAAAAAGGAACAGAAGGGATCATTGCTGAAGTGCTACTGTTCTCTAGTTGAGATTAACTGAATAAATACCTTTTGACTCTTACTATACTTCTAAAGTAGCAGAAGCTAAAAAGTGTGAACATTTAAGCTTGCTAAAAGAATGCTTATCTGTATATAAGTTCTCTGCCTGAAAGACCTTTTACCCTTCTGCAGCTGTCACAATAGACCCTCTGAAACTCCAAGTTAGATTTCTGAATCAGGTAGCCTTGCCAGATGTAAAGTTGCTGTACCCATGTCCTCAGGTTCAAGCAAGTGCAAGGCTGACCACACATTCCCAAAAGATACATATGGATGTACAAAAAATATGCACACATGACTGGCCACACAGATTAATGCAGGCAGAGAATAGTGTCTTACCAACAGCCCCATAAATTCAGAGCACTCAACAAAAATAAACAACATGATTGGCCTGATCCAGTTCCTGCTTTCCAGATGACCAAGGTTGGAATCTTCTGGGGGAATATATCCATACAATATGAAGTACATCCATGGATCTTCCCAGTAGCTTGTCCCCAGATGCCCTAGTCTCCCACATTGCTGATTCCTGGACACGTGAGCCCCAGAATCTTTTATACTCTCCCTCCATTTTCCTAAACTTGTCCATTCACTTCAGTCTGTCCATTTCCTTGTCTTTATTCTTTGGCTTAAACATCCCATATGTCTTCCACATTTCCACAAATCCTTAAAATATTTCCCAGTATACAATTCTCAAATGTTTTTCTTCCTGTATACCATAAAGTCTGAAGTCACTGTAGGAAGTAATCCCTCTAGGCTGCAAGGAATTCTGGGGAGAAAATCTTTTTGGTTGACTAATCAAAGCGGTCTTTCATCAGGGACAATAATCTTGTACTCTTTTGTTAATCTTAAACCAGTTGATTCTGTATGATCCCTTTGCTTTGATTAGGTTACCAAAGTTTCTCCACCTGTCATTTTTTATCTGACCTTTACTGGATCTTTGCATTTTTTGCCTTTAACAATGTTAACCTAATACTATTTTTCTAAGGATTAACCTTCATCTATAATAATTCTGCGGTTTAACCAAGCAAAATTAAACCAGCCAGCCAATAATCAAATGAAAGAAAAATTTTGTGAAAGAAACTCCTCAACACAGAAAGAACTTCTGAAGAATTAATGTATTCATAATCTATATTAGCTGTCCTTTTAGGTTCCTATTAGGTTTGACAGATTAGGTTTAATATGATGTTCCAGTTCCTAAATCACCCTTTCTTTAAGTGTTGAGCTTTACAACCTTGGCATAAGTCCAATGGAGAAATTAATTCCACAGAATTTTCTGATATGTATTCTGCAAATTTGGAGAATTACCCACCTGAGGTACAAGACTTTATAATCTAAACATAGATGCTTCATTTAGGATGTGATGAACTGTGCTATGAAATATGACATAACGCATATCATCCTAAAGTAAATGTCCACATTTAGTTGGAGGAAGTTTTCCTCAGAATTGTCCCTTTCTCTCCACTGACTAGAAAGGGAGATAAACATGGTTCAGCTGCTGAAATATGGTTGTGTAGTGCTGCTTCAGATGCTATACAGCATCTGAGATAACTACATGGGGTTGGAAGATATGACAGAATCTGAAGAAGACCCACAGCCCCTGAAACATATGGAGTTCCTGGAGTTTGGGAACTTGAATGTCTCAAATCACACTTAGACAGCTCTGCAGAGGCAACTAGACCCTACCCTTACTTTTTTGGATTTCCAGACTGAGATGTGATATATACACAACCCACAGTCTTACATAAAAAATCAGTAAGGAATCCAGTAAGCTATCAAAGGGCAATTTCTACACAATTTTCCATTTTAGCTTTTCTTCTGGGTCATGTACAAGTTCAGCATAATACCTCTTTTGACTGGCTATTGGCTAAGAAGCAGCTCTGTTGAGAAGAATCTTGGAACACTGGTGGGCAGTAGGTTAAATAGAAGTCAGTGGTGTGCCTTGGTGGTCACGAGGGAGCAGAATACCAGGCTGCAACAGTAGAAAAAGGGAAGAGAGTATTTCCCCTTATTTGTCACTAATTAGCTGCATCAAGAATACTACATCCAGCTTTGGATTTACCAATGTAAGAAGGATGTTGATCACCTGGAATGAGTTCATCGGAGAGCCAACCAGATGGTTAGGGGCTGGAGCACTTGTACTGTAAGAACATGCTGAGACAAGTCTTGTTTAAATTGGAGAAAAGGGGCTTTGAGACAACTGAAGAGAACTTTCTGAGTATGTAAAAGAAGGTTACTGACAATGCCAGGTTCTTTGCTGAAGTGCATGTTAGGAGAACAAGAGGCAGTGGCCATAAATTGGAACAGGAGGCCATGACTGGATAAAATGAAAACAAAATCTGTGTGAAGATAATTAAGCACTGAAAAAAGAAGGAGCCTAGTTGAGGCTGGAGGTGTAAGTTGGAGAAAGTGTTGTTTTAATTTTTGGTTTTGGTTTATTTTAATTGACAAGAATTTAAATTAATTTTCCCCAATTATAGTCTGTTTTGCCTGTGTCAGTAATTGGTAAGCAATCTCCCTCTATTCATCTCAAACCATGAGCTCTTTAATCTTATTTTTTCCTCCTATCCTGATGAGGAGGGGTAGCAATTAAATTAAGGTGGGGGTCTGGCAGCTGTCCAAGGATAACCTACCACATTAGGTTACATAATTAGGATACAGAAGCCTATTTTCCTTATCCCTGCTCACTACTCCATTACAGGATTTGATATTTTGAGTTGCATAAGAGAAAAAAAAACCCAAAAAAAAACAAACAAAAAAAAACAACCAAACCCAACAAACCAAACCAAACCAAAAACCCAACAAATAAACAGGGAAGAAAAAAAGTTTTTAGATGATGAGGCTTTCTGTATCTCTCAGGCACATGTATGCATTCTGGTTTGTGTTTCAAGGGCTGAAAGGCTATTTTTAACACACTTTAACAAGCTTTAATAAATTTTCCCCAAGATCTTTCTATTTGATTGTGTCATATTTATATCTCACCTAAAACAAAATTAGCACAGTCAAGCTCCATCTTTTCTTCAGGACAGACTATCCATGATTTCTGAAAATCCATCAGTCTCTGAAAAATGAAAACTGAGTACTTTATTGGGAGAGTGCCATTCTGAATGGCTGCCAGTGTCTAAACTATATGATATTGGAGGGAAATAGAATGTTCCTTTACCTGATGGCTAGCTTATACATTTTTCAATAGTGACTGCATTACGTGTTAGGGGAATAATCACTTCCATCACCATTGTTATGCTGACAAATTGAATAATACTGGAATAATATAATGGTTTTAGTGCTGAAGTAATTTTTTTTTTTTTTTTTTTTTTTCCTTTTTTAAGCATTGGGTAGATTGACTGGGTACTGGGAATCCTTGCTGGTGTAGAAAGATAGATTCCCTGAGCTCTTTCAAACTTTGAACCAGGAGCAGGTGACACTACTTCATTATTTCAGCTGTTGCAAGTTTATAGGATTTAGCTTTTGAATTTCAACAGGGCTATTTTGTCTAGTGATTTGTGCTAATGTCACAAAATGAGAACTCTGCCCAACTGGTCAAGACTACAAAACTGAAGAATTCTGAGGATCTTCAGTGAAATCATTTTACCCCTGAGAGAAGTGTGCAGGACAAAATAACAAGAAAAAGCAGAAAAATTGAGGATAATATTGCTGTGAATTTTTACTAGTGGAAAGAACTTAAGGAATGTTTGATATAGAATCCTTCAAATAGTGGATAGCAAGATTTAGATCAAATTTAGTAAATTTTAACTGTCTAAAATATATTTAATGAAAATAATTGGAGATCTAGGTTGCTCTTGCAGTCACTTTGTGAGATAGGCAGCCACAGGAAGAAGTTTAACCCACCTGTTTTTGAACAGAATAACTGCCCTCTACTTTAGTATTTAACAGACAGCTGAGAGGGGTTATTGTGTTGGTTTAGGCCCTGCCAGGACCAGAGAGCATGTTGCTGTTGCCCCTCCCCCACCCTCAGCCAGTCAGGCTGGAAGTGAGGCACAAACCCCGGGTTAAAATAAGAAGAAATTTAATACAACAGTGTGATAAACAATCTGAACAACAGTAGCAATGATAGCAACAATAACAGTAAGCAAGACAAACGATATACAAAGAAATACCGCAAATGGTCAGGGAACAAACCCGACGTGTGCTTCCCGCCACCAAAAAGCCACCAAGGGAAAAGTTCCCGCCCCTGGACCTGACATCAGCATGGTATGAATAACCCGGCTGGAGATCCCTTCCCCCTCTCTCTCTGCTGGGGAAACTTAACCCTATCCTAGCTGAACCAGGACAGTTATGAGTTCCCACACCCTAGTATGACCCTTAATATTTGCTTGCATGCAGACACTGTCTCTGGGCTGTGGTATCCATGGGAAGGAATCACTGAGGTGGAGTAAATGCACTGTAATTATTTTTTAATTGATAATAAAATAAATTATGTCCTGAATAAAGCTAGTTACAGCTATCTCCTCTTACTTATCACAGAGAAACTCTAGATGGGTATTTTAAATTAGGCACACAATATCATACTGTGGAAATGAGATGGCATGCTGGAGAAAAATTAAGAGATCAAGTAAAGGAGAGATTAAAGATGACTGTAATTTCATTTCTTTGCTATTATTCAAAGTAATTTCAACACTTTTTTTTTCGATAAGAAAACTTAGAAAAAAGGAGGACTACATAGTTGAAGTTTCAAAGGAAAATCTTATTTTCACAGTACAATTGCTAGAAGAACTTTCTTTGATCCAGACAGGAAATTACATTATGTCAGATTAAAAAACAAAACCAAAACAAAACTCAAAATCAATTAAACAGATTAAAATCCCCCCCCAAAAAAAAAAAAAAACAAAAAACAAAAAACAGCAGTGTTAATGAATGACATTAGGTGACAAGGAAATTTAACAAAACATGAATTTGGAAGCGACGTGTTGTCACAGTTAAGACCAAATTACAGTGCAGAGACTAAATGGACTTGGATAGTAACACATATGTCACAGATTTCTGCAGTTTTATGAATTACGTGATTTTTTTGTTTGACAGTTGAGAAAAATATGGTCCAGAATTTAGACAGGTCATGGTAGAGGCTCCATCCATGATGTGTGTAGTCCTGGGCCAGGACCTGGACTCCCTGGAGTTCTCTGCCTGAGTGACCTTGGGAGACATTGCTTACAGGACTGCGCAGAGGACCCATGTTTCTTGAGTTTCTGTTCATTCATTGCCTAACAACTAGCTGTCACTGGTGCTCATGGTCTGCTTCTCTGGAAGACTCTGGACACATTCACAATTTTAACAGTGATTGACATGTTTGCATCTTTCACAATCAATGTTTAGCATGTTGTTTATGTTCAGGGTACTTCCTTATGAGTAAGATATTCCCTTTTCCCATAGGTCTAACTAAAGTTGTGCCAACACTGTTGTCAAATAGGCTGAATTTATGTTATCTGCACACAGTGTATGACTGAAGAAGAATAGCAAGCAGAACACATAAATGCATATTATATAAAAAAGACAATCACAGATTTTCTAGCTTAATTTTATCTCAGTATAATACAAAATTTTAAAACGAATGACAAAAGAAAGATCAACTGAAAATTAACAAGTAAATAGAAAATGTAACAAAATTAAAGATCTATTTATAGAAAAAAACAAACAAGAAAACCCACAAAAAACCCCTGATGTTTGAAGACAAAAAGTAATTGTTGAAAGAGGACGACAAGTATTTCTAGTAATTGTGAGTCTCAGTGTTACAAAAGATTACATTAGCTATCTTTATTATTTATTTCAGCATAAAAGTTCTAGATGTAGAATATTAACCAATGGAATGTCATGGAAGTGTATGTGTGGGTGACCTCTCAGTGTGATTATAGAAAATACAGACCATTTTTACTGGAGACAGAGAAGCATCAATATTCTTGAAAAAGCAATTAGTGACATTTTATGCAAAAAATCACATATGTCCTTATCACTCCTTTCAGTGAAAAAGTAATTGAAGTTGGATAATGGATGAAATACTTTAAAGTAATATGTAAAATAGATACCCCATCTTATTGGAAAAGACTAAAACTCTGAGCCTATTTATCTCAGAAGAACAAAGGAGGAGACTTGTGATTACTATCCAGAGATACATCAGTGGGTGAAAGTTAGAGCAGCAGTTCTTACAGAAACTGCTAGTTAAAAAAAGATTTAATCTGCCCTCAGATACACGTATGGATATAACTGAAAGAGTCCCCAGCCATAAGAGAGGAATACATTAATGTTATTCTACAATAACCCTACTGAAGATAAGAAGTCTAACTAGAGAGAGTTTGATAAATTTATGAAGAGTTTTGTTGATAAAAAAATAATGCAGTTTACTAGACTGACCCTTCAGTTTAGGAAAGCAAAAGACAACCTGGAGCTGAATCTGGCAGAAAATGAGAAGGGCAACAAGAAAGGATTCTACAAGTTAGTAAAAAGCAGAAGGAAGACTAGGGAAAATGGAGCAAGGGACCTGGTGACAAATGGCATGGAAAAGGCAGAGAGGTACTCAGTGACTTATTTGTTTCAGTCTTTATTTGAAAAATAGGTCTTCAGGAATTCCAGGTCCCTGAGACTAGGGAGGGAAGTCTGGACAAGGAAAACTTGCCTAAGGAGGACTAGGTTATGAAACACTTGAATAAACTGGTTGTACATAAGTCCATGGGGTCTGATGGGCTGCACCCATGAGTGCTGATGGATCTAGCTGATGTCTTAATGATGCCACTCTCATTTGTCTTTGAAAGATCACAGGGTGGTGTGGAGAGGTTCCTGAAGACTGGATGGGAGTATATATCGCTCCTGTCATTGAGAGGGCTAAGAAGGAACATCCAGAGAACTACAGGACAGTTAGCCATTTCCTGAAAAGGTGAAAATCTCCTGGAAAGCATTCCCAAACACATGAATAACAGGAAGGTGACTGGCTGTAATCAGCATGAATTTATGAAAGGGGAGTCATGCTTGACCTAACTGTTAGCCTTCTACTATAAGGTGACTAGCTTTGTGGATGACAGTATGTATAGCAGTGGATGTTGTTTACCTTGATGGTAGAAAGGCTTTTGACACTGTCTCCCATAACACCATCATGGATGAGATTAAAAAGTACAAGTTAGATAAGTGAACAGTAAGTTGTCTTGAACAATGGCTGAATGGCTGGGCCCAGAGGGTTTTGATCAGTGACAAAAAGTCTAGTAAGAGACAAGTCACTAGTGGTATATGCCAGGGGCCAATAATGGGGTCAGTTGTTCAACATCTTGCTTAATGATCTGGACGATAGGTCAGCAAGTATTCAGATGATGCAAAACTGGAAGGATTGTCTGACAGACCAGATGCTTCTGAAGGACCTTGACAGGCTTGAAGAAAAGGGTCAACAGAAACATCAGGAAATTCCTGAAGGGGAAATGCAAAGTCTGTTCCCTGGGTAGGAGTAACCCTATGCACCAAAACACTCTGGGGCAGACTGGATGGAAAACAGCTTGACATAAAAGAACCTGGTAGTCCTGGTGGACAACAAGCTGAACATGAGCCAGCAATGTGCCCTTGTAGACAAAGCCAATAGCTTCTGGAGCTGCATTAGGAAGACCATCACCCCTGAGTTGAGGGAGGTGATCTTTCCACTCTGACTGGCATTGGTGATCCTCACCAGAAGTACTGTGTTTAAGTTTGAGCTCCCCAATACAAGATAGATATGGATTACTGGAGCAAGTCCATCATGGGGCCATGTGGTCACAAAGATGATTAAAGGACTAGTGCATCTTTCGTATGAGGAGGGTTTGAGGGAGCTGATACTGTCAAGCCTGTGGAAAGTAAAGCTTGATTAAGAGCTTATCAATATGTTTAAATACCTGATGGGAAGGAACAGGGAAGAGTGAGTCAGACTCTTCTCAGTAGTGCCCACAGACAAGACAGGAGGCAATTAGTACAAATTAGAAAAACCATGAAATTTAATCTGAATAAAATAAATCTGTTTGTTTGTTTTTTCATTTAACTGTGAGAGTGACTGAACACTGAAACAGTTTATCCAGAGAGAAACTTAAACCCAACTGAATATGGTCTCAGGTGACCTTCTCTAGCTGCCACTGCTTAAGTGGGGGCAGCTGGACTATGTAGTCTCAAAGAGGTCACTTTCAGACTCAATGATTTTGTGATTCTGGGAAGTTTTTGGTACCTATGTACCTTTCCTGGAGGAAGGAAAGGAAACAAACTCTTCGACATCTAAGTCAGATCACTAGGTAGGGTCTTTACATCAGTATTCTAACATTGTGCTGAGTGAAATACAGATATGTAATTTACATTCTGAATCTGGATATTTATACTTCACTGAAATGAAATTAGATACCTTTCAAAAAATTATATAGAATATTGTCAGAAGAAAATACTGGACAGTATGTATCAAATACTTTGTCTGGGAAAGTCCTTTTAAGGATTCACTTTTAGAGAAGTCTTGGAAAATAACAATGACATAAGCTAGTAGCTATTCCAAACATCACAGTAATGTTCATTCAAGTGTGCCACATACAAAATTATCTCGTAGCTTAACCTGACCACAAGCTCATACTTAAACCCACCTATCTTTTAAAATATGAGATTACTTTACAACAAAAGCAACACCCTGTAAATTAAGGCAAGCATGTTTGAAAATATTACAGGATGGTGGAAAAATGTTACAATTTTTATGATTGTCAGAGGTACCAAAATTTCTATCAGTGACAGAGATAGTTAATTAAAAAAAAAAAAAAAAAAGTTGAAAATTTAATGGAACAAATACTGCTGAAGAATGTAGTTTGTGACTCACCTCATAACTTTAATAGATGAAAGTGATATGAATTTTACCTCAGTAATTTAACCTCCCAGTTGTATCAACCCCCTAACAATTTAACATTAAAACTGATAGCAATGGTTAATCCCAGTTTTTGCAGAACCTACATACTGATATTAAGATATTTTACCAAAAATCATAAGCAATATGTTAAGTTTCTAAAGAAAATCTCCATACCACTGAACTGATGAATGCAATGATAAACATGTTAAGACTTTTCAAAGTTAATTGCTTCCAGTAACCGAGCAGTGTTATTGTATTTAACATCCTGGGAACAGAATTCCTTTCAGAACTGTTAGAATTCAAAGATTCAAGGTATTTTACTAGGAACTAGAACTCTGTCTAACCAGGCTCATAATTTTCCTCCAGGAGCATAGAGTGAGACTACATAAGCATTTAGTCCGCATCAAGGTTATACTTTTAAAGTGAATGTCTCCATTACCTTGACTTACCCTTTGGTTCACTTTTCCTATGTTTACATAACAAATAGTGGAAGTCAATGGATGCAGATTTGTAAAGTAGCTATTGCTGAGAACCCAGCATCCATACTATCTATATTTAATGGGTGTTTTTTACTTCATTCTGTCACGAGTCTGGACCCATGTTCTCAATGACTGTTGGCTGTTATAGCTAAAACTTTCTGTGATGCAAACCAAAGCTCAGGAAGTTGAAGTAATTAGTTGATTTGCTTCAGAAAGGCACTGCTGATTTGCACAGAAACAGTAATGGTGACTTCATAGTAGAATCTCAGGATTCAGTCACTGGATTCCTTTTCAGCAAAGCTCACTGGAAAGTGAAAGACAGAAGGGCATCTTTTGTGTCCCAGCTGCTAATAGTCAATCCTTTGAACCTCAGTGGAACTAGTTCAAAGTAATACCCCCCACATTCTGAAACACTAGCAATGTGCTTGTCACTAGCAATTCTTCCGTTCTGCCAGTCCAATTTTATCAGCTTACACTAGCTGCTAATGTATACATATCTGTAGTGAATCAATCATTATCAATAAAAGATCTGTTTTTCTTATGGAAGGTGCCTGTTATTCCATTCAATCTCATCTTTTCAGATTGTAAGAATGAAAACTCCTTAGTGATGCAATATGAACAAGATCTCTGTGAATGCCTGTAAAAGCAGCTACGTATCTCCATTTTCACTGTAGGAAGCATGGACATTTTGTTTCCTAGATGTTTCAGATCTAGATGTAAATTAGGACAGGATAAATCCTAATACTTAGCTAATATAATTTATTTATGATCACTGCTTTTAGAAAGTATCTAAAATGGCGATATTAAGTGGAAAATATATATATATATATATTTCTATGTATCTTGCTCTTCAGAAAGTCCACAGTGACTTAAATTACTGTGGTGGTTTTAACTTAGCTAAATGCCAGGTACCCACCAAGTCACTCTATCACTTCCCCTACTTCCTCATTTTTCTCAAAAGGGCAAAAAGGGGAAAGAAAGTAAGATAGGAAAAAAACAACCCTTGTGGGTTTTAAAAAAAAGCAGTTTTAATGTAAGCAAAGCAAAGCAAAAGTCAGTGCATGGAAGCAAAAAAAAGCCAACAGATCTATTCTCTCCTTCCCCTGAAGAGGCGATGTGGGGCCTTCTCAGGATCAGGGCTCCCATACGCGGAGTAGTTGCCTCGGAGGACCAAGGGTGACCCCACCCCCTTCCTCCTTTCTCCCAGCTTTATCCTGAGCAGACGTCACATGGTCTGGAATATCCCTCTGGTCAGTTCGGGTCAGCTGTCCTGGCTGTGTTCCCTACCAAGATCTCGCCCACCCCGTCCCACTGAGGGGGGAAATGTCGGAAAGAGCCTTGGTGCTGTGTAAGCACTGCTCAGCAGTAGCCACAACACCAGGGTGCTACCAACACCCTGCCAGCTCCCAGCATAAAACACAGCACCGTGAGGGCTGCTACAGGGGAAAACCAATTCCAGCTCAGAAAAAAAGTCCTTTTTAGCCTAAAAATTTATTGTATAGTTTCTATAAAATTTGTTTAAAAATTAGTATAAAAGCATAGCAGGTAAAAGGATGAAATTATTATGTTACACAAAAGAATGCTTTGACTACAGTTATAGTAAATACCTAAACAAAATATTTAATTGTATTCCAGTTGTGTGTCTGTAAGTTACATCTACAGGGCAAAATGGAAGAAATATTATCCTTTTTTTTTCCCCTCTCAATTTTATTTTGTAAGAAATATAGCAAAACATCATATATGATTTTACAGTATTCAGAATATATTAGGAGTTAGATTTTACCTCCTGGGTATGCTTTCACAATATTCAAAACATCAGAAGAAGCTAGATTTTATGTACTGGAAGTACACCTTTCTTCTAATCAATGTACAGTACTGTGGTAATGGAAATTTGATGCAACTTTAAAAGTGAATCATTGCACAAAACCCCTCTATTTGCAGCTGCAGTATCTGTTATTCAATCTTATGTGAAGCTCATCAGCTAAAGTGCTGGGAGATGAATCTTCTAATTGATACTGTAGTTTAACACATGCTTAAATGGTTTGGGGGTTTCTGGACAAACCTCCGATTGTTAACAGCTCCATTTCTAAATTTTATAATTGTTAGCTAATCTGTCTATTTTCTGTATTTTTAAGATGGACATTTATATACCACTGCCTAATTAAATCTTAGATGACTGGTTCTTTCTTTCCATTGTAATTGGCTTAGTCAGCCTTTCGCTGATATCCCCAGTATATATAGCCATTTGCTAAAAGACACAGTGTATTATTTCTGTGCAATGGAAAGCTTTTTCAGCATTTTTGGTCTCAGCACCACATCTGGCATTTTGTCTTCACTATTATCAAGAAATAAAATTATACTGGTAAATAGACTAAAGTAAGCTACATTTTCCTCTGCTTGAACTTTTTTCAACTGGAAGTCGTTACGTTCAACGAATGCACTTGTATTGTGCTTTCTTGAGCATAATCTTGAGAAAACTTTGAAACATGTTCTGACTTTTCTGCATATGATAAAATATTTTTACAAGGCGATGCCAAGAGATTATTCATGTTTACTGCATGGGACTGCATACAGATACGATTTGTGAGTTAGAGTCATATTTGCAGTTTTTAAATTTGTGTCACACCCCAAAATCTCCACAAGACTCTAATGTTCTTACTAAATTTTACATGTAGCAAATGGGTTTACATGTCTTTTCCGCAATATCCAATGCAGTACACAGACAGACTTTCAAAAACATTGTTAGGATTTCTGAAACACAGAGGCCCTAAGACTTACCTTTTTTCTGAAGGGATGAATTCTATCCTCATTAATTAAAGTGTGTCCATGTTAGGTACTGAAGTATAAGTGTTAGCTTGAAATCAAACACCTAACACACTCTAGCTACAGCAGACTAGAATTATTTCAATGTGGACTGCTTCATGTACAGGAATCAGATCATATAAAGAAAGCACAGGGTGTACATCTTTCGACTCGAAGAATATGAAGTCTTTTATGAGGCACTCAACATAAAATAACATGGTAGAGTAATGCAAGATTATTTTTCATATTTTTTGTTTTGTATGTTTTATGTGGCATTACCAAAGCAGTCCCTCAGAGGAACACTGGCAGATCACATGGTAACGTCCTTGTATTTACTCAGACATTCTTAGTCTCACAGCCTGTGGGATGAATTCTTCAAATATGTGTTTGCTTTGGCTCTATGTGCAGTCCCACTTATTTGCCCTTTTAGGACAGCCAATTTGTGTTCCTCTTTTCTCACAGTAACATTATGTGTGCCCTTTTACCCACTGTCAATAAGTATCTTGGTCAGGATGATTGTCTCATAACCTATATCATAGCATCATAAAATGTAAAAAAAAAGATTTCAGCAATGTTTATCTTACTACACTTTCTTATGTGTGTGGTTTTTTTTTTTCTCTAAAAAGTGGTGAAGAAAAGAAAAAACATAATAAACTTAAAAATTGGCATACATTTAGTATGTATCTAGCTCATTGTGAATCAGCTCATTTACACATAAGAACTTGCAAGAAATTGAGAGAGTGATCAGTTTGCAGTTTTGGCTCCACAGTGCATAGAGTGAATAGCGTATCAAGTCCCAGCGATGAGACCATCATAAGGAGTGTTTTTTATCCTTAAATTTTCAGGTTTATCAGTTTTGTATATTGAAAACCCTTTGGGATTATGAATTTGAGACCACACTAAGATCAACAGTAAAATTCCCTTTGAATTCACTGGAGGTCAGGCTTTTACTCTCTATATTACATATTTTGGGATTCTTGTAGTATATTTACTGATGCATCAAATTTAAAGATAAAAATAAAGAGGATGAAATAGAGTCGGTATTTCTGTTCTAAAGTACTGCACATTGATCTGATATCTAGTTTTTGCAAGGAGTATATATATCTGCTCTTTCCATATCAGAATAGATTTGCAAGATATTAACAATTTTAAAAATGCACTTAAGTTCTTGCTCTCAATATCTTGAGCAAAGGAATTGCACAGACCAATGACAACCCTTCAAAACAGTTTATAGATATCAATAAAGCTTTCTTTGCAGATAGATACTAAACACTGAATAAAGAATAAGCAAGTAAAAACTTTCTTTCAAGAAGTATGTAGATGAGTTAATATATTTCTGTGGGTTTTTTTCTCTTTCTCCAAAATACTTAGATTTGATAATTTTGAATAGAAAATATCTAGGATATTAAGTAGTAAAGGACAAAAAAAAAAAAAAAAAAAAAAAGTTAAAATGTTTGTTTTCAGTTTTATATTAACTTTCAAAATATAAATGAATATTTCCAAATAGGGTTACATATGTGAAATTTATGAACTTTTAATGAAACTGATAAAACTGAGGATGTCATAAGGAGTTGTTTGAATTAAAAGTTGCCTAACCATAAAACAAAACATGAAATTTAGAGCAAGACATTGTTGGCTATATATGTGAAAATGGTCCTCAACATAGGGAAATTTGGCCTTCTTCCTCATGTGGCTTTGTCCTGGAACTGTCAGAAGCCTGTAGAAAATTTTTTTTTACTTTTTTTTTTTTTTAAAAATGTCTGAAATATAGCTCTTTTCAGCTGCAGTGAAACTAGAGTTCCCTTCTCTGTAAAGAGCAGCAAAGTGACATTCAACTGCCTTTACCTTCCACTAACAGAAGTTATGCTTGCACTTCTGATTTTCCTCTTTTATATTTTTTTATAATACTGTTTCCTGTTAGACTTGTCCTTGACAGTAAAGCAAGCTAATAAAAGAATAATATATAAAGATAAAATATCGAACTGTGAAAATTTCTTTTGCAGATTTCCCTACCTTCCCTTTTCAGGTAACTACATCAAATTCCCTAGATCAGATCTTTCTCTCCTTCCTTTACTTTTTCTGGCTTGCATTTTGAATATTCTCAAGCAGTAACAGCTCATAATAATAAGTTATACAATACTGTGTCACAACCCTTTGTCTTACTTATCATAGCAAGGCAAAAAGAGTAAATATCATTCTTCCAGTTATTCATGCACTGTCTATTAGTTTGAATGTTGTGCAACTGCAGTCTGTATATTACTAGTTCATTACTTACATTTTTTGCCAAGAACATTGTGTAGTCAACTCCCACAATAAGTAAATAAATAGATAAATGTTCAAAATCTGCCTCTCTGCATGTCCTTTGTGATGATAGTAAGTCAGTGGAATAACTTCTTGTGATATTTGAACATATGAAGGAGCAGCAGAAACTTTCACACTAGTGTGAACCTTGGTGCTACATAAAAGACTGTAATAATTCCATTAATAAAAACTCCAAACTTTGCATAAACTAAAATCTAAACTATGCACTTCTAACATAACTCCAGATGAAAGTGAGATCAAAGCTCGTCAGGAAATTTACGGATTTGTTTCAGAATGGGGCAGATGGGAAGTGAATGATCTATTCTGCTTTTCATTTTCTTTTTGTCTAGGAAGGACTTGTCATCAAACAAATGTTGCATTTTCATTCTGTTCTCTTTAGCTAGGATTAAGTTACATGACATCAGGAAAATGTCATCTCATAGGTGACTTCATGAAAATTTCATATCATAGAGATCTGTTCCAAATTACTTCCGTAATTGCCATCAAACACACATTCCTATTTTAAAATTCATTTACCTAAATTAATAATTGGAATAATTAGAATTTGTGAATTCTAAGGGACATTCAAATGACTCGAACAGATGGTAAAGTCACTAGAAAGAGTTAAATGGCTATTGGTTAAGACTGAATAGTAACTTCTTGAAGGAGCAGCAAAATATATTTCACAGTATGTTTCCTGTTGAGTAGTTCTGTGACACTGTGAAGGACGCATCTGTGGATTTATTTGCTGAACGGTTGCTGCCACTAGAAAATTCACTCACAACATGTTATGAACATGTAGAGTTTCCGGAGCTGATGTGTTCACTTGAAACTGTAGAGGTTTTTGGAGAAAATAAAGTAATTAATGCTGACTTATAAAATGCTCTCAGATTTACATATATTAATAAAATTAGACATAGGACAGTGATAATTTAGTTTTGAGCTAGTAACTGTGTAAAATTGAATATTACACAACAAGTCCTCAGTGCTTTTGATTTCCACAGTCAATTACTGAGGTCAACATTTTTTTGGTTTATTGCTAATAAATGATTTTTCCCAAAGGGATGAATCTGAAAAGAGAATCATATAATTAAATTAAATTTATTTTCAGTGATCAAATGATTTGTTAGAATGCCAGGAAAAGCATTGTGGGTAGAATTGGGAAAAAAAAAAAAAAAAAAAGAGAGAGGAAAAGAAGACTTGTGCTATTAATAGTGATAGGGTAGTTTTCTCAGTTACAGGAATGTTGCATGATTAAACAGTCTATTAGGCATAGAAATAATTATTATTTTATAACAGCAAAATTAATAGTTCTTTTAAAATAATTTTTAGTACAAATCCAGATAGAGACGTTTTTATGGTTAATACTAGTGCATATCCAAAAGTTTGTTCTAAAGTTTGAACACCTCCAAACCTGCAAATAATAAAAAACATTTTTAAGTCAGGGATAAGATCAAAAATGTCATTAGGAGTCAACTGAGTTTTCCGTAGCTTTTCTAAGGCCTATTTTATCATTTGTATGCTTTTGTAGAATAAAATGTGATGAAAGCAATACACATTATTTTGATATAACTCTTAGAAAATTATGTTGGGAATATCTTTCAAAAATGTACTGTAATATGACAGTGACTTTTGTGATGTGATTTAACTAATATGAAGAGTCAAGGAAGACTGGAAAGTCACGTCAGGAGAAATATTGCCATTCTTAAATGTGGTTCATGCATGGAATTACAGTACATAATGTAACACCCTGAATGTCTTGAATGATTTTAAAAACCTGCAGAACTCTTTTTATGTGTTTGTGTGTTTTCTAGTATGCAGGTTAATTTCAAATGTTGCTTTTAAAATTTTCATGTCGATGAAAAGAAAATAATCTAAAGCAGTTGGTAAAAGAACATATACTACATAAATAGAATCTGTGAAGCAGCATCAGTCAAGAACAATTCTAGTGAAAATGGAAGAGCTCCCTTTCATTTACAATATGCAGCTAAGACCTGAATCTGTGACAAACAGACACTCTTACTGCTTTGTGATAATGCCAGAGCTGACAGTCATTTATTTTCTCATGTAATTCTGGATTTTAGGAGAGAAAACTGTAGTTTGTTTACTGACAGCATAGTTAGATGGAAGAATCATAGTAAAGAACTATTTCCTGTAAGAATTCAACCACAAAATGCATGCAATACACAATAATACTAGAAAACTGCCTGATTCATAGGACTAGGATACCAATATTGTCCTGACTCTATTGTACTACTGACAAGCTTAGAATCTGTTACAGTCCCACTGTAAATACATTTGTTTCAAAGTCTGTTAAAGGAAGTCAAAATAACATATTTAAAAGTTTTATTGAGATGACCTTTGGTGCAAAGAATATGATGTTTTTGCTGCATCTGCTAGTATCTTAAAATGGCAAGAAAGGTTATAGGCAGCCTCAAGAAACTCAAGAGAGCTTCAAACTAGAATCACTGCGGGAAGGGGATACCAACAGGATTACAGTAGGTAAGCCAAGGGTTGGCATGGTATCACCTGAGGGTGGGAACATTTACACTGCTCCTGGGAGCACAGAGGGCTCAGGAGCATATCTGAAGTTCTTGTACACCAATGCACACAGTAAGAGAAACAAATGAGACGAGCTGTTATTCAGTTCCCAAAACTATGATAGTATTGGTAATAGTGAGATGTTGTCCCAGTCCAGTGTCGAGGGAGGTTTCGATATGATCCCAAGAGAGAGATTAAGGCAAAAATGAGGTCGTATACTATACACCTGTTACTGATTGTTACTGATCTGTTATTAATTTGAGTTGGTGATTTTTGGAGATTTTGATAAGGAATGATTAGGACTAATCAATTAAATGGAATTTCAGAGTAAAATTGTTTTTTATAAAAGATAGTGGTGTAATGTTTTAAGTAGTCATAGAGATACTGTATTTAGTTTAAAGTAACCATACAACCAGTTATGCTGCTACATGAGGTACCATTGTTAGACTGTTCGGTGAGGACAGTTTATTGCCCTGTAGACCAGGTGTTCTAAAAGCTGTATTGTGAAAGGGCCTCAAAGATGTTAAAATCGCAGTGTGAGCCAAAATCCTTGGGTCAAGGGCATTGTAGGGTCTTTCTTTTAGGCCACTAGTCCGTGGTGGTTGCAAAAGCAACCCCCTGACTCATTTCAGGACTCAAGTGTGCGTGACTGGAAAGAGGTGCAAATAAGAAAATGAGTTACAGAATTATCATGTTTATGTATGAGAACTTGATTAATATGTATTACTGTATCCTATATAATCAGCATGCTACACGAGTTAGGTGTGTGTTGGTGAGACGATTCCCCTGTGCACCCAGCCATTAATAAAGGGCTTATCTACATCAAAGTGGTGTCGAGTTCTTTTATCCTGTTTTGGTGACACACCCAACACAGATTTTATTATTAAAAGTGAAGAGGGGTAGCCATAGGACAGAATGGAAGGAAAAGACAGAAACCAAGCAAGCATCTGGAATAGAGCTGCAAGAATAGTCACCACCATGGATCCAGCAGTGTCCCATTGGTCCTCAGTCTTTAGTTCTTTGGTGGTGGGTGCACATGGAGCAGTTTTTGGTGGAATTGATAGTAGATGACCTCTACCTTCCCAGTGTTAAGAGGAGCAAATTTCAGTATTTCAGACTTCCAACCCTCCTATTTATTTCTTTACTTATGTGGCCACATTCTGGATTACTTACATCCTTGTTTCAGGTATTTTAAGAACGTGATCCTAACTGTAGGAACAGCCTGTATACTAACAAGCACATGACTGAAGAAATGCAATCTTACAATACAATTTGGAGTATAAGTGGAAATCAGGCTTTGATTCTTGACTCCTTTGAACTGTAATATTAATTATTATTACTTCAGGAAGGCATACGGCAAATAATGGAAATGATTGAAACTAAGGTGAAATTGGAAGCATTAAAACATGAAGCAGATTAACTATTGCAACAGCAGGATGGGTGTGGCAGTTTGAACTCTCTGCCAGACAGCCCGTGGCCGGCCCTTCACCTCCCCCTCCCCACTCTGGTCTGACAGGGGAGAGACAAAAGAACAGAATTCGTGGGTTGAGTAAAAAGAAAGAATTTACTAAATATAACAAGAGAACAACAGTCACAATAGTGAGTTCAAAAAGAAAATGGGTAAAATGCAGCAGTGCCTGACATTGACAGCCCCCCACAGCAACAACACTGCCTGAGGAGCAGATAACGCTCAAACAAGAGATCGAGCGGCCCGCCCCCTGGGCATGACATCACATGGTATTAAAAAGTCCAATGAAAATTAACTCCATCCTGGTCAAAAATAGGACGATGGAACAGGAGGAGAGGAATGCTCAGCTCACAAAAAACCCCAAACAAAACAAAACAAAACAGAAAGAAAAAGTAACAGCCTTCGAGCAGATTAGTGAAGTGTAGAACAACTAAATGAAATCAATTTTGTGTTTAATCCATGCAGCTACAATTATACCAGATCCTACAGCTTCCAAGATGTAATTAATTACAATTACAGATCTGATACAAAAGTCAATAATTGCTTGCTGAAACATTTAAACAGTCAGTCTCTGCTTTTAAAACTTCTCGTAATCAATCTCTGTGTCATGCTTTAGGGACATTTTTACTATTATGGCATGACACTTGCTGGAATACCTTTGCTAGTATCAACAGTATTATGTAGGCTTAATTCTAAGTTATTGCAGTGGTGAACACGGACTCAAATGTCTAAGTGTTTCATTATGATTCAAATAAAATAGTATCTCTGATGACATGCTTAACTAGAAAAAAACATCATTTCTTTCCTACTTGTACTGGATGAAAATGTCAGTAATGACTTCATTATGCTATGGAGCAGGTAGGCCGATTGATGGTCTTTTTAAGCCCCGTCCTGAGAGAACCCATCATGGCTACACTCAGACATGTCAGGAAGGAACCTTCAGGCTTGACACCACTTGCCTCCAGCTATTCCTCTGGAATTAAACTTAAGCATGCAGTCATGGACAGAGAAAAGCACTTTTTCTACATAGTACCTACTCTACAATACTATGTGCTGTGTGGTCTGGGCTCTAAGCGGATTGGTGGTGTGGTGAACAACGTTAAGTACTGGGATCTATCTTTGAGTCTTTCTGCTCCAGCTCTACAAGCCAAAGAATAACTGTTTAGTGGAGGAAAAAGCAGTGATAAAGATGTGTTTTATGATTTTTCTGTGATATGAAGACAGAGGAAAATTATTTTACTGTTTTCATGCAAAGTATAATATAAATTCCTGATTTTCTTTAAAAGGAAAACCAATTGGCAGCTGTTTATCTGCACAGAAATCCTATATATCTTTTCTAATTCAGAAACCTGAACTGAGAAATTATTGCACTTTCATAGTGCAAATGCATTGAATGAATTTGAGATACTAGTCCTAGATCTCTGTGAGCATATAGATCCATAGCTATGTGGGTCTAGAAGTTCAAATAAAACAAATCTAGATTACAGTTAGTTCTTATAGTATCACAACCACATTGTTGGCTGAGATAAAAATACGTGTACCTCTTTTTTCAATTAATGTAGAATTACAGTTTGGACAACATTAGAAGACAAGAACATATTTTGATTGAAAAATGTTGTATTTGAATTAACAGCATAGCACATTCTGTGTGCGTGTGTGGGTTTTTTTTTTTTTTCATAGTTTTAATGGCCTGTGAAAGTTGATAACAAATACAAAACAACATCAAAATATTACCCTTAAGGTTAGGTCATGTAAAGAACAAAATGAAACATAACAAGAATCTGAGATTATTTACATCTACCGAATTTATAAAAGTTGTCTTTTTGTAAGACCATTAACATTCAATTCATCTTAGGTTTTGTTGGGTTTGGGTTTTTTTTTTTGCATATGGCAGTTACATTACGGTATCACAGCTGATGGAGATGACACCAGTAAAATTTTATTTTGACAAATTTTTATATAGAGATAGTACAACTAACAGTTTAGCTGAATATGAACAAATATGTTATTATCAAGTTCTCTGCTAGAAAAATTGTTAATAATGAGTGCCTATAAAATATGTACCAAAACCAGAGAGAATTTTAACTTGGTTTTGGTTTACATTGCAGTCAAGGAATGCTGAATTTGACTAGCTTTAGATTAATTTTCTCATTTAAAGTTCCCAAAAATTTGGTTAGTAAACTGCAATAATTACTGAACGAGAGGAGGAAATCTTTTTTGTTTTCAACATAACTGACATAGTGATTTCTAAACTACAATCCCTGACCCTTCATCATTTCAAGAGATTTGGTCCAGAGAGGAGACAAGCCTGTGGTAATCTTTACTGCTTTTTCCCTGGCTTTTGTCAGAAAAAAAGAGAACCTTTAAGATACATAGTTGTTACTGTCAAACATATCAGTCAACCATACCATGTATTCAAGTCAGCATAAACTCCTGAGTAAAAAAAATAAGAAAAACAACAAAAAAATATTGTTTTTATGAACATATGCAATAGTAGATAATACGTTCATATTTAAGAAAATAGATGAAGTAAAATGCCTGAATTGACAACTGAATATTAGCTCCTTGATTCTTGGTCAGCAAGAAGAAAAGTGGCCAATCTCATGTTAGGAGTTGTCATAATATAAGTATATAATAAAAATATCAATTATTTATATAATAATGTAAGATAAAATAAAATATTATTTCTGACATAATGACAGCATCAATTACTTCCATATAACTGAGATATCATTTGAGTTCAGTGAAGAAGATTGTATGCTGAGAAGTTAAGGGACATTTAGAGAGAGAGAGATGCATACACATATATATAAACTTGATAAATATAATATCCATAAGTGTTACAGATAGAAAAATTATAAATAGAAATTATATAATAAGCTCCATATATGAACCAAAACATTTATCCATGCAGCTGCTTAATTTTTCAAATTAAGTCAACGAGATTTTTTAACAGACTCCACTTCTTACTGAGAAGATAAAACTATCATAACAAAATTAAAGAGTGATGTTACAATCACTGAAGTTTTGCCAAGCAGACATATGGATTTTTTATAATCAAAATATTATGGCTGAATGAAAAACTTTAGAGATAAATTGATCTAGTGAAATATGTGTACAATTTTCTTTAAACAAAAATATTTTTAAAGCTCCTTTTGTCCTTGTTTTCCATAGATTTAAGTAGAGTTCAACAGATACTATAAATTTAGTATCAGTAATATTATTGCAGAAATAATAGCACAAAGAAAATACATTCTCTTACAATCTGGACAAATACAATCCATAATAAGCTTTAATCACATGAGTTTCAGACAAAGTTATTCATTGAAAGCATTTATGTTATAAACGATGACTGTTGTTGATGATTCTTATGGAGTACTTTTTAAAGGTGGGGGAAAAAAACACTGCAAAGAAGTAAAGAAATTACAGCATTTGGTGACTCACCTGTGTTAAATGGAGCACGTATTTTCAGCTCTTCAGAGATGGATTTTTTTTTCTTTTTTTTCAAAGGCATCTTACTGCAAACAGGTCCACAACATATAGGACAGAATTCTGGTGAATAGTCTGCATGACTGGGATTTTAAAATGAAATTTAGATGTCTACAACTGAGCTAGCCACCCAATTCTCTCTATATAGTCATCTATGGAGATATACACATTTTTAAGTAAAGCTCATTTCATCATAAAGTGGATTTTTTTTTTTTTTCTGGTTGACTGATCTGTGTATCCAAAGTTCAGAGCTGAACGATGTCCACTGTATAGACCTCTGAAGTTAGCTGCAACACAGTGTTAGGTTAATGGTTGGACTGGATGATCTTCAAGGTCTCTTCCAACCTAGATGATTCTGTGATTCTGTAATTCTATTCTGAGAGTCATCAAAATTATTGATTAGGGCATTAGCATACCTCAGGCTAGGGGAAAAAAAAAAAAAAAAAAAAAGTTAATTTAAAATAGTATATTTATCTTTGCAACAACTTCCTGAGTATTTCATGAATTGGCATAAATGAGATAATTTCTCAGCAGTCCAACTGATGTTCATTCTTTCCCATACTGAGCTGATGTTCTCTCTTATAGGTTACCACCTGCCTCCTTTTCAAGGTCACAACACCCCTCTTCTCTTCTTATTGAATGCAAGTCTCTTAAGTGATCTTCTTTTTTACTGCCAGAATTATTACAAATATTATTATACCATGAGATATTTCTGGCTATTGCATTCATTAGATTATTATTAAAATCAAAGGCACTGATTGTGTTTGTTTGCATTTCATTGGTTCCGTTGAACTCTGTGCAGTGGTTTAGAGAGAGAAAGAAGAAAAATCTAATTGATAGTATGTTTCAGTATATGAAGGAATATTTTTGCTTTGGGGAAAAGAGCTGTTAAGCTTTAGACAAGGACACTTTCCTCAACATTAATAGAGCATTAACAGACAGGAGCACAAATGCATTTTGTCAAAGAAGTAGCACTGGTATATATCACAATTTTCTCAGGGAAACTTCCTTGTAGTCTGAGAAGTAATAAGGACAGGTAGCTCTTTGAAAGGAAGGAAACAGCATTATCTAAATAACAAGATATTAAAAATCAGTAGTAGGCAACGCTCCAGCAAGCTAGAGTTTGATCAGCCTCATTTGTCTCCTAAAGTGTCAACTGATTTGCATTTCAATCAAGATAATTTTGTAATTTTTTTTAATGGTGTTTACATAATATGTCATGTTCTAAAGTGAAATACAGTGTTGTAAGGTAAACACAACCTTTGAATTAAAAAGAAAACATGCATATTGAAAAGTAATTTCACTTGTACTTTTAAAAATATTTTCTGTGTATGTATTGTGCAAGTTCGTGAAGAAGAAGGAAGGACTAGAAAGGAAAATATTAGAAGACTGACAGAGTAGGTCTGTTTTTTTTAAATTGTCTGTTACATTTTGTCTTCTCTCCATTGTTTTATCTCTGTGATATTTCCAAGTTCACAGTCCAATTTTTAGCTATCCATCTCATTTCTGTGAATGCAGAGGGACTCCAAACTACAAAGCTATACTGAAGAATCAATCAGGAATAGTGAATCCCTTAATTTTAATCTAAAATGTAATCACTTGTTCAGTTACCGTTTTTCAATTAAAAAAAAATATTAAGCACTCAATAAACAACAGAAATATTTTTTAATTAATTACTCCCAAACCATATAATTTTATTTTCAAGGATCTTTACTCATAACTGCTTTGTCTTTGTATTTTTGATTCATTAACTCAGCACATAAAACCTTTGAGAGCATGTAGTGAACCTCATTAAGTGAACGTTGTTTTTGTTATATCTATGTCAAGGTCAAATACATTTTGTTGCAATTATGTGTTTTTTTTTTAATTTATACACATGCATATATGTATATTTTCAATACATATTGCTAACTCCAACAAATCCATACTTTCTGTTGCAGCTCATACAAGACTAAAACCATAATGAAGCACCAATTGATTAGATTATTCACACACCCTTTTGAGCAGGCAGTCAACTTAATAAAAATACATCATGCCTGATTTCTGCATTTTGTCAGACTTCACTCAGTCAGAAACATAGCTTGGAGTAGTTGTGAAGTTTGATATCAGCAATGCTTTATTGTCTATTACAAATTGCAGATAATTAGCTGTCCTGTGTTGACCAGGTGCCCACCAAGGCTCTCTATCAATCCACCTCCTCAGCTGGACAGGGGGAGAAAAATATGACAAAAGGCTCATGGGTCAAGATAAGGACAGGGAGATCACACATGAACTACTGTCTCAGGCAAAACAGACTCAGCTTGGGGAAATGAATTTAATTTATTGCCAATTAATTCGAGTAGGATAATGAGAAATAAGAACTCATCTAAAACCACCTTCCCCAAGGCCTTCCCTTCTTCCTGGACTCAACTTCACTCCCAATTTTTTCTACCGCCTCCCCCCAAGCTGCACAGGGGGTGGGGAATCAGGGCTTATGATTAGTTCATCACATGTTGTCTCTGCTGCTCCTTCCTCCTCACACCCTTCCCCTGCTCCAGAGTGGGGTCCCTCCCACAGGAGACAGTCTTCCATTAACTTCTCCAATGTGGATCCATCCCATAGACTGAAGTTCTTCACAAACTGATCCAGCATAGGTCCTTTCCATAAGATGCAGTCCTTCAGGAACAGACTGCTCCAGCATGGGTCCCCCATGGTGTCACTAGTTCTGCCACCACAGGCTGCAAGGAAGCACCTCTTTCCCCTCCTTCTTCACTGACCTTGGTGTCTGTGGAGTTTTTTTCTCTCACATTTTCTCACTCCTCTCTTCAGGCTGCTATAGAGCAGTAGTTTTTTCCCTTTCTTAAATATGTTATCACAGAGATGTTGCTGATGTTATCACAGTGTTGCTGATAGGTTCAGCTTTGGCTAGTGGCTAGTCTGTCTTGTAGCCAGCTGGCACTAGCATTATTGGACATGGGGACATCTTCTGTCACTGCCTCACAGAAGCCACTCCTGCAGCCTCCCCACACTGCCCAAACCTTGCAAACTCAATACATTAGCAAAATTATTTTCTAAAAGTTAAAACAACATGCACTGTAAGTGTTAAGAAAAAATAAAACACTTATTTTCTGTCACCAGAAATAAACTTTGTGATCTTAAATATATATATTATATATTATATCTAGAATATACATATGTATTTTCTTATAGAGCAATTTTATGTATTTTAGATCTACAGGAGAATAAGTTGGATTTTTATAACTCTACTACCAGTGAATAATCTTGGGTATATATATATATCTACTGGAGTGCCTTTATTTTACAGAACTGTGGCAAGAAAATCCACTGAGACTAATCAAAAATGCAAATAAGAGTCAGATCAAGCCTTAAAGTTCCTAAAAGATCTGTAATGGAATTCCCAAAGAGTATTTTAATGACAAAAAAACCCACAACAAAATTACATTCAAACTTACTGTAGATAAATGTCAGTATAGCAAAAAATACACTCCCTTTAAGTTGCTATAGTCAATAACAGGGTTAGTGCTTGCTTTTTTTCCAAATTGACTACTATTTTCCAAGATAAATTATGTGAAATTATTAATCAGATGCTTTCTATGTTTAAAAGAAAGGAGTCAAATGAATAAACATTTTTGTACTTCATTAGTTGAAATTTAGGCTACCAGCATGTTGTCTCATTCTAAATTATTATATGCCTAAGAGGTAGGCTTCACCTTTCAGAGCTTTGTTGTCTACAGTGTGGAAAGCTGTATTTCATCTTCCTTTACAGTAAAAGGAAACAAAAGTATTTGTCATGTGGTTAATTTAATTCCAGTATAGATGTCTAAAAATTCAAGTGACCTAAAAGTGTCTGTATGTGTTCAGATAAATCCCCCTGGTATCTGCTGAGTGGTGTCCATCAAATGAAACAGGTAAAACAAAACAAGTAAAGTGATCTGACAGCATTACTACGGGTTCAAACATGAACTGAATGGTCTTCAATTTCTCATGGGGTAAAGTTCATATGCTTTTAAAATTTTGTAATTTTTCCAAACATGTTTGGAAATTTTTAAAAAATCTTGCATAGGTTCATTTCAGTTCATGGCTCAGAGGAATAAGAGACTATACAAAATTTATATGCCATAATCAGAAATGCAAATCACCCTTTTTTTTTATTTTTTTTTCCCCCTACTCCTACTTGTCCCCACTTTTAAAGAACTATATTACAAACTTCCCTTTTCACAGGAAAATAAGGACTAGGAACCCTTCCCTTGTTTTTTATGCAATGTCCTGGTTTTGGCTGGGATAGAGTTACTTTTATTCCTATTAGCTGGTATAGTGCTGTACTTAAGATGATATTAATTTTGATAACACACTGAAGTTTTAGTTGTTGTTGAGATGTGCTTACAATCAGTCAAGGATTTTTCAGCTTCTCATACTGCCCCATCATCAAGGAGGTTGGGGGTACACAAGAAAATGGGCTGGGACACAGCCAGGACATATGACACAAAACGGCCAAAGGGATATTCCATTCCATTCCATTCCATTCCATTCCATTCCATTCCATTCCATTCCATTCCATTTATGATGTCATGAGGACCAATAAAACTGGGAGGAGCTGGCCAGAGGGTGCTCAGGGACTGGCTGGGCATTGGTCAGGGGGTGACCAGCAATTGCACTGTGCATCACTTATTTTGTATATTCTTTTATCATTATTACAATTATTATCGTCCCTTCTTTTCTGTACTATTAAACTGTCCTTATTTCAAACTGAATTTTATACTTTTTCCAGTTATCTCTCCTATCCCACTGTGGAGCGGTGAGCAAACCTCTGTGTGGTGTTTAGCTGCCTGCCCAGTTAAACCACACATAGTCAGGCTCTAGAGCATAAGTACAGCATTTATGACAGACTTGTACTTGGAACTTTGCTCGCTTATGACTCCTTAAATTGTCTTCAAAATACTAAAATCACAAGTTAATATCAAAAGGTAGGTATACACTGGAAAAAAAAAAAAAAAGTTGCCAAGAAACAGATCTGTCTTGTAGTTTAATCTGCCAAATTTTCTCATTCATTCAGTGTTATTTGTCTTGAATAAACAGCACTGCAAAGATTCAAGAAGAGTCAAAAAAAAATTTAAAGGAGCATAGATTAGTGAAAATGGGTAATCTAAAATTACCAGATGAATGAATAAAAGATATTACAGTTGTAAATATGCGGTTAAAACGACTTGATTTGCAGCTGCCTTGATAATTTCCAATTAAGCATCTGAAGACTAACATATTAGCATATCGATGGGAATATAATTATATATTCATTCTTTATGTAAACTTTTGTTTGTTACATGGCAACCTAATTATCCTAGCTTTAGTTTTTAAGTCTTGTGTGTACTTTCAATTTCACTCCTTTACATGGACTGTTTAATGAGAAACCTAGAGTATTATCAATAAAGAAAATATTATTGGCGATAGCTATATAAATATGTAGATAGACCAAGTGATAGATCAAAGGACAGTGAAATGTTGCTAGAGTTTCCTGAAATTTAAAGTGTCTGTCTAGTTAATTTTTATATCAGCAATAGGTTACAAATTTAATTTAATGAGGCATTCAGATAGAAGTTATGAAGATGGAATAATGCAATGCTTTATGACAACTTTTTTCAAAAGAGGTCTTTCCTTAAAGTCCTAAAGACATTGATAAGAATAGTAACAACATGGTTTGGTTAAAATCAGGAAGAAAGATAATTGTTATTAGAACATGAATATTGGCAGCAGATTAAAAATTTGGCTTGAGACAAAGCCACCATAGAAAAGATGGTAAATAAAGTTAAAAAAATTTAATTTGAGTTAAGCATGTAGTTTAAGCATTTTAATAATCAATCTATACTTTAAAATAGATTCATTTTAAATTCACTGAAAACTAGACTGGATTTTAGTAACAGCCAGATAAAATCTGTAACATACAGATGAAAGTGATATTATAACATATTTAAATAAATAAATATAAAAAGCTGTACTGACACTCCTACAAAAAAGCAGATGTAGTAATTATTAGTTTTGGCTGGGATAGAGTTGATTTTCTTCATAGTAGCTGGTATGTGTCTGTGTTTTGGATTTGTGCTGGAAACAATGTTGATAATTCAGGGATGGTTTTGTTATTGCTGAGCAGTGCTTCCACAGTGTCAAGGCCTTTTCTCCTTCTCACACCACCGCACCAGCGAGTAGGCTGGGGGTGCACAAGCAGTTGAGAGGGGACACAGTCAGGACAGCTGACCCTAACTGATCAAAGGCATATTCCGTAACATGTGATACCACTCTTGGCAATAAAACGAGGGTCTTCTCTTACTTGATACCAAACTGAAAACAAGACAATGAAAGCAAAGAAATGATGCAGCTGTACAACAGCAAGAGAACACAAGAATATAATGTCCGTATCAGGAGCCAACATTTTCCCCCTTAATTATCAAATCTTGAATATCCAGATGACTACACCAATAATTATAGATCTGAATAGTCCAAATATTTAAAATTAAAACCCCCCAAAATTCAGTGATTTCTAGTTGAACTATTTCAATTTTAATTTTAAAGATATCTCCAAACTTTTTGAAATCCATGGGATGACATGATTTTTCTATTTCCAGCAGAAAAAAAAAAAATAGAAATCCCATTCAAATTCCCTCAAATTATTTAAAAAAAACATCAAATTTTTATCTTCTTTTCAAAATGTCCATTTTGCAAGGAGTAGGAAAGCAATGTAAAATTTTATTTGTAAGGTTTGCTAATGGCTCATTTAAAAATTTTTACTTCATTACCTAAATTATTATTTATTCTTCTTTCTGTTGATAGAATTATCTACCATAACTCAAAGTGGACAAGTGAGATAAATTTGAAGTTAATGTTCTCTGCTTTCAGTTTTGATTGATTGTAATGAACAGTATTGATCCATTGAATTCCATGTATACAATGAATTATGTTTAGAAACACAAAATACCTTAAGAAAACAATTACAACTTAGATATATTACCTGAGCATTCTTAGGATCTAATAATCTGAGGAAGAAAGGACATTTACTTCCCCACAGCTCGCAACTGAGCACCATAGAGCCACTCGTTCACTCCTCCCCACATCCAATCCCTGTGGGATGAGGAAGAAAATCAGGAAAAAAAAAAAAAAATTTGTGGCTTGAGAGAAGAACAGTTTAATAACTGAAATAAAATTTAAAATTAATAATTATGATAATAATAATTGCAATGAAAAGGGACATAACACAGAAAGGGATAAATGAAACCCAAGAAAAGACAAATGATGCACAACGCTCATCACCTGCTGACCAACGCCCAGCCAGCCCCCAAGCAGTGGGCCACCACATTCTGGCCTTCCCCCAAGTTTATATACTGGGCATGATGTTATATGGTATGGAATATTCCTTTGTCCAGTTTAGGTCAGCTGTCCTGGCTGTGTCTCCTCCCAACTTCTTGTGCCCCTCCAGCCTTCCTGGTGGCAGGGCATGAGAAGCTGAAACATCTTTGACTTAGTATAAACACTACTTAACAATGACTGAAAACATTAGTATGTTATCAACATTATTCTCATCATAATTCCAAAACACAACACTATACCAGCTACTAAGACGCAAATTAACTTTATCCCAGCTAAAACCAGATGGTAAGGAAGACAGTAGTGTCCCACACTAAAGGGATGTTAGTGAAAATATAACAACCAAGGGCACTTCTGTTTTGTTTAGAGATTGTTTCAATTCAGTAATTTCAAAACGTCTTATTGCAGGAGCACTAAATAACATCTTTTGATTCAGCATCACAAATATAGTACAAAACTGTAGAAAAATCTGCCCAAACTAACAATTCTGCATTGAAACATCAAAACTGACCTCCTCATCAATGAAACATGTTCCATTATAGTATACATAAACCTTCTCAGTAGTACCAAGTCAATACAGATTTTAAATTGAGTCTGACTTCCCAATATACTTTAACTATTTATCTTGCCTAGTAAAGAAAAAAAGAGCCTAAGAATGTATATGAGGTACATGTCTCCCAGAAATCCTGGGAAAATATTGTTACTGTAAGCAATAGTCAAATCCTATATCATGTATTTAATTACTGCTATGAAGTGGTAATGGTCAGACCTTAAACTGAAGTTAATTAGTCAAAAGAAAAGTTGTTTGTTTGTTTGTTTTTTCCTATCTTTCCCCCCGTAAACTAGGGTCTAAGCTATAAATGATTTTAATGTCACCTTTCTTTCAAAGTTATGTCATATTAAATAACAGTAATTCATATTGCCACAGATCATAAGGTCAAAGAAGTACTTAAATGTATTGCAATAAAGACTCTATAAATAACTGTATTGTATCATGGCAAATCACTACAATGGTTAGTGAAACAATATATGTATGTAAACGAATGTAAATATTTAGGAGTAACAATACTTTGGGACACATTATCCTGTACAATGAGGCTTCTTTACACAGAATCACTGTATTAACAAAGCTGAAACCAAAGGGAATCATTTGGATCCAAAATAAAATTTAGCAAAAAAAAAAAAAAAAAGTCAGAATCTGAACAGTTGACTGTCAGGATGTGTGTTTAGGGTGCAGTGCATCATTTTAACATAAAGGTACTAACTTATATATCCATCACTCCTAATAAAATTTTATCAGATAGCTTTGAATTTTCAATGCTGTATACTGCAACTTCTTTCCCAAATCAGTTCCTCTCATATCACCATCTACCTTTCTTAGGTAGTACTAAATACAAATCGTAACACCAAATCCAAATCACCCTTTTCAACCCCTACCAAGAACATTGATGGTTCAGGAAATTTGCAGCAGGTTGCTGTAGCTGAAATCAGAGGTGCTTGACCTGGCAATGACAGAACAATGACCAAATTCTAAAAATTATTTATAAAAGAAAATTTCACATTAGAAATTGCCACAGTCAAAACCTGCAATTTCCGACCTTCTTTATAAAATCATGTAGACCTTCACAGTGCTTCCATTCTAAGATGGTTAATAACGGACAGTAAAGGTATTAATTCCTGTAGCAGTTCAATATATTCAGCACCTGATCAATCAAGAGCTGGTACTAGATAATTAGATACTGTCAAGTCCTCTTAGATAACTGTATGTCAGGCCCTTGTCATGCAGAAAGACCAAGATGATGGGAGATAGTGGGAAATAAAGAAGGGGGAGAATGAGACCTAGCTTATAGGTACCATGTACTATGTTCCTGGCTGGTTTTATGATAGGTATGGTTTTGCAATATCATAAATATCCATAAAGGTTGGAGTCCAATATGGTAAGTAAAGAGTTAACTTCTGCTACAGAAGAATATGGTCTACAGTAACTACTGTTATTGACCTATGTTCCACTATATTTGTCTAAAACCTATACATGTTGCAGGAGTTAAGCATAGAGAAGGAATTTTTGTCCATCATAGAAATAGTTCAGCGAAAGGCATTCTATGTTACTTGACATCTGGAAACAGAATAAGCGTACGTTCTTCAAAGAGGCAAAAACTAGTGTTTTCTTGTATATGCTAACATACATTCACAATCATTATCAATATTTCTATCACACAACAGAGCATCACATAAGACCTTGCGAACTTTTTCCCATTAGCTGGCTTTTTATGTGATGGTTGGGATGTGCAGTTATAGCCATTACATTAATATCCAATATCTTAGTATATACTAGTTACAGCAGTTACAGTTTTTCAATGATTGATAATTTCTCCAGAATTATTTTCTCACAAGAAAATAATTTTCAGCAAGAATAAAAGAATTTTCAAATTGTTTTGTGGTCTACAGGTAGGGCTGAAGCTTCCTAGTTTCTTGAGAACTTAAATGTAGTGTTTTTTCTTCTGCATCCTTTTATAAAAAAATACACATTCACAGTATGCATATGCTCACACACCTTTGCTGTAGCTCAGGAAGACAGAGGCAGAAGCAGGAACAAAATCTTTATATTCATATTCTTTATTTCAGAATATACGTCAAGAATTATGTGTTTGAGTATAGCTATTATGTTTTTGAAATCCCTGACCACAGCCTAAGTATATACTTTATTTCTTTCTTATCTTCCTTATAGGATCATCAAAAGCTGAAGGTGGTATGATTATGAAACCATAATAGCACAGCATGACACGTGTTTCACTAAAAACTGAAGATGGTATAATTATTAAACAGTAGTAGCACAGCATGACAGGTTTCACTGAAACCAGAAAGTACTAGGACAGAACATCCTCCATCCATAATGTGTCTGTCTTCCGTTAGATGACTTTATATACCTTTTCTTTTTCTACCAGAAGAATCTGCTATAGTCACGGTACAGAATTAACCATGTCCATGTAATCATTCACTACTTCCTTCCTTCATTCTTATTCATGGCTAAGACCTTATTTCTATTGTATTTCTCAAATGTTTCTCTGATGACAAAATTACTAATTCCTTCTGTGGTATTTTTCATGGTAAGAATCAGTATGAAATTTGAGTACTTCTCAGACATTAATTAGTTAATTTTCACTGCATTGTATAAGATGAACTATCCAATATCCTAATTTCACAGATGGCTATCAGATATGAAGAAAGGAATGTCATAGAGAATATTCACAAAATACAAATGTTCAGCTTGATGTGCTCTGGCTTATATTTTAAGATCATCAGTATTTTGGCATCATATTTTGCAGTTGTTTTGTTGTGGGTTTTTTTCTTCTTTTTCTCCTCCCTCTACCCCACCTCTGTAGCTTCCAATAACCTTAGTCACTTCCTAGAAGGACAAGCATTTCTGTTTAAGTTATCCCAGAAATAAAGTCAGACATATAAAGTAATGGAAGTGCATTAAATTACCACTTGTGAAATGACAGGGTTAAATGACTTGCCTACTGTGCTGCAGAAGCTTTCTTATGGAGAAAGGGATTGAATTTAGTTCTATATCTATTAAGGAAGGTATAATCTAAATTTTCTAATAGCATATACTTCTTTCTATATAATCGATAACTTCATCTTGACATGTTTACATTTGTTTGACTTCTCATTTTATTTAACAGATGAAAAAAAAAGATAGGTGGCTAGCAGGTGAAAACCTTCCAGTTTAGCTAGTGAAGACTAAGTAACTTAACTTTTCTTTCTCAGCAACAGGACTGGAAGCTGCTTGCCAGTATCCTCTTTTGAATCCTTTGCCTTTCATTCAGACAAGCGGGAAGATACAGTAATCCTGAATGGAAGACTGTTGTACTTTGAGGAGTTAATGATACACATAACAAGTGACATAAGTCAGGCATGCGCTGTGCTGTGCTGTATTACACATATCTCTTGACCTCCTGGACTGTGCTGTGCTGCACATATTCCTTCACAGAAGATAAACCCAGCTAGCTAATGGTAATGGAAGAGCCTGGAGGATACACTCAACTGGCAACAGCAGTAATGCCACTGATCTATCTTTGCCTTTATTTTGAAGTGAAACAACATCTCATATAAACATCCTTTTCTACCACAGTTCTTTAAAGAAAATCTTATAAAACCTCTGAAGACCACAATACCCATAAATATCACCTTGGACAGGACCTGTGCAGCATGCCATGGCTGTATCAACTCTCGGTTCCCAGCATCAGAAGGGATGTAAGATTTTATAAATGTCTATTATCATTTCTATAAAGTTAATGAAAGACTTATTTTCTTGAGAGAGTTTTTCCTTTGTTGTGACTCACAAAAGAACCAGCACCTGCTGGTGCACAACAGAAGAGGAGAAAGACAGGCAGACCATTTGTTTTCTGAAAGTAACTTTTTCTGAAGAACTTTGTCCTTCTGAGAGAAAAAAAAAAAAAAATTATAATTTATCATTTTTTTGTTTTAAGATAGATGTTTTAATTTATTCAGTTGTTCAAAGTAGCATTGGCCTTGCTTGCTTTAGTGAGAAGACTACTCCTCTTCCTTTCTGCAGTCCCAAGAATGAAAATGTTTTTTAAATAAAATTTGCAGGAGCCAGAAATATAAAAAGATTGATAAATAATTGAGATTATAGATAAACAATATTCTAAATCTCTGTTTAAAACATCATAGAATATGTATTCTTATGTAAACAAATGTAACTGTGTATCATACTTACGGAATCTAATCCATGGAGCAGTGGCTCTAAGAAGAACATGGGGTCCTATATATGTTTGTCATGGGGTCTAGCTGAAGTGCTAAGGCTTGGACAACAGGCCGAAGCCAGAGCTGACCTATAGATGAATCCTGTATATTTTATAACTGAAAACCATTGTGCTAGTAGGTATTGTACTAAGTTATAACAACCAACTTACACTGATGTAAAAAATGCTAAAGCATTGAAATACTGAAGCCTGAACAACAGGCCCCAAGATGAAGCTCCTAACTTAGTCTGTAATCATTAACAAAGTATGTAAGCTCGCTAGTGAAAGATGCAGTTTGGATAAAATATAATCAGTAGTGAAGGGAGAATGTATCCAACTTTCCTTTCTCAGCCTTGTTCAAGGCTGAGAACCCAAGTGTTTGGCCCTGTTAGAAACTCCCTTGGTTTCCCTTCCCGAGCCCTGGCCAGGCTTTGGGTGGAATCCAACAGGAGAATGAAAACAGAAATTTTCCTCTCAAAACAAAGGTGCCAGCTATTCTGGCTTGTCCATCTCTGGTGTATAAGGCTGGACCCGTTCACAGGGACTTTGGAAGCCTCACCTATGGGTGGAGGCACCGCGTAGGATTTCCCCCTTGCCGGGACAGGCTCTGCAAACCCTCGCTGTAACCAGGGCTGCCCAGCCACTGCGGGTCTGGGTGATGGTAACGTATGCAAGTGGTGATGGAGCTTTCTTAATCACTATTCTCTCTCTCATGTAGTAATGATTTGATCCATTACCCTGTATTCTCCTGTTTGTTGCTTTAAGTGCACTATCCTGCCTTTTCTTACTGCATGTTTTCTGTGTTACACTGTTACATTATTTGGTTATCGTCAGTAAAATATGCCTGCTCTTTTCACTCTGGTGCCTGAGTTTAATTGGTATTCTTAATCAACAAAACACCGGCAAATGGTCTTAAATTTAGTGAAGTATGATGCAGTGTCAGACAGAGCAAAAGGCTAGGAATCACATATGTATGAATAGGAGAAAACAGAGCAGAAGAGGTTACATTTATTTATATTTGGAACTGGTGAAATATCTAGGATTATGTGTCTGATATCCACAATTCATGAAGTATCTGAATAACTGGAAAGAATTGTGTCAATCATTGAAAGATTAAAATGTTTTACAGTAAAATATTAGAGAAGCTCTGTTGAATTACCAAATATATGATTAAGGCACTGACTTGATCACTGTCTATTACCTTCACAAGGAACATAAAGTCGAAAATAAAGTGGACAAAGAAATAATTGACAAAGTAATGATAAGACCTGATGGTTGAAGGATGACTTTATACAGCTACCTTTCTAAAATTTATTCTTGCTTTAACTGCCTATTAAATAAAGTTGCACAAGTCTAAATGTAGCAGAGGGCTTTTGCTTTTATTTTAAGCAGAAAGACAATTTATTGGTAATAAAAAGAGAAGCAAGGCTCATTTTAAATACTTCCAAAGTGAGAATTTTCAATTCTGACGATGTTTCCCTAAAGACATACGCTTGCATGTAATAGAATTAATAGGATGTAGTTCTGTGGACAATTTATGCAGGAGAGACCTGATAATTATAATAGGTTGTTCTGCCTTTAAGATCTAAAATAATTTTTAAATCTCATTTTACCTTAAATAGATCTCTGGTCCTTTTAGCAAAAGCTTTTTTCATTATAATATCTTCATTCACAGAAATGAAGCTTGTCTTTCTATGGATTTATACTATTTGATTGACTTTTTAACTAAGTTCCAATTTTTGTATGATGTCTTTTTATAGTTACATAATTCTGAAGATCTATATGGCTTGTGGTAAACTGTCAGAGACTCGGAGTCAGCCCTGGAAAAAAAAAAAAAAACAAAACAAAAAACCACCCCACCAGTTTCTTTGTTCATTAATATTTTCACCATAAATCAGCTATTGAAAAATTCTCAAGTTCTATTAGTCAAAAGCATTAATAATCAAAGATTGTTGACTAGCTCTGATGAAATATATTAATCAGAGATCGTTCTGAAGATGTAGGGAGTCTGTATTGTAAACTGAGGTCTCGGATAAGAAGGCAGAACTGAGAAAAGGTAAAATGAAGCAAGCAGGACTGGAAATAGGACAAAGAGTCACAGGGAAACACTTATCAGTTCACCTAAAGCAAACTAAAACAGAATCAAAGAGGGTTATTGACTTGTTAATAACATGTAATTAAATCACAGTAAGGAAACTATCTATTCAAGAACAACAACACTAGGACAGATAAACCACAATGCTAGACACTTGCAAGACATCAATAAATGACTAAAATTATCTCAATATGTTTTAATATTGTGCATGCTCTTGCACTTAGATGAGTGAATGTAGAATTTTACAGCCCCCCACATCCATCTCTTCCTTCTAGGTTGTAGGAGTTACCATCACTCTCCTGCCCGGCCATGGTGGTTCCCTTTGGTGTACACACCTCGTGTAGCTGAAACACATACATGGGTTTACGCATGTACTTGATGGGACAGGCAAAAACCTTACCAGCTTCATAGTTCAGTTCTTACTCCCATAGGAAATTGTCCAGATGGATCCTGACATGGACAGACAGCCAGAACTCTGGGTTCTTCAGATGACTGTAGTTCTAAATGATGCTTGGTCAAAACAGACAAGTTTCTTTTATAAATGTATTCTCTAATGTTTATCACTCTTAATGTGTCTTTTACTTCTTTAAATTCATTGGGAGCATGTTACCTGCACCTGCTTGCTTTACTTCTTACAGCATGAAAAACATCCAATAATCTATAAAAACACCTTCCTTTGTCAGCTAGAACTGATGCCAGCCAATAGGTTCCAAAGTTATAAGAATGGAAAAGGGCTGTTAGTAGCCAAAAATACTTATAAATACATACAGATGCTAACAATGATCACACAAACCTTTCTGTCAGAGTACTGCTGTCCCCGCTCAGTCCCCCTGGAGCCACCTCCTCACCCTGCCCATAGCCCAGGATCCCATTTCAGTCCTTTGGGGCTGTCGGCCCCTGTCACAGCAGTGTCCCAGCAGGGCCAATCTCCAGCTCCCCACAACCCTGCCATGCCCAGCCACAGGTCCCACTGAGCCTTGGCCTGTTCCCATCCCCAGGAGGTACCCAATGCCCTGGACTGGGGATGCCCCTAGTGTCTCCTGGCTGCTCTGCTCTTGGCTGGGTGGTGGGATGGACACTGGCTGCCAGCCCTGCCCTGACAGACCCCCATGGGCAGCCCCTGACACTCCCAGTGACACAGGCCCAGGGACACACCAGCCCATGCTGTGCTCTGGTGTTTTCAATAAAGCAAGAAAGTAGGTGATGATAAAATTAGAAAATTTTCATTAGAAAATATTTCATAAATAGAGTCAAGCAAGTTGTTCCTCTATGAGTACTTGATAATTGTTAGAATATTTATTTACGTTGCTGAATGGGCTAAAAGAACAACACTTAGAAGCAGTAGGTTATCATCTACTTCATGGAGCACCAACTGAAAGTGTGATTATCCTCCTAAGAATACATAGTCAACACACATATTGTTTTTATTTTTGTGATTTGATTACTTTTTGTTACCTTGCAAATGGTAAAAATCAGGATATTAATTTCAGTCCAAGGCTCTGGAACAGTGTTCTGAAGGACTCCATTTTCTGACCATTTTCTGTAAGCTTAAAAATTTTTACTCTGTTCATTGAAACATAGCCTTGCCCAGAAACTATCCCTTCCTCTGAGTTGCCCTAACCCTCTTCTTGTAAGCATCTAATCTCAATTCTGAAGTCTTAACCAATAAGTCTTTTGGTCACCCATGTAGATGTATGTCCTGGTTTGAGTGAGTGGCAGGAGATTTTTGGTAGTTGGGGGAGGGGGGTTACAGTGGTGGCCCCCTATGAGAAGCTTCTAGAAGCTCACCTGGCTCCAAGTCAGGCCTGCCTTTGCACCAAAGCCGGTCCAATTAGCGACTGTGGCTGCACTTTTGTGATAATGTATTTAAGAAGAGGAACCTTGGAGGAGTTGTGAGAGCTGTGAGGGGAAGTTGTGAAGAGAACATTTGTGTGAACACTGAGGTTAGTGAAAGAACGGCAGAGAAGTCGGGAGGTATGCTGGAACAGATACTCCCCTGTATCCCGTGGTGAGATGGCAGGGCAGACCCCCTGCCACCATGGAGGTCTATGATCTGTGGCCCGTGGGGGGCAGTTCAGCCTTGACTCATTCAACTTGACTGAAATACTGCATTCATTTAAAGTCAGGAAAATAAGTGATGAGTACTGATGAAATTGTCATCTCCTATGTGGCAAGAGTTATTGTATGTGCAGAATAAATATAAGGTTGAAATTAAAGTTTGTGCTATATTTATTAGAGTCTACATACCAGGGCTATGTCTGTGTGCAATTTCTTGTTCTCTGTTAATTCTCAGGCTGGCTGAGAGTTTCCTAGCTATCTAGTCATCTTCCTAGACCAGACAACAGACAATCACCTTGTCTCTAGCTTCACCAGCTAGAACTCCTAACTGCCTTCACAGCAAAGTATTTGACTAACCAACAAGAGCTCATCAG
Organism: Athene noctua; assembly: GCF_965140245.1. NCBI lineage: Eukaryota > Metazoa > Chordata > Aves > Strigiformes > Strigidae > Athene > Athene noctua. The sequence goes on from NC_134037.1 coordinate 213,068,370, forward strand.
GTGTCAAATGCAGATAGTCCCAGATTCCTCAAGGCAGCTCCCATTGCGTATAGACTAACTGATACGCATCATTTCTATGCTTACATGTGTTGATCCTGGATGGACAATACAGCTATCACAGAGACTTTACTGGATGGTCCCTGCTGCAAAATTGGCTGAATTGTACATAAATATTTCTCAGTAGTCAGAAGAAACTCTTCCTGCAGATGCAGAAATGGTCATGTAGGACATTGTTTTCTACATAGCAAAGATAATTAGGAAATATTTTGTACAGTTTTAAATATAATCAATAGAAATAGATTGTGTATATGATGTAGTGGTCAGTGAGGACTATGGGACAGCTGTATATAAAAATTCAGCAGAACAGCAGTTCAGGAAATTTCACCTGACTGAGCTGAAGGTACTGTTTCAAGGACACCAGCAATACAAACTTCTGTTGCCATCCATGTAGTGACTTACCATTCTGCGTAAGTGATTTGTTTCCCTAAGCAAGTCTTACTTATGTGAAGATCCTAATAAATCATTGACTTTTTTTATCCAGCACTCATAAATATCTGTGCAAAAGGTGGTATTTCATATGGGAAGTAATTAATGTGAATATATTTGATGTTAGCCGCATTGACCTAGTTCATTCTATTGGTTTGGTATAAATCACCACGGCATTTTCCAGGACCTGAAATTCAAGGACTGTGACAGATGATACTTTTGTAAACATGTTAATACTCTTCTCTCTCTGGAGAAATAGAAGGTTGTGCCTTTTCTGGAAGAGCAAGTAGCATGCTTGATATGGAAGGGGGAAGGAAATTTCAAGAGACTGTGTTTTATGCCAGACAGAAGTGAAGATTAAGGACTTCTAATTCAGAAGAACAGGGAACAGAAACACAGACAGGCTTCAGAGATCCAAGAAGTAACCTCCTAGGCACAAAAGGAGGCTATGCAGAATTTATTGCCAGTCACTGAGCTGAATGAAACCAAACCTGAAAACAAGGACCTTCCTGAAAGGAAACAGTGAAAAGTAAGAGAATTGTATAAAGGGCCCTTTCTCTCCCTTTTGCTATTTATGGCACATTATAGTGCTAAATTAAAGAAGTCCAAGAAGCAATCTCAAGCACTAGGACACTGTATTGGGTCTGGCTGAACTGGAATCGGTTTTCCCCTATAGCAGCCCTCACGGTGCTGTGGTTTATGCTGGGAGCTGGCAGGGTGTTGATAGCACCCTGGTGTTGTGGCTGCTGCTGAGCAGTGCTTACACAGCACCAAGGCTCTTTCTGATATTTTCCCCAGTGGGACGGGGTGGGCAAGATCTTGGGAGGGGACACAGCCAGGACAGCTGACCCAAACCGACCAAAGGGATATTCCAGACCATGTGACGTCTGCTCAGTATAAAGCTGGGAGAAAGGAGGAAGGGGGTGGGGTCACCCTTGGTCCTCCGAGGCAACTACTACGCGTATTGGAGCCCTGCTTCCTGAGAAGGCCCCACATCGCCTCTTCATGGGAAGTAGAGAATAAATCTGTTTGCTTTTGCTTCCGCGCGCGGACTTTTGCTTTGCTTTGCTTATATTAAAACTGCTTTTGTTTCACCCACAAGGGTTAGTTTATCTTCTTTCGCCTCTTTACCTTGTTGAGAAAACAAAGGGAAGGGGGGGGGGGAAGTGATAGAGCGACTTGGTGGATACCTGGCATTTAGCCAGAGTCAAACCATCACAGACACATTTTCCCGTTACTTAAATATTAGTGCAGTTCTTGCATCTGTTTTGTATCACTGCATCTATTATACCTCTCTCCGAAGTGTCCTATAGAGAGGAACAGTCCTAAGCAATACTGTCATGAACTACTTGGCTTAGACTTACAAATTGTTCTCTCATCCTTTGTTTAGTGATGAGACGTCTTGTTTTGTTGTGAACTTTGTTTATTTTACTTGTTGTTGTTCTTGGTTTTTTTTTTTAAAGGTCTTTGACATGTCTTCAGGGAACCTATTGAGAAGATAAGATAGCTTTGTGCAGTGTATCGGGTCTGTGCCAGAAACAATAGAACTGTTCAGCTGCTTCTGACTGCTTTTGGCTTGAGGTAGAGCTGCTGGTGTCTGTATCCTTTAGCTTGGCTATGTTTCCCTTCTAGATTGTGGTCCTGTACTTAGGAGAATTCTAGGAAGCTATTTCCTTTTGTATCTTTTCACTAAGCTTCAGAGAACTCATTTAATAGCCTTCCTGTTAGACAAAGAAGAATCTTTTATATTAATTACATTTTCTTTCTTTGATTAAGAGGTATGTATATCCACCTTTGATCTTTAGCCATTTTGGTGTCTAGGGAACTAACAGATTATGTACAAGTCTGTGAAACTGGGTCAGAGTCACTAGCTGTCTAATGGCATGAAAGTCAGTAACAAATGAGACATAAACACAGTGCAATAGCTCGAAGGAGTTGCATGTGAGCTAGATTAGATCCAAAAGGAGTACAAGCAAAATGAGGTAGCATTGTGCCTTATTGCTTCATCATTTTCAAGTTCAGAAGAAAATTTTTAACCCAGATATAAAGCTGAGTGTCACACGATTCAAGAGTATCAGAAACCATAATAAGTAAAAATAGGAAAATTTTTTGCTCATTTTAGTAAAGTGCAAGCATTCAGCATTAGGATTTAAGAAAAAAAATAAAATCTAAAGCAGATGTCTAAGAAATAGAATTGGTTATAAAATTCTATTAAGTTTACCAGAGGTAGATCATACTGAACTAACATGATGTGTTTCAGTGATAAGAAAACATATTTCTAGCTGCAGGAAATGTGGTAGATCACTTCTTCCTCCAAGGCAGTGAAATATTTTCTATAGTGTCATGTGGGATTGGAAAAGATAAGAATTAATGGACAGCTTGCAGAATAATTGATGGCTATCTCATAGGAAGATAGAAACAGGTAGTAATGAAAGGACAAATAAAATCCTGAAGTGAAATAAGTAAAAATGAACAGGTATTTACCTGAATTACATTGGCTTAAAACTTGGATATGTGCTAATGAAATTTGCATCTGAGACAGACTTGAAACATTGTCATTACTTCTCAGTACAGAAGATTGAGTTACCACATATAAAGAAATTTGTAAATACGGGTGATAGAATTAAGTGAAAAAAATGTAGGTAGCGAAATTGTTGACCAAGAGATTAAAATGTCTGATGCAAACTGGGACTTTATTAGACAATTACTGGGAAGGAAAATTGTATAGCTGTAGTAATTTCATCACAGTGTGACAAAGAGATCGATTAAGGAATAAGGAAATAATATAGAATCTGTTTGGGATTTTTTTTTTGTTTTGTTTTGTTTTGGGTGTTTGGTTTGTTTTTGTTTTTTTTTTTTTTTTTTTTTTTTTCCAACAAGGTCGTTTATACAGGTAGCTGGGATTGTTGTGTCTGTTCAAAACCTTACTGAACCTTTCTGTAGAATACAGTACATATTTATAATGAGCCATGATTCAAGAAGGATGAACTCAAACTTAGCTAGTACAAAGAAAGATTAATAGGATGAAATGGAATTCTACAAACAGAAAACAAAATAATTTGGCTTATTCAGGAGAGAAAAACAAATGCTAGGAGAGAATGCAATTATTATCTATAACTATATAAAAATGCTGTGAACTGAAGGACCGCTTTAGTACAAATAGAAATAACCTATGTGAAAAAAAAAAAAAAAAAGGTGGTTAGATTTTATCAGAAAATTCCTTCCCATTAAAGAAGTTCTGGAGCAGCCTTGTGAAAGGACTTTTGAGACCTAAAAATAAGCTCCTTTCAAATGCAGATCTGTAAGTGAATTTAAAACAATTGTTATCTCTCTCAGCAGAAGATCAGGTCCAGTGGCCAAAAATCCCATTTCAAAGCTGAAGTATTTGATAATACAAAGTACCTGACACAGTAGAGGGAGGCTTAAGCAATACTTCAAACACAGGTTGTGAGCACCACTAGCTTTTTCATTTACACTAGTGTTTAATCATTTTGAAACAAAGCCATGTCCTGAATAATTACATATCTGGTTTCTAAGAAAACCAATGAATATATGAAATTCTAAAATACATTTCTGCTTTCTTGACACTGGACCTGACTTGAAATTATGCCCTTCACTGATTGCCATTTTATTTGACACTGTGAGAAAACTCCCATTGATTTCCACTGGTAAAAAGGTAGCTATGGGGCTTTAGATAATCTCATAAATAATTTTGACATGGATGAAAATCTGATACATAGATTGAATTTGTTACAACCACATTAGATCAAAGACAGTTCTTCACAGTTTAGGAAGCAGCTGAGTAACCAAATCTATGAATCTTTAGAGAAGCATATAGATACAAAATAATTTTGCCTCGATACATTTTGTTAGTCTGATTTGGATTTTTAATCCAAATTCCATAAATATGTCACAAATACTTCATGTCTACTATTCTATGATAGGAAAATTGTAGGCAAATATGAAACACAGTTGAAATCAACGTCAAAATTGAATGAAAAGATACATCCATTACCATGTTAAATGTCTTTAGTACCCAACAAATCTCCTTGGGGCTGATAGATGTGACACCAGGCATACAGGAGAAATGGTCGTTTCTAGAATGGCAGCTGGAGGACAGATAAGATGAAGTAAAGCATCTAATATGGCACAAACCGTCTATATTTAGGTTTTGAAATCACTTCCCAAATAGAATTTTCTTTTAGGTCATTTGATCTTTTAATAAATGCAATATGCCAGAGTTTTTTCTTTACTTTAGTAGAAGCATGTCCACATATCCTTATGTAAAAAACTGCAAGCCACTGCAAAACCATAAAAGGAATAACAGAACAATATAACCAACATTTTCTTGATAAAAGAACAATCTCCAAAATAATAAACACAAGGAAGAGTATTATTTACAAAAAAACCTCATGTTTAATACATAATACAATGAAATATTGAATAATATGTATTATTATCAATATGCAATATGCCATGGATTTATAATTGTGAGAGACTGAGTTGTCAAATGATTGTCTCAAAGCTTGCTTGTGTGTGTGCTTTGAGTCATGGGGTGGTGTCAGTATCACCTCGACCATTCATCAGGGACCAGCTGTGGCCATCGTAATTAGTCTAAGGAATGTCACCCAAGGAAGCAGGAGTATACAGAAGGATGCACCCTCCCACTCCCTTGCAATTGTACTGATAAACTCCTTAGATAAACCTCAGAGGTGGACTGAGTGAAACCAGGTGTTTCTCATGAGGCACAAGCACCGTTAATCACCAGCCATCGTATAAGCCCGGATACTTTGTGACTCTATTGTGTATGCCTGATGCCATGCATACCTTTGCAAACGACTTTATGACCTCACCAGTGAGGAGGTGACAAGAACTGATAAGAGGTGATCATTTTTGCCACAGAAGCCAGATTGCTCAAGAAACATGAAGTCAACAGATCTGTGAGAACTGAGGGAAAACCAGAGGTGTGCAGGGCAAGCATGACCACTGCCTCAACTGGTCATGGAGATGAGCTCATGGAATACCTATCTCTCTGTCTAGTATGCAAATCAGCTGATAAAATGAGCTTAAGAGCTGACAGAGATCTTTGCTATTTGTGTACCCACTATTGAAGCTAGATTCATGTGCACCTACTACTGAAGAGTGACAATGGGACACTGCTAGATCCATGTGCATCCACCACCAAAGACTGAGGACTAATGAGACACTGCTGGACCCATGGTGGTGACTGTTCTTGCGATTCTATTCTGGATGTTTGCTTGATTTCTGTCTTTTCCATTCTGTACCTATCTCTACCACTCTTCACTTTTAATAAATAAAATGTGTTTGGGTGTACGCATTTGACCTCATTTGTGTCTTAATCTTGCTCTTGGGATCATATTGAAACCTCCCTCGACATTGAATTGGGACAACGATATAGTACATGGTTGTATGAGATAGTAACATATGTATGCATATAATAATAGGAAAGGATATATGATATTAAATTGCTGTGATAGGTTTCCTCTTCCCTAATTTTAAATGTCTAATCTGGTTGCTTACATTTTATTTTGGTACTGTTAGTTGCTAATTAGCTAATACAAGGAAGCAGGTACTTTTTGAACTGGACACACCTGTTGTCCTGACTTGCAGCCTCGTAAGACAATTTTCTCGCCATACACATAGTTTAGAGATGTCTCAGGTCATGGTATTTGCATTGTAAACTTCTGCATTTGGTCAAACATATACCACTTCTAGCAGCCAGATCAATTCCACACTTTGTAATTATATTTCTGCTATTATGTGCATTTTGCATCTGTGTACAAATTGGTTTTGTCCTTGTTATCGTCAATAAGCATTACTAAATTCAGTGATGCTGGACTGGCATGACAGAAGTTATGACTGAAGTAATGCTGGACTGCATGACCTGTCATGAATTTCCAATAGTCTGCCTCTTTCAAAAGCATTAATAGTGTGGAATTGCAGGTAATGAAAATTTCTCTGCTGAATGACACAAATATTAAAACCAACTGTCTGCACATCACTAATATCAGCAGGATCGCCCAGTTTCAATTTTGTTGAACTAATTCATGCCACTTCAAATTTTATTGCAACTTGAACTTTCATTCCATAATTAATTACTTGATCAACATGAGTATGCCCTGGATACTGAAAGATTAGAATCTGCTTTTCTACATCTTAGTTCAGACAGAGAGCTTTATTTCACAGTACCAAGGTGTGATGAAGCCAATATTTCTATCCAGATGCAGAGAATTTAATCCTGAAATTTTAGTTCAAGGCATTTCCAGTACAATCTTAAAATTTAATTTACCTCTCTTTCTAGCTGTCAAAAATATAAAGAGATAGAAAGATAGGAAACGTCTGTGTTCTTCTGAGGCAGAATCTAGAGGCTAGGAAAGATACCAAAGAGCTTTTTGAAGTGGTACTAGACACCTATATTTAGGTAGTTGAATCACACTGAGAATCTGAGCTAGCAGTCTCGTTGCTTTTATATCAATAGAAAGAGACAGACACTTCCTGAGAGCAATGTATCCCACCTTAAAAGAATTTTCAGAGGGAGAGGGAATGAATGACTTGCAACCTGGGGGTACCATTCTCTCTCCATTGTCTGTAGTGAAAACACAGTTATTAACCTGGAGTAGATAACTAATTTTTTGATGTCTAATTTTATCAAGAGACGGAAGTATGTCTGTCAGTGATTGACTAGCAAGAAGAGATATCTCTGTAGAGATGTACTACATATGAGAGACATCTGGACGTCCTCTGCCACAGAAGGCAGAGTTTTGGCATTAGGAAGACAGAGGAATTGTGCTCACAAAATAATGTGGAGGATTCTACCTCTGCTTTGTAAAAAGGGAACAATGCAGTTGTCACATAGTAAAAAAAAATAAAAAATAAAATCAGTCTCCATGTTCTTCAAAACCTTCTTCTGCATCTATGTCTGCAAAAATATGTATGAGATTCTCTGGTGAATAAACTAATGACAGAACTCTTTTTACTATGGAAATACTTCCTATTATAAATTATTTAAAATAGATATTTAACTTGCATTGAAGTGTTCAAGTGCCTAATGAATATCAAAATAAATAAATTTTCCACAGCTGAAACAGACTCCAGAGGGAAATCCTGTCTATTAATTTAGATTATTTGAGGCCATTCTGACTGTATGAGATATTCAGGCATGTTCTTTCAGAAACCCTTCCACCTATCATCAGTAGCACATGGAAGACTAGATCCTATCCCTCTACCTTGGATTTAAACTCCACAGAGTAGTCTTCCTGTCTTACTTATTCTGATGTTCTTCTTTTAAAGGTCTAACAGGGAGGAAAGACCCGCATGTCCCGTTCCATCTTCTCCATTTCTTATTGTACTCATTTTGGCTGGAACAGAGTTTAATTTTTTCATAGTATCTTGTATATTTTAGATGTGTGTTGAAAATAGCATTGATAACACACTGATGTCTTAGTTATTCCTGAACAGTGCTTACATAGTGTCAAGGTCTTTTCTGCTCCTCTTGTTACTGATTTTATTATTAACTGATCAAATTGTGTTCGATTGTGTTTTGATTTTAGTATAAGTGTGGAACTAAAAGATATTTTAGTAAAAATCATTTTACATTTATTGTATTTTGAACCTAACAACCAGCTGCTACTCTAAATGTTCCCTGTACAGCCCCATACCAAGGCCGAAGGGATTGGCCACAATTATCTAGTAGAAACAGTTAAAACATAGGTAACCAAAACACAAGATGATTTGTAAGCTGATTTATAATACATACATAGAACTAGAAGAATGCAAGTAGTTGTCAAGGTCTAGGATTAATGGGAACTGAGGGAAGTAACCGTAACAGCTTGCAAGTACCTGCCAAGAAAACTGTGTCCTTAAGCAAAAGGTAATTCCGGCAGGGGGAGATCGCGACCACCGACTCATGGGCCACCTACTCACATTACACCCCAGACCCATTTCTGGACATTTCTAATCTTTACTACGCAGAATCGGAAGTGGGAGGAGAATATGTTAATGGTTACTTAGAAATTGTATGATTATGTATGTGTACTTAATGAATATGCATAAGTAAGTTCTATATAAGATGTATGATCTTGGTGCCTGGTACGTGTTGTTGGTGAGGATACTCCCCTACACGTCCAGCCGACAATAAAGGAGTGTCTGCTTATCTACATCAAACTGGTGTCGATAAGTTATTTTATCCCGGATTTCGGTGACACTCACACCACTGTGCCAGTGAGTAGGTTAGGGTGGGCAAAAGGTTGTGAGGGGGCACAGCAGGGACAGCTGACCTGAGCTGATGAAAGGGATATCCCATACCATATGATGTCATGCTCAGCAATAAAATCTAGGGAGGTGGAGGTTGATGGGGGCTGCCATTGCTCAAGTAGTGGCTGGGCATTGGTTTGTTGGTAGTGAGGAATTGTTTGGCATAATTTGTTTTTCTTGGGTTTTATTTTTCTCTCTCTCTGTTGTTTTGTTTTTTTCCTCAAATATTTTTTCTTTTAAATATTAAACTGTCTTCATCTCAACCCACCAGTCTTCCCACTTTTACTCTTCCAATTTTCCCCTGCATACCATTATGTGGGAGAGAGTAAGCAGCCATGTGGGGCTTAGTTGCCACCTGAATTAAACCACAACTCATAATGTTGTTCACAAATAATCATATTTTATACCTGAAGTTCTCATTATTTCTTTAGGCATACTTTGATTTCTGTAACAATTGCAGCTTCTTTTTCTCTTTGTTGAATTAAAACAGATCAATTCCCCCATTTATTTATGCAATTTAAGTTTTTAACCTTGATTGTGTGGCTTTCCCTGAAGTAATAGTGGTGACATTGTTCCCAGTGTTCCTGAAGTATAACTGATCTTTCAGACTAGTACAACTTTGTATACAATCCATAACTCTACTTTATAGTCTCCAGAAACAGTGAGAGAACATTTCTGACATAACATCCCTCAAATAGCAGAGAAAAAAAGTAGGTTGCCTGAAGGTCACTAAAGAGATGTTTCTGGTAGCTCTAACTATTTTCTGTGCATATTAGGGTTACTCGTGACATGGAAAATTAACCATTTTTTGCAGTGTACATTTAGCAACAAATACAGTATGAATTGTACTAGGCAAGGCACTCCATGTATAAAACTTTAATAAGAATATTAGCATTGTTGGGGACTGAAGCAGGAAAGCACTTGCATAGAAGAAAAACATTTATGCTCTTATACATAGGGGAAAATAATTTTCCTGGATGGAGTTTTCCAAGCCTTATCGTTCAGTAAAGATCTACATGGCAGTCACAAAATCTAATTTGAAAGAGAAACTTTCTCATTTTGTTTGAGACTATAATAAAAGGAAAATTTATTGGTTGGTGTAAAATATCATTCACTTCAACTGAGACATGAGGGTTTATATAAAGCTGAATAGGAGACCTTGAAACAGAGCAATATTTCTGGAGATGGTTTGTTTTCCCCTTAATAGGGCTTATGTATTCCATTCGACAAACCACTGAATAGTGGCCTTGCATGTTGCTAACCTTTTCATTAATATACCTGAAGTACATAAATGAGGATTAAAAAAACCCAGATGAGCCCTTTCTGGTATCTCTGTATAGTTGCTATGATGTGGAAGAACAGGAAACAGATTGTTAACACTTTTCAATATAACTTAATATTAAAACCTGCTTTGAAAATATCTAGATTTGGGGCCCTTGTGGATTACTACTATTTTAACATGAGTGGGGATATAGCTGTCCAATGTTCTTTTATGGAAACCTAGTCAATAATGTTACCCTACCAGAAAAATGTGGAAGCATTGCATACATTGTTGTAACATCTGTATTTACTTCTGAAGGTGACAGACAATCTTCTCCTATGGTGGTGGCAGATATGATTGAAAGTTTTCACTCAGACATGAATTTTAAGGAGAAAGAGATAATTTGCACAACTTCATTCATGCATACTTAAAAATATCCAAGTCCCTCCATCAAAATTACTTTCCTATATAGCAAATAATTGTTACAAAGGCTCTCAAATAACCAACCACCAAAAATTAAAAGTGTATTATTAATACAATTAACTAGATATCCATAAATTACAGGTTCAGATATCTGTGAGAGGAGAACAGAGCAACTTCCTAGGGTTTAACAACCCAAACCACAGAACAAAGCCCCACTCCCTAGGGTTTAACGACAACCCCAAACGCTCTATCACTCACCTGACAAGTGAGGGCTCTCACCCTCGAGGACCTGCTCAGGGCAGCATCCCGACCCAAGGCCCCTCGAGGAGTTTCCTTGGGCAGCGTCCTGACCCCAGGGGAGAGTCCTCGACCGCAGCTGCTGCTCCAGGGGACGAGCTCCCAATGTCTCCCCAGGGGACTCCATTGATCCCCAGGCCCGATCTGACCTGCAGTCAATAGCGGCTCCCACTGCCCAAAGGCCCCAACTACCGCGAGGCCCTGAGAGCAAAGGCAGCCCCGACCTGCGGCACCTCAGCACCCAAGGAGCTCTGCTCTCACTGGGAGGGTGCGCCTGACAATCATCAACCACTTAAGTCTTCTTTATGTAATGAAAAAATTGAGATGTAAAGTATTTTATTCCTTGCAGTTTTCTGTCTGTAAACCAGATTCTATCTGGTTAACATCACTGACTTTGAATGTATAGATCATCTTGTCTCAAATTCTAAGCTGCAGGTTGCTCCACATCTAATCAATTTGGCAGATCATGATATTGCTTATGAATTGTGTTAATTAATCCCCATGAAATTAAGAACTAAGTTCAAATACTGGAGATGACAGTAACCTTTTAATGAGTATTCCAAATGTTAGAAATTGTATTATGTTTATTAGACATCCTCCAATGAAATTATTTCTTCTATATTTTGTTCAATCACTGTTTGATTTCACAAAAGCAATACTTTTGCTGTAGAAGATGGATGCTGCTTTCCCTTCTTCAAGAACATAATCAAATAAAAATGTAACCATATCCTTTATATATGAATTCTAAAATATTTTTGGTAGAACAGAAACACAATTAACTTTAAAAGCATATTTAAATTCTAAGCAATTATAACTTTTGCATATTACATGTGATACAAAATGTACTTTTTAAAAAAAGTTTTTCTATGTCAATCTGTTTATATTTGGGATCAAATTGGGATCAAAACAAGTAACAGATTTTTTACTACAAAATTTCCCTTCATTCCTCAGTTCTTGGTTCAAAGCCGGGAGGTTCAAAAACAGGACGTTTTTGAGGGCTCTAGTGCCATTTAAATAATAATGTCTCCCACTGATCCTGTAAAGCATATTTATCGCTTATCATGTGCTACAAAACTGTTGCGAAAACTCCATCAAGAAATTGAAATTTTCTTCTTTGATCTATTAGGAAGATAACCTGCTCCAAAAACAGTCAAGTGCTCAGAACAGTGGCAGACCTAAAGGTCTTGCTTGTCAGGAAACTGTTAGCATTAGAATTAATTAACTGTCTGATGTTCTCCAGAACCATTATCATAATTCTTTTCAAGGGTTTATTGTTTTGATATGAGAGACCTCAAATAAAATCTTAATGTGATACAGTGTTCCATTTTATTCTATCAGTTTCAGCTAAGAAAATTCTGAGGGATTTTCTTAGCCTTCACATTTATAGAATAGATGGGACTGGAAACTAATGACTTAGAAAGCCCTGAGATTTATGTATTGCTGATGTAAGGCTCTAATGTTTGTTGTCATATGGAAGCTTACTGGTATGACAGGCAGAAAGACTACAGACAAGAGTTTTCTTTTTTACCCTTTTTACCTGCAGTCTTTGTGGCACTCAGATAGCTTGGTCATAACTAAAGAAAACAAACAGTAACAAAAGGCATGTGTCACAGGATGCCTACATCTTACAGAGCTTTGAGCTGGATTTTACTGTGGGTTTTTTTGTTGTTGTTGTGGGGATTTTTTTGTTTGTGTTTTTTTTTTTATAAACAACCCAAAATATATGAAAAATGTTTGTGTAGCTTTTAATAACAAAGGTAATGACACAAAGTACAGGATAAATACTTCTAGGAAAAGAACCCAAACCAAACCCACCAATATGATAATTTTCCAAATGAGAAACATTAAAACAATGAGTTCTGGAAACAAATCTCCTGCTTCCTTTTCAGATAGTCTTCTTTCTTGACAGACTTCGTGGCTTCCTTGTTTAAAAAACCCTGTACATTGCTTGTGCTTGTGATGTTTTCTAGCTGATGTGCACATAACATGCAAGTGTGTCCGTATGCATGTAAGTGCATTATAACATGGTGGAGGGTTAAGAGAACAAAACTGTACAAAACAAGAGTAATATAGGTTATTTATTATTAATATAAAATGGACACAACAAAAATATTTAGTTTTATGTTGGAAAAGAGAGATGAGAGAAAAAAATCTACTATCCTATAAAGTGCTGTAAATGCTGTAACTCTCCTAATTACCACATTTCATTCTTAGACTTGCTTGACGCTTACGTATCTGTCAGCTTGTGAATAGCCAGCAAAATTCGCACTTCGGGCTTCTGTGACAATGCACAAATATATGATAAGCTATTAAAACATTTATTGTACTCATTTTCAACATAAAGCATCTGCTTTTCACCTCTGAGTGAAAAGAAGGGTTGAAATACATTTGTATAATGATTTGTCATCACTCCACAGCAAAATCAGAGGTTAGATGGAGTGTTGGGACTTCTGACTTTCTCCTGCACATTGTCTTTCCCACTGAGTCAAAATTACCGTATGCCCACTTCTGTAACTTTGGAGTAAGACAAGGGCTATGGTACAGGCACTGTATGCTCCCCGCTCTGCTGCTCACCTCCTGCTCCTGTGCCTTGTGAGGCTGGGATGGGTGTCCTCATTGCTTAGTGCCAGAGGGAAATAAGGCTCAGGAGAATTTCACTTAAGGTTGTACAGCTCCGGTGTGGGTGAACCACTGTTTCCATCATAGGAGCCATTTCTCTTCACGTTTTCCTTGCTAGTCCTGCAAACACAGTAACAGGGCACGGGCTTTGTGCTGACTGTGCAGTGTCATAAGTAAGGCTTGTGAGGCTTTTTCTAAACTTGACCTGCTGGGGAGTTCGTTTTCTCTTGGTTTATCTGTAACAGCATTTTTTCTAATGACCAGGTGTCTATGTATGGTTAATTTTGTTTATGTTTGCATAGTATCACCATAATTTTCTCAGTAGAAAGGAGTAGTTATTCTGTGTAGAATGAAATATTTGTAACTCTAACATACCGATGTAGTAGTATACAGGCGTATAAACCTGGTACAATAACAAAAGCCTTGAAAAGTGGGGTTGAAAGATGCAGTGTGCATGTGTAGTGCATGTGTGGGATAACAAGAGGGGACAGAGACTGAAGTGGTGGTTACATTGCTAACGTACTTACCGAAAATGCTTATACATTGTGTGTAGCTATGTCATCACAGTGTTACAAAATATTTATATACTGCCGTCAGTTACACCATTTTAGTATATTTAGTTATAATTAGGTTCAAAGCAAGCCAGGTAATGCACTTTTAAGTGTTACAGCCTTCTGCTTTGGCTACAGTGGCACAAATACTTATTTTTCATAAACATACCCACCCCCTCACCCCCAAACAATCAAACAGAAAAAGACTGTGTTTTTCATAATCCATGTCTTAGCTTTCTTGGAGAGAGTGTGAGGGTTGGTTTTTCAGTTTTGTTTTTGTTTTTCTTCGTTTTCTTCCTGTTACAAAGTTCAGCTGATTAAACAAATTCTAGCTGAGTTGTTTTACAGAAAAAGGATATCTCTGGGATTGTATATTTTGCCCTGTTGTGATATATAGAATTCATATTGGTGGATTTGGAAATGTCTCCTGATTGCCTCAAGCAGTCTTCAATGACAAAGAAAAAGTTATTGAATTGCAGCACTACCTATGACAGGGATGTGATTGATGAGAAGCAGATGTAAAGAGCTTAATGCAAGCCTGTTTGATAAATGGGATCTCATTTCCTTCTCACCCACTGAAATGTACAGAATTCAAAATTTATTTTTGCTCAGTTGTAAGATATCTAGGGGTAATACTACTCAATCCCTTCTTAAATAAGAATATTTCACATGCTTATTTAGTGATGAACTACAATGTTAAAATTCCTGGTTCATTTTGAATTTGTTTACAGAAAAACATATTTTATGCATATACTGATATTCCGAAGGGAATTCAATTCAAATTTTCTGCTTAATGTGTTTGTGTGAGTTTTCTGTCTAGGACCATAAATCTGCAAATTGCTGAAGACAGCTAGAAATTACTGGACCCATCTACTGTTTAAACTGGTCTTAGCTGTACAAAGAACAGCATATTTGCACAAGACCGCTGTAGACAATCCCAGAAAATTTTAATGACTCAGATCCCAGTTCTTGTCACTTACATCCATACCCCCTCTCTTCAGGGAAGAAAGCAGTCTGAAACAAAAGTATACCTGCTATATATCTGTTAGCAAAGTTGTACTGACTAATCCATGTGGATGGAAAATCCACATGAACAATTGACTCAAAAACCATCATAGTCTGATTGTGCATTAACAGAAATATTCATCAATGTTCATTGACTCTTTAATGTTGTAATAAGAATTTATCCACGAGGAAGGTCATTCTGTATATGACTGAAGACAAACTACTGAAGAGATGAAAATTCAACACTCACAGATTCCAAATAACCTTAAAGTCTGATTCTTGGTAAATTCTGTGATTAAGGAGGGGGAGAGCTGTTTGCTTGTTTACATGCTTTTTTATTTTCTTCTACTGATGTCTGCTAATTATTTCATACAAGGGGTTTTTGTGGGTTTTGGTTTTTGCTTTCCTGTAATATAACAGAGCATATATACTGGTAAATTACTTGAAACATGTCTGAAAGCAGAAAAGTAAAATTAATAATAATAATAATAATAATAATAGAATAAGTATCTGTGTCATAACATTACCGTCAAGGGACTGGCAGAGGACTTGTAAAGGAGGAAGAAAATATAGAAGCCCAGAAGTAGATGAGGAAAAAAACTACTGCCAGTGCAATGAGAGGGGAAAGAGGAAAAACAGAAGAAGTCTTGGAGGGATGAGAAGGAGGAAAACTATACAATGCCCACAGATGGGATACCAGACTGTAGCTCTTGTTGGTCATTCTTCTGAAAAATAGATATGAGAACAGCAGAAATTACTGGACATTGACTTTAACATAGTATATGATCATTTAGTTTCTTTGATCATCCTAGAACTTTTTTTGGTCTTTTCTTACATCCTTTGAAATAAAATATGGAAATTCACACATTCACATGTGGTGCATATGGAGACATACTCTTCACATCTTGACTGTAACAGAGTGCTGAGCTACTATTCTCCAAGCATTGCCTATAATGACAAGATTTGTTATATGACTTACGGATTTTTGCATTAAAGGCTATAATTATTGATATATACTTATATTTTAGATGTGAATCATTTTGGACAGTACATTTTATTTTTATTTCATCATCTGTTCATTCAGAATGTGTGATTTTTTGGCCTCCTAGTTGTGGTTTGAACTTAGTCAGTAGCCAACAACCACATGGCCAGCATTTACTCCTCCCCCAAACACCCTTCCCTGGTGAAATAGGGGAGGGACCAAAAAAGATAAATTTATAGGCTGAATTTAAAAACTTAGTAATAGTAACAAAAACATCACTAACAATAGTGAGTTCAAAATGGGTAAAATGCAGCAGTGGCTTACTAAGTAGTGAATGGTATGCAGCCCGCTCCCCCACAGAAGCAATCCCAACCACACCAGAAAATCCCACCATGCCATCCTGGAAACTGAAACAGGGTGTGAGAGAGCACGTGTCTGCCTGTATACTGAGCATGATGTCACATGATATGGAATACTGCAATGATCAATCCAGACCCAGCCCTCCATCTGTGCTCCATCTCAGCCCAAGGAAAGTTAACTCTGTCCTGGCCAAAACCAGGACACTCCTTGCCATAGCTTAGTTTTTTATTTTAATTAATTAATTAATCAATCAATAATTGTTTGAAAAGTAAAGGGATGGTATCCAGCGGGACCTTGAGTAGTGAGTCTCTATGAACCTCATGAAATTCAGCAAGGCCACATGCAAGGTCCTGCACCTAGGTTACAGCAATCCCCTATATCGATATCCGTTCATCCCCTGTATTGATACAAACTGGGGGATGAATGGATTGAGAGCAGCCCTGAAGAGAAAGACTTGAGGACACTGGTGGACTAAAAGTTTGACGTGAGCCAGCAAAGTGTGCTTGCAGCCCAGAAAGCCAATCATAACATGGGCAGCATAAAAAGAAGTGTAGCTAGAAGGTCAAAGGAGGTGATTCCCCCCCAGTTACTTCACTCCCATGAAACCCCACCTGAATTACAGCATCCAGCTCTGGGTTCTTCAGCAGAAGGAAGACATGGCCCAGTTATAATGGGTCCAGAGGACAGCCACGAAAGAGATCAGAAGTCTGGAACACCTCCCTTATGAAGACAGGCTGAGAGAATTGGGGTTGTTCAGCCTGGAGAAGAGAAGGCTCTGGGGACATCCTATTGCATCCTTTCAGTACTTAAAGGGGGCTTATGAGAAAGACAGAGAAAGACTTCTGTCAAAGGCTGTAGTGACAGAACAAGGGACAATGGATTTAAACTGAAAGAGGCTAGATTTAAATTAGACGTAAGGAAGAAATTTTTTACAATAAGAGTGGTGACACCCTGGAAGAGGTTGCTCAGAGAAATTGTGGATGCCCCATCACTGGAAGTGTTCAAGGTCAGGTTGGATGGGGCTTTGAGCAACCTGGTCTACTGAGGGTTGTCCCCACCTGTGGCAGGAGAGTTGGAACTGGATGATCTTTAAAGGTCCTTCCAACCAAACTTTTCCATGATTCTTTGATTCTATGGTTATATTGATGTTGATGGATAATTTACTTAAGCTTTCCTTCTCATTAAATGAATGCTTTGTTTATGTAAACACATCTGGAAAGAAACTTACAAGATGCATAAAATTTCATTTAACACGTCTGGTTTTTAAAACAGCTATAACTTCTCTAGTTTTGGTTAAACCTTAAAAATTTTGGGGAGGTTTGTTTGTCTTGTTTTGATTTTAAGCAATTTTTACCATGTTGTGTTTAGCCATAATCATTGAATAATGGTATTCTTTATTATAATTTTTACCAATTTTCTTGATACGAGGTTGTGTTTGCCAGTTTGATTCTCCTGACATATTCATTACAGCCTTGTTTGAAGTCTGATGTTTGATAGTTACTATATTTTCTTACAGTAAAGTAACTGATCCATGTAGCATATAACACACAAAAGAATAGTAACTAAATAGTTTTGTATTTGACAAATCAATGCTTCCTGTTCTTATGTTGCTATCAAATTTATATGAAGCCTCTGATTTGAGAGTGTCTCAAACTAGTAATAATGGGGAAACCCATATCTTCATCTACAGTCAACTTCAATGTAAATTCTCAGTGGGACTTCCTTGCCTGATCAGTGGCTGGAGAGCTCCCAGTCAGAGAGGGACCTGGGGGGTTGATTGACAGCCGGCTGAACAGGAGCCAGCAGTGTGCCCAGGGGGCCAAGAAGGCCAATGGCATCCTGGCTTGTGTCAGCAATAGCGTGGCCAGCAGGGACAGGGAAGGGATCTGACCCCTGTCCTCGGCACTGGTGAGGCCGCCCCTCGATTCCTGTGTTCAGTTTTGGGCCCCTCACTACAAAAAGGACATTGAATGACTCGAGCGTGTCCAGAGAAGGGCAACGAAGCTGGTGCAGGGTCTGGAGCACAGGTCGTACGAGGAGCGGCTGAGGGAACTGGGGGTGTTTAGTCTGGAGAAGAGGAGGCTGAGGGGAGACCTCATCGCCCTCTACAGCTACCTGAAAGGAGGCTGCAGAGAGCTGGGGATGAGTCTCTTTAACCAAGTAACAAGTGATAGGACAAGAAGTAATAACCTCAAGTTGCACCAGGGAAGGTTTAGGCTCGACATTAGGAAGCATTTATTTACAGAACGTGTTTTTAGGTGTTGGAATGGGCTGCCCAGGGAGGTGGTGGAGTCCCCATCCCTGGAGGTGTTTAAGAGTTGGGTCGACATAGCGCTGAGGGATCTGGTGTAGTTGGGAACTGTCAGGGTAATGGTTGGACTGGATGATCTTCAAGGTCTTTTCCAACCGAGATGATTCTGTGATTCTGTGATGACTACTTTACTCTCCAGAGAGTGATCTGTAACCCCCAGACCATCTAATGCAAAGTGTCTTATGTCCAGAGTGTTCAGTCCTACTATTTCTAGAAGAGCAGACTGCACTGCATTACATGGCACATAACACTTACTCATTTCTGAATCTCATCCAGTGCCCCTGTAGCACTAAGAGATTTTCTTTTTTTTTTTTTTAAATTTCATTTCAAAATGTCTGAAATAACTAAGGCCAATTTTGAAGTTGACCAATGATAGTTTTATAGCATAAAATGTAAGAGTATGTAGTTCATATTATGGGTTGTGGTATCAGAACACCTGGAAATACCTAAAAATGCATATTATCATAAAATAACTAATTAACTATATAGGACAAAAGGAAGAATTCTTGCTACAGTGTTGCTACATGTTGGAAGGGGTCCACAAGCAAGCAGTCTCAGAACAACATCTGTATTTTGTTTTGGGGAAAGCAATTGATTCATTTCAAAAGAGAGCTACCAAGTCAATTCAGATTTTGCTAGGATATGCAGACAGATGCTAAGGAACTGGCTTGAGTTTTATCTGACAGAAGAGACCATGAGAAACTGTTGGATGGGACATGAAACATGGAATGGGACAAGCTAGGGAGGGAGAAAAGCCAGTGTAGGTAGAGAAGAACAAACATGAGAAAATGAAGAGAAGTGAGTTGTAAAAGTATATGATCACCTGTAAACAAGCTGTTGTCAGCATGCTTGTCTGACTGAGCCTTGGGCCTGGTCTCTGCAGTCTGTCCTAACTTCTTATGAAACCATGTTTCTAAATATTTTTTGTGTGAACTTACTCTCTATTTTTCTGTGTATGTGTTATTTGCTGGTGCATTTCAAGCTGGGATACCAGTATATACAAGGAGACCTGCATCTGCAAATACCCAAGATCTCAGACACTGACCAAAGAAAGGGCCCAGGATCTGGTCTTGGTTATTAGATGAGCTTGGAGACCCTGTGAATGCCAAGCAGGGTGGGAAGGACAAAACTCTGGACCTCAGAAGTCCACTGGATTCAGCTTCTACTTTACACCTTTATGCAGTGAGGATACTTAGGAATTGAAACCCAGGAGTGAATGGGAGAACTGAGTAATCTGACAGTTGTCATGGTTTGAGCCCAGAGGGCAACTAAGTTTAAGTTTATCTGTTGTAGCAATAAAACTGCTAATCGAAACCTGACTCTCAGTTTGCCATCTACACACCCTCTCCATTACAGCACACATGTTCCAGAAAATAATGGCACCATATTTTACAGCAATACATCCATCTGTTTCTCCAGTAAAGGGATTGCTGAAATGTGATATCAGTTTCCTAAGGAGAAACTATCCAGATGAAGGAAGTTGCTCATTCTTTCTGAAATAAAAATATGTCAGATCTTATAGCAATCCTTCTCAATAATTTACAGTTTATCCTACCCCATTTCAAAACCCTAATAATAAATTAATAAACTTTAAGATGCAAATCAGTGATGCATTCAAGGACTGGTTTTGACTGAAGCATTTTTTCAGCAGTCCACCACTAGAATGTCCTGTGGGAACTGATCTCCACAAGAGTGTTCCTAATCCACTTGTGTTGGTCTCATTCCTCTTCTTCAGGGTTATAGTTTTTTGATGATATTTGCTGGTTTCAAGCCTGTAGCATAAATGCTGTTGGGTTCAGCTCCCTCAGAAGCAGACTGTTTGTTCAGTAGACTACAACGCCATGTTCTTTTTATCTGTCCACGGACAGAGTTTTATTTTGACTACTCTATATTTTGAGGCAATAACTCTGGCAATATTATCTAAAAAAAAAAAAAAAAGAAAAGCATTAATTAAAATCTTACATTTTAAGCTTTCATACACATTATAAAATTGTGTTTCTACTGTTCAATCTCCTTTGTTTTATATCGATGTGATAGAAGAGTCAATGAATATTGCCATTTCAGTCTATAAAATTTTGGTCTCGATTTGAGTATCGGGAGATGCTTGTACTGAAATATGTCCTTTTTTTTTTTTTTTTTTTTTTTTTTTTTAATAAAACTGCAAGCATGACCTTAATTTCTAATATAATTTTCATCTCATGTATCAGAGTTTTCATGCATTTCTTTATTCCAAACTGATATCAAACCAAAAATAAATTATTTTTTCAAAAATTGTAGTGGAAAATTTCCTTCTACTCAGTTTGTTCAAAATATGTTTATAGTTAGTGTTCATAGCACCCTATATAACAAGTAAACCAAAATCAAATCATCTTGAAGTTTCTGAAAGCAAAAAGTATCAACTTCTAATCATATTGGAATTAATGAAAATCACACCTTTATTTCTTCTATTTTAAATCAAATATTCATATATTAGATGTTCTGTAGTGACATTTTCTGGTGATCGGAAGGGTGATCAGTGAAGAACTGTAGTGTTAAATGAGATCTGTTTGCTGACTTAACAGAACCTGTTTTTAAAAATATTTTGAAATGTCTTTACTATGATATTGGAAATAAAAATCTGTTTCTTCTTGCACTAGCTAGTAATTTATGGAGGATTTAACACTGTAAAATTTAAGCATAAAAATCAGAACATATGTTCTAACACACATTTCATTTAAAAAAAATACTTTTGAAAGTAACAACTTATTCTGGTTTATAAGAGCATTTTGGTTTTAAGCAAAAAGAGAGAAATATATACTGTACAGGACTGGTTTGTTGCAGTGTTTGCCCTCTAGGTCTTCTTATAAATTATATCTCCTGACAGCTTCTTCAGGCAAGCCAAGTATGTAGCTCAGGTCTTGACAAAGATTAAATCAAAACAACTAACACATCCTTCTTTAACAAAGCCCTAAACACAACTCAAAGTATAAACAAATTCTGACTACAGAACAGAAAACAATAGATTTATAATGCCAATTGACATTAAATTTAATTTACTTTTGGGACTGATTACATGTTACTACTCGCATCTTGACTAAACACTATGACCTGTCATTTCCCTGTTCTTCATTGCTCTATTAAAATTCTACAAAGACCTCTATATTCAAAAGTAATTTATACTGTTACCTTTCATTTGCCTAAACTCTTACTGTAGTCTCCTAGTTCTGATTATTCCATTCCTACAAATTTCATGTATTTCTAGCTCATTTAAAATGACAAATCCTTAAACTCTTTGTATAAAATAAGACATGCTTATCTCTCCTATTTTCTTACATAGGTGAATGTGACAGAGGTATAAATTTATGAAAGTTTTAGGCATGAGACTTCATAGTTTCATTAGTACACACTCTGGAAGCATTGTTTCTAAATTTGACCATGGGAGTAGGATTTTGCCATTACTAGTAAAAAACAACCAGGCAGTACATAGTTTTGGGTCTCAGAACTTCCCAGGACTTTTATCAGTCTCAGACAGTTTTAGGCTGCTTTAATAACTGTCCTGGTCAAGTGACTATTGCCTGACCTATTGTAGCTTAAGCTTGGTGAATGACACACAGGTTAAGGGTGACAAAAACTAGGTGGCCATTGTGTAAGAAACAATAGGTCTTTGTGTCAAATAAGGCTGGAAAGGACTGTTGTGCAAATTCCAGGCATCACTTGGGAAGCAAGAGGTCTATGGTAAGAGGGCAAATGACCTAGTTTGAGTTAAGACTACTGGAGAAAGAAGCCACCACCATGATCAGCATATTTCTGTCAGAAAACACACTATTGCTAATGTCTTATCAGAACTCCTCACCCTTCTTTCTCTGTACAAAGACTGAGAAGTATCAAGCTTAGATACAAGCCACACTGAAAGGGTATGTATAACATCTAGGAAAAAGTGTTTACAGTCATGACATCCATGCTTAACAGTTCTGTCTCTAGTGTTAATAGTGTTTTTCAGTATTAATTTGATAATTAGAAATATTAGACTTTTAAAACTGCAATTGGACTAACAATAAATTCTTGGATCTGTAAATACAGTTTGTTTCATTTTTCTCATAAGAAGATTTTGAGTGTGACGGTATTTAAAGATGAATTAATAAGAATTTAATTCAGATTCTCACCTTAATCATTATTGTCATTTGAGCTAGGCATCCATATATGACTGAAAGTTATGAGACAAGCAAGAGAACAGGTGGGATATCCTTCTATAGTTGAAAAAGGTCTGGATAACCAGTGAGAGGTAACTGAATCAAACCCTTTTGTGAAAGATGTGGACCCACTGGATGTTCCTACAGTAGATCTGACACATAAAAAAGTAAAGTCTCAATAGTTCACTTCCCATCTCAGTCAGGGTCTCTTGCTCTCTGTGTCAGAAAGTTCTGTAAAATGGGGTCACCAACACTTTCTGGGATATTTTAGAAATAAAGAGTACTTCAGTTTGCTCTGAAGGAATTGAAGATATGCATCTTGACTGAAATGAAATGAGATTGAATAAAACACTTAAAATTTACATACAATTTACATTATTTTGCCTATCTCCAAGTAATTATATTCTGTGTTTAGGTAGGTCCTCACCATATGTCTTGACAGTTGCAGATTGCTTCCTGATTTGCCTAACTTGCTATATGTCCCGGGTAGGAAGGTTATATATTAATAAATCGTGTAACAAATCTTAAACAAAATAAAATCATTTTCCAAGAAATAAAGAAAATAAAAGCTGAACCAGGGCAGCATCTGATTACAATTTAAGATTTATTGCTAAGAATAAGTCTGTTACAGGCATTTAGAACATGTTTATATTATTGTGCATATCAGATCTGTATACTGCAAGGCACTAATGGGATCCAGATCAAATATTGGCAACTCAGTGCATTTCTGTCAGCTTGGTCAGAACATACTGTATGGAATTAATTCCAGAGATATTTTTGTTTGTGTGTTTGGTTTTGGTAATGCTTGAATTATCCTTACTACATAAATACAGGCTCTGGCACACAGTCTGAGTAGAAAAGACAGACAATGTCTGATCCAAACTAAACCTGCTCTTGTAAAGTTAACTTGTTAAAATTTGAGCAGACCTGAATCAGCAGAGTGAGTTTGTACTAAGTCTGAGAATTGTGTCATGTGGCCTTGGCTTATATAGTCTCATGCCAGCAATGCTAAAGTCAGATTTGGTGTGTTAGTTGTGCCAGGCGCACCCTCCCAGTGAGAGCAGAGCTCCCTGGGTGCTGAGGTGCCGCAGGTCGGGGCTGCCTTTGCTCTCAGGGCCTCGCGGTAGTTGGGGCCTTTGGGCAGTGGGAGCCGCTATTGACTGCAGGTCAGATCGGGCCTGGGGATAAATGGAGTCCCCTGGGGAGACATTGGGAGCTCGTCCCCTGGAGCAGCAGCTGCGGTCGAGGACTCTCCCCTTGGGTCAGGACGCTGCCATAGGAAACTCCTCGAGGGGCCTTGGGTCGGGACGCTGCCCTGAGCAGGTCCTCGAGGGTGAGAGCCCTCACTTGTCAGGTGAGTGATAGAGCGTTTTGGGTTGTCATTAAAACCTAGGGAGTGGTGCTCTGTTCTGCATTTTGGATTGCTGTTAAACCCTAAGGAGTTGTGCTTTGTAATGTGGCTTGGGTTGTCATTAAACCCTAGGAAGTTGTTTTGTTTTCCTCTCACAGACATTTGAACCTGTAATTACGGAGGGCTAGTTAATTGTGTTGGCAACAAACTTTTAATTTTTGGTGGTTGGCGGTTTATTTGAGAGCCTCTGTAACATTAGTGAACTGTGAACATAGTATAATTTTGCACAGCCATTTGTCCTTTGAAAATGAAGATGATATCTGTATGTTTATGATCAGCATGAGTAATTAAGATTCAGAAGGAGTTATGGTTTACAAATATTTGCTAAAGCTGTTCAGAGGACTGTGGCTTTCCATCCCTTAACTCCCCACTTCCTTGTTTAGCCTTCTCATTGCTTTAGGACTTCCTATTGCACCCCACCCATTCCATCCTACTCCATTCCATCCCACCCCACCTTTATAATGATGAATCTGGCCTTAGTTTTCAGATTGAGAGCAACAATTAAATGTGTATGAAAACACAATGACAGCTGACACCACAAATTAGTGTAAAGAGAAATTTATGGGACATGTTATTTATTGAGTAGGTAGTATGAAAACAAAAATAATGTGGGAAAATCTCTTCATTGTGAAAGAGGTATGAAAGTGTTCCATTCAGTAAGAACTCAACAGTTTACCTTATATCAGATTAACTATGTGACCTTCATTGGCAAACCGGGAACAAAATTGGGCAGTGGTTTAGTGCTACACATAGATAACATGTTAGGTCTACTGTACCTATCTAGATCTCTGATAGAATTCTATCATAAAGAAATACAGTGAAAAACACAAAAGCTATCACGGACTCAAAAGCAGAAATACAAGACTGCACTAGGATGAGATTTTAAAAACATTAGAACAATGTCAATTTAATAAAGTATGTATTTTAACTAAACATTGCTGTGTGCTACTTGTTTAGTAAAAGAAAACTTTTTTGAAAACCCTTATCATCATGCTTCTTGCGAGATGAAATGTTAACATTCAATTGAAAAATGGAAGATACTGATTGGACAAAGTGATTAAATGAGAGTTGACAAGAGCATGCATCATGTTAACTGCTTCTCTTTAACTAGGGTTAGATAAATCATTACTCGGAAGCAGCAAAGGTGATACATTATACTTTATATTTGTCATTAATTAATTTTGTGAAGAAACTGCACCCACTTCATACTGTAGTGTTTTGAGAGGTCATTTTCTACCATAAACCATGTTTCTTGTTACTCAAAATATTGATTATAATGCAGTTGAGTTGGTAATGCAAATGAAAGTATTTTTAGATGAGTTATAGAATAACTTATTCTATATTATTATATTCTATTCAGTACTTATTCTCTATTGTCCCACTGGAGTTTAGTTTTGAAGCTCAGTATTTATGAGAAGCCAAAAAGTCTTTATTCAGAAAAATGAGCTGACTGCTGAGGCAAACAGCTCTGGTGCTGGCACGATGCACAGCGAAACACTCTGGTGTGGTGCACAGAGGAGTTTCCCAAACTGTGGAAATCTCAGGAGGAATGGAGAGAACCTCCAGGAGCACCCAGATCCCACCACAGAAGACATGGACATGAGACCTAGCCAGGAGCAACAGTGGCCAAGTCACTTCTCACCTATAAAAGTAACCCCTGGGGGAGCACTAGTTACCAGGAGCAACAAGAACAGGATGGGAAAACGGCATGGCATGTCAGCAAGGGCGTGGCTGGCTGTTTGCATGGAAGGGCCTGCAGGAAGAGTGCTGAAGCAATGGAATCCACCCTGCAGAAAGCCATGACCTCTCTAAGCTCTGTGCCCACCGCAGCTGACACAGTTTCCCAGACAGAGCTCCCGTGGAAACATGCTGCCATCCATGTACCAGACTGCAGGGTGTGCCCTGCTCTTATGCCGGTACTGGATGGCAACACTGAGCACACCTGTGGGAGGTGTGACCAGGGAGAGGAATTCATCTGCATAGTGAGAGAGATCCAGGAGGAGGTGACACAGTTGAGGAGTATCAGGGAGTGCAAGAGAGAGATGGACTACTGGAGTCTCCCTCTAGCTTCCCTGGGATAAGACTGACAGGCAGACAGGATGAATGGCACAGAGGATTCCCTATCTTCTCTCCATCTGGATGATGTGGTCACTCAAGTGATAGGAGGCAATGGTGACAAGTTCCTGCCTGGTGCAGCAGTTGCGTCTCCTCTGTGACTACCCCACCTTCCCTGATGCCCTCGCACAATAGGTATGGGGCTCTCCAAGTGGAATTGAACAATAACAAGGACAATGATTCATCTAGGTTGGAGGTGTCACCAAGGTTAAACTGGCCTATGCCCTCATTAAAACTGCTTCCATAAAGGAAAAAAGACAGGTCATTGTCAGAGGAAACTTTCTCCTGAGGGGAACAGAAAGCTCAATATGCAGACCAGACCCACTTCTTAGAGAAGTCTGCTGCTTCCCTGGGACCAGGGTTAAAGATGTGAAGAGTAAGCTTCCTATTCTGGTATGGCCCTCGGATTATTGATTTTTCAGGTAGGCAGCAATGAAGTTGCAACAAGAAGTTTGAGGGCAATCATGAAAGACCTTAGGGCATTGGGATGACAGGTTAAGGGATCAGGAGCACAAGTAGTGTTCTCTTCTACCCTTCCAGTTACAGGGTATTATGAGGGAAGAAAGAGGAAGGACCAGGAGATCAATACCTGGGTGTCCTGGTTTCAACCAGCATGGAGTTAATTTTAATTGGAGTATTTCATACCATGTGATGTCATGCCCAGGTGAGTGGGTTCTCTCATGATTTCACAAGCACGCTGTCTGCTCCTCGGGCGGTGTTGTTGCTGTGGGGGGTGGTCGCTGCATTCAAAGAACCACTGCTGCATTTTACCCGTTTTCTTTTTGAACTCATCATTGTTACTGTTGTTCTCTTGTTATATTTAGTGAATTCTTTCTTTTTACTCAACCCATGAATTCTCTTCTTTTGTCCCTCCCCCATCTTACCAGAGGGGGGAGGGGGAGGTGAACGGCCAGCCACGGGCCATCTGGCTGCGCCTGAGTTCAAACCTCCACACTGGCTCCAAGCCTAGTGTTGCCAGGAAAATTTTGATCATCGGTTGGTCTTCATGACATCGGGCTTGTTGGCAAGAAATGGGGTATACCTGACTCAAAGTGTGAAAAGGATCTTTGAGCAGGAGTTAGAAGAGCTCACTGAAACTTTTAAACTAGATTTGAAGGGAGAAAGGTATAAAACCAGGCTCTCTAGAGATAAGCCTGGGGTTGGCATGACAAAGTTTGAGGGATGGTGTTCTATCAAGGTTCTTTGGTCTGCCATCTCAGTGGAGGTAGGGGATGGAGATTCATGTGGCAGAAAAGATACAAGGGCTGATGACGTGTTAGAAACCACAGAAGTGCCTGAGAATGGTCACATAGTGCCATTGGGCTTCTACCCCAAAAAACGATGATGGGATCAATATCCCAACTGAAGTGCACCTACACCAATGCATACAGCATGGACATAAAACCAGAGGAGTTGGAAGCCATTGTGTAGCTGGAAAACTATGACATAGTTGCCATCACAGAGACAAATCTTATAAGGAGAATCTGAGGGAACTGGAGTTGTTTAGTCTTGAGAAAAGGAGGCTGAGGGGAGACCTTATTGCCCTAGAACTACCTAGAGGGAGGTTGTAGTGAGGTGGGTGTTGGTCTCTTTTCTGAAGTAACAAGTGATAGGACATAAGGAAACTGCCTCAAGATTCACCAGGTTAAGTTTAGATTGGATATCAGGAAAAATTTATTCACTTGAAAGGGTTAACAAGTCTTGGAACAGGCTGCCCAGGGAAATGGCTGAGTCACCAATCCCTAAATGTGGCACTCAAGGACATGGTTTAGTGATGTACTTGGCAGTGTTATGTTTGCATTTGGACTATAATCTTAGAATTATATCTAATCATAGAATGGTTTGGATTGGAAAGGACCTTTAATGATTATCTAGTTCCAATGTCCTTGTCATGGGCAAGGACATTGGAACTAGATCAGGTTGCTCAAAGCCTCATCCAGCCTGACCTTGAACACTTACAATGAGTAGGCATCCACAGCTTCTCTGGGTAACATTTTCCTGTATCTCACAAGATTCATTATAAAAAATTACTTCCTTGTACGCTAGCTAAAGCTACCATCTTCTAGTTTTAAACCATTACCCCTTGTCCTATCACTACAGGCCATGGGAAAAAGTCTTTCTCCATCATTCTTATAATCTCCCTTTAATTATTGGAAGATGGCAACTGGTCCTCCCTAGAGCTTTCTCTTCTCGAGCCTAGATAACCCCAACTCTCTCAGCCTTTCATCATAGGGGAGGTGTTCCAGTCTTTTGATCGTTTTTGTGGGCCTTCTCTTGACCTGCGCACGCACATCCATGTCTTTCTTGTATTGAGGATCCCTGATCTGGATGCAGAACTCCAGGTGGGGTCTCATAACGGCTGAGCAGAGGGGAAGAATCACCTCCCTTGACCTGCTGGCCATGCTTCTTTTTATGCATCCCAGGGTATGATTGGCTTTCTGGGCTGCAAGCACACGCTACTGGCTCATGTCAAATTTTTCATCCACCAGTATCCCCAAGTGTTTGTGTGTCTGCTCTCAATCCATTCATCCTCCAGTCTGTTTTGATACAGGGAAATTGCCGCAACCCAGGTGCAGGGCCTTGCACTTGGCCTTGTTGAACTTCATAAGATGGGCTCACTCCTCAAGCCGGTCAACATCCTTCTGGATGGCATAATTTCCCTCTAGCATATTAACTGCACCACTCAGCTTGGTGTCATCTGCAGACTTGACAAGGGTTCACTCAGTCTCACTATCTATGTCATTAATAAAGATATTGAACATTACGGGGCCTAATACAGACCCCTTAATCATTTGTTACTTGTTTCCACTTGTATATTGAGCCTTTGACTGCAATTATTTGGATGTGGCTACCTACATTTCAAATCTATGTCTGAAATTTTATCACATTTCTCTCATTAAAATTAATGAAAGATGTATGTTCTCCAGGCATTATTAAAATATTGTTCATTACCAAAAATAGAATTTCTGTTCTATGGAAAATTCTGTATGATACAAATGTAACAACCAACCTGCAAAAGCTGATTTTTTTTTCTTGTTGCACTTTTATTTTCTTCATAATGTGTAAATTACACACATTTCAAGTAGTCATTAAATGCCCGAGACTACAAAAGCATATTGTCTTTACCAGTGTCTTCTTCACTTCTGATGAATTCACAATTTCAGTGTATCTTACTCCTTCATTTCACTTCTATTGACCCTTATGATTTGTGATAGTTGCAGCTACTTGTAAAAGGAAGGATTTTTTTATCTCATAAAGCATAAAGCTATTCAAAGAATTGAGAACTGCAGAGGCAACAGAACAGCTTTGATTCCCATTGTCTGAACTAACAACCTAAAACAGCTTCTCTGTTGAAACATCCAAGTTTGCCAAAAGTTATGCATGAAATAATGAGTGGGTAATCAAGCTTTTGGAATTTACTATTTCAAAGTATTTATTACTGAAATTTCATCACATAAGACTTCTAGCATACGACAAGCAGATAAAACCCAAAGAGCATACTGAGAAGCAGATCAGATGAATGACAGGAGACTCCAAGTGAGATCAGTTTTATGTGAGACAACTATTTTTGAAGTTATTTCTCTAGTTCTAACAATTCATCTAAACATCCTTCATAGCCAAAACAAAGGGTAAGTACTTCAAATGATGATATATCATAACCAAAACCATGTGTCTAAGACATGAACTGATCTAGGAGCTGTATAGGAGTTAAGGAGGTGGTTTTATAGCGTCCTTTCTACCCCATGCCCCTAAACTTTCCCTCCTCTTATTCCTCCCCTCCCTGTCTGTTATTTCCTGTGACAGTTATATTTCTTTTCTCTGTAGGAATGAGAGCCCTCATCAGACACTCATAAGTTGATCTAAGCCCTCATTGTGAAAACCTATCCCTTTGTTTATTATTGCTTGCTTGTTTGATTGATTACTTTTGCCTTTTAGCTTGTGTTCTGCTGCATTAGTGAGTTTTACACTGAGGTCTGAGAAATACTAGAGCTATGTCATGGAGGCACATACAGTATAATTTGAACAGGTGTTAAATTTGTCAAGATTTATTTTTATCAAAATAATTTAGAACTCAAGCAACATTAGCAAACCACAGATTCAGTGATGCAAGAGAGCCTAATTATTGCATAATTGACTTAAGAGTTCTTAAGATTTAGGAAAGATGACGCAAAATGTGCATATCACTCACCTGGAAGATGAGGGCTCTCAATCCCAGGGAGTTCCTCAGGAGGTATGCTAACCTAAAGGCAGGGTCCCCAGCTGCAGACCCATTGCTCTGAAGAGGATTGCTTGATTTGCCCTCTGGTGGTGATTATGATTGCTTATATTTTATATTCTGAGAGTTATAGAAGTATCATAATAGAAAAGTTACAGCGAAGAAAAATAAAGTAAAAGTTATGGATTTAATCTCACTAAAGTTTAAGTTAAACCTGTATTTAATCTCACTGTGTGTACAAAGCAAACTTACACCACTAAAGCTCCAGAGCTCATGGTCTTGAGGTTATGGTCTGTATGTCAAATGCAGTCCTGATAGAAAATACCCATATCTGATAGACACTTGTGGCTTACCTATAAGAACATATTAAATGACACTTAACACTTTTATAAAACAGGATGTAATCTGGCTTGAATGTGTACATGCAAAGACTTTTTAAAGTAAATCTTTAAAATACCTTCACAAACACCACTAATGAGTTCCCAAGAGAAGAAAAAAAGCAAACAACAAAAAAAGAAAAAATGGCAACCTGAACAAAATCAAAACATCTTTCCTAAGAAGATCATAAAGCACACTGGAAAGCTGAGTCAAAACTTGTGCTTGCTATGACATCTATGTCTTCCTCCCTTCATGGGGAATGGGATTTTCATTCACCAGTAATGTCAGTGGTGACTGGACTAGACATTTAGACCCCCCCAGCCAGCTCAATACACAGAATAAAACATTCTCACTTTGTTACTGCGTTATAGTTACTGCTTGATAGCATTATATGTGAAGCCAACCCGTTGTGTTTCTTAAATTAATGTAATTATCACAATGTTTTACACTGGAAAGGTTATCAATGCAGGATGTAATAGAGTTAACATAGCTAATAAGAGTTGATAGTGTAGTAAGGTTCAACTTAATCTTTTTCTTCCATTAATTTTGCCCATGTACAGTTCTCTCCCATTTTATTGACAATACAGCTATTCTTTGGGACAGGCAAAGTATTAAAAATATATTAAGTACTTCCCAAACAGGTGCAGAAATGGAGGATGTAAAAGTTAAAATCAAGAAAGCTGTGAGGTAATGAGCTTTTAGATAGCAATTAGCCAAGCACCATATGTCGTGAAATGGCCTGCCTAAAACAAACTTTTCCCTTGGCAGTTAAATATAAGGAAAGGCTTTTTAGGATGATAAATCGTTTACCTTTTAACTTTTGAGAACAAGAGCTTTCTCTTCATATGGCACTACCACAATCTATATTTAGGATCTAACATTATTGTAATATAAGCTAAAGAAAAAAAAGCAAGCCAAAACAAAAGAAAAATACCCCAACAAAACACCCAAACAACCTTCCTAAACTATGCAGAGCTGAATTACTTCCCAAGTGATACAGAGAATAAATACCTTATTCTAGTAAATTCCCAGTGCAACAATTATATTTTCTATCCAAGAAAAGTCTGTCTTTATCTTAAAATCATCACATAATTTTTCATAAAACAAAGACATTGAAATTGATAGCAGAGTTCACGGGCAGTACAGCAGTAAACAGTATTTATTTAATATTCTTGCAGAAGGACTTCCAAATGATTTATTCTGCTGTGGTTATGACATGAAAATGGTGTTAAAATAAAGGCTTATTTCTCTTTCCAGAACTCAGAACATTCATTTTTATCGAATAT
Organism: Athene noctua; assembly: GCF_965140245.1. Lineage (NCBI taxonomy): Eukaryota > Metazoa > Chordata > Aves > Strigiformes > Strigidae > Athene > Athene noctua. The sequence continues at coordinate 213,100,514 of NC_134037.1, forward strand.
ATATGAAGCTTTCCATGGAATTAGGTTTTTGATTACAGAGCTTGCAAGTTGCTGAGTTCATTACTATGTAAGGAATTAAATTCATAATACTCCTGGGAGATGATACCAATACCCACATGAATTTTAAAGCTTTACTTGGATTAGACCAGCTTTAATCTAATTTGATCTGCAAAAATAGTTCTGCACTTGATAGCTTGAACAGATCATTCAGTTTAACAAAATATAGTGGAGAATTTGTTTATGACTAAATCATACATAGTCATATACTTTTGCTCTTTTTATTAATGCCCTGACATAAGTTTGCAGATTTATGAGATTTGAGTTCAAATGGCTCATGAAAGAAATATCATAATGAAAATGAAAGTACACTATACTCTTCATTAATAAGTATGAAATTTGTGCGTATCATGCCATTTATCATACACAGGTCTCAGTCAAAAAAAAAAAAAAAAACCAACCAAAAATCTGTCCACATCTCAGATAACATTTAATCAAAAAGACTGGGAAGAGACAGGTTTATTATGAGACAGTCTGCATAACTCAACAGTTGGTGTGAGATCCATCTCATTTCTCTAGCTATCTAAAATCTCGCTGTCTAAACTGATCTGATCATGAACACATCCTTTGCAAGGGATTGCTCCAGAGGCAATTATCCCATATGTTTTGCAAACTGACTTCAGAATGGGATGAATCAATCTGTTGAATGTCCTGTGTATCTCCACAGAGTTCAGAGTGAGTCTGTATGATAAGCTTAGACCAGAGAGACAGCTTTCAAACAGCAAAAAAATATAAGGTAAATCCCTTCAAGTAACTAGGTATCATGGCAATAGTCAATGTGTCTGTTGTCAAAACGATACATGAAGCTTGAGATTTGGCCATTCATATAACCTCTTCGAATGTGGTGATCAGCTGTGCAACAGATAAACTGAACTATGGCTAGAAATGCTTGAAAATATGGAAAATTAACTCAGTAAAAAAGCCTGGAAAGTAACTAGCATTAAGGTCCAACCTGTTCCAAGGAGTTTTATAGCATGAGAACATAGAGCTGAAAGAGACCATTAGCTTTAAGTTCAGACTTCTGCTGTTGCAGAAAACATCCTCTAAATATGTCCTTTAGAACTGTTTGTAAAATAATTTTTAATATGATGCTCCTCATAACAGGTAAGAAGAAAATTTTAACACATCAATAGCAAACAGAAGTTGTAAAAATTAAAAGCTTTGTAACGTGCCTTACAGTGCATAGTTTTCCAGAGTTTTGAGGTAGATTGCCTCCATCTTTCTCCTAAGGTGAATACCCAAAAGCTACTTTTCAAGATGTTCTGCTTTCTGTAAAATTTTTCTTATGAGCATTTGTCCCGATCTGATATCGGGGAGTGTTCTTAAACAATCCCGAGAGCGAGATCAAAACACAAACGAGGTCAGATGTTGCATAACCATATAAACTTTATTTTCTGTAACAACTAATAAGAGCGATAGGACAGAGAGGAAAAGAAAGGAAAAGGTCGGAATCCCTAAGCAAGAACACGGTAGAGGCGCAACTAATTACCACCACCACGACCGGGGATCCGGCGATGTTCTGTCGGTCCGATGATGCTCCACGTTCCTGGCTCCGAGTTGGTTCCCCTCTTCGAGTTGGTTTCCCTCTTCAAAGGAGTACGCAGTCTGTCTTTTTTATAGTCCCCGTCTCCACAGTTTTTTCCACGGGGCTTGTTGTTGTAGGTGCCACCCCGTGGTCCTCCGTGCACGCATGCCTGGGTGTCCATGGTGGTCGTGCTGGCGAGGGGCCGATCTGTCTCGCTGTGGTTTCCCCTCCACCTGGCTCACGCGTAGACACAGCTCGATGGAGGACTGCTGAGACTGCTGATGTTCTCGTCTAGGGCGGATGTGGTTTTCGTCGGGGACTGTATGTCTCCTTCAAGATGTGCTCCTTTATGCTGAGTCAGGAAGTGGTCGTCGTGGAGACAGCGATGTTGAGACATACTAAAAGTCCAAAAAGTTCCTTACAGCATTCTTCACTGCTCTTACAGGTTCAGTCTTCCTCCTTCCTTTCAGAGGTCTCCTCTTCACCTGATGTGCAGTTGCTCAAATCAAGCAAACTGGTTTTCTCCTTAATATGTACTCAAGGTCTTCTAAAAGAACATAATTTATAAACACATATATACACACATATGTGTATGTGTGTGTTTTAACTATAGAGGGAAAATCCACAGGGAAGCAGTTGTATAACTCATAGGAGTTTCATAAGAACAGGAGAAAATAGGACTATCAACAATATTTGTTTAATAAAAATTCTTTTATTAGGATGATGCTGGCTAAATTAAGCTTACTCTGATCCCAAGTTTCAGATGCTACAAAGAAAAGAAAAGTAACTGATGAATTTTAATTTTCTCACTGAGAATTCAGTACTACTGGAAACCTAAATGTATCCTACTGACAATGCAGAGTTCATTTTTATTTATTCTGAAGAACAAGATAAAAATTTAAGATGAAAGGCTAGAATAGTGGAATAAAAGACAGAAGGTTTAGAAGAGACAGTCTTAAATTTTAGAGGTGACCAAAGGAAATTCTGGCACATTGGACTCTACCACTCACATTATCAATTCCTCGTTTCCTAGATATTTTTTTTTTTTTTTTAAAAAAAAGGTACTGTTTTAGAACATCACATGTATTACCAAAATGATTAAATGTTACAGTAGTCACAGCTTCAATCCTCATTTTCTCCTGTCTGCATATGCATTCTAGGAGACCTTCTTTAGAGTCTTTTCTTCATAATAATTAAAATTTCAACAAATGAACTTCCTGCCAGAGCCCATAAAGTGTATTTTCTATTTTTAATGTCCCAAACCCCAGTCCTGAATAGCTGCTATTAAGATTTACTTGTTGGATCTAGTAGATGGAACAGCCAAGGTTCTACAAGAAGCCAGCCCAATGAAACTGTTGAAGGCCTATGAGGAAGGTCATTTCTAGGCACTGTTCTAGGAATTCCCTTGGTTGATCCTATAAGTATGTTAAACGTGGATAAATAAAGATACTGGTTTAGTTAGTTATGGACTCTTCATCCTTGGAGGTGCTCAACACTGAAGTAGACACAATTCTGAGCAGCCTGCTCTAACTGACCTGATGTTGGACCAAGAAATCTCAGAGCTCTCTTCCCACTCAAACATTCTGTGATTCTATATTTACCTGTGTAACTGTTTTCCAGTTAAAGAAATCACTGCAACTGAAAAAATGTATGAACTGAAATCTTGGACCATACTGGACCGATCAAGAGTTTTTCCTCCAGATCTGTCAACAATCTGTTCCTTAATGGTTACACTTCACTGGACGTATACCTCTGACTTTACAATGAATAGAAATAGCTAATCAGAACAGGTTTGCAAAGGGAGACTTATTTGTTGAGATCAGAGTCAGTGTCATATTTCTATCCAAATCTTTCAGGAACTGAAATGATAGTTCACTGTAACGCCTAGACTACTTTTTTGGGGCTTGAGGTGGGGATGATGTTTGGTGTATATATATATATATATATATGTCTATATACACACACAGACTTATTCCTTACAGCAGAAGAAATCTGCTGGCTGTTGCAGCATACCGTTTTCCCGCATTGTTATTCTAGACAACTTTCATAAGCTATAAGAAAAAAACTTTTTAAAAAAGAAAAAAAGAAAAAAAGAAAAAAAGAAGTAAAAAATGGAATTGCCCCTAAAGAATGAGCTGCAATTTTGTGCTCTGGTATACTAATGTAGTCACTTTATGTTTGGGTTACTTCCTCAGCTGTACATTATCCTTTAGTTCACTGGCTACCAGTACACAGGCTCCTCCTAAACTAATATTAATGTGCAGTTTTTGTAAAGTTAAACTAGACTTTATATGTACTTTTGATTAGCATTTTGCTCAGCACTTCACCTACAAGTGAGAGGATATTCAGCATATTCTGTATATAATTATACCGACAGATAATTCAAGGTTCACACTGTTATTTAGTTCTATAGCTCTACATAACTGCTTTCAATCTAAGACTGCTGAAGGCCAATTAAAATGGACAATTACTGTGGTTTTATTAGTTCAGTAACAGCTATGTAAGCTTTGGAATTTCCAAACTCTTGAAGAACTCAATATGCCCGAAGGTATGTTTAGAAAATTCCATGTACCTTGATTTATGTCTTTGTTTCTAGTAAAACAAACAATTTAACTATATAATTAAGGAAACAATGTCAATGTCAATAACTGCTGAGAGGAACAGCAAAAGCCTGTCTAGTAGCTAATAATTTTTCAGCACACTAAGGCAGGGTTTCAAACATATCTATGCATTGTAGGGAAAAAAAAAAAAAAAAAAAAGAATGTGCTAGAGTCAAGTGGTATTCAAGAACACAAAGTGAAATTTAGGTACCTGTATTTAACAGATACGTCAGTTTTCAGAAGCAGACTCCTCTAGGCAAGTACATATCTGTTTCCACATATGAAGTGACTGAGTAATGACAATCTGTGTAGCTCAGTGATTATTTCTAAATCCTAGGAGAGTTAATAAATTAGGAATTTTGCTACCCATCTGTTTGAGAAGTCAGTCCAGCAGGATTTTGGAGATCTTCTATAATCCTCAAGACAAAAATACATGCAGCTCACCTGCTACTTTACCCTGTTTGTAGCTGGTTTATTTGAAAAGACAGATGAATGGCACAATCACCACTGGTTTCCTCTGCACCTTCATCTATAAATCATGTTCTTCCTTCTCCCTCCCTTCTCCAGCTTTCCTACATGAATACCTTCAATCTTTCACTAAATGAACTAAGATGGATTTGTAAATGTTTAAATGTTCACGAAATAACTTTTTGCATTACACCAACTGCTTGCTTAGAGCTCAATCTGGAATGATGAGAAGTAGCAATCTATAGGGAATGACATCTCTGCAGATAGTCACAGTTCTATAGACTTTCGTCAGAGATTGAATTAGAAAAAAGTAACTTCTGATACTGAGAAAATTCAGATCACCCAGCTGATACATATTTTTAAAAATTATTTGTAAAAAAAATCTCATTTTCTGTAGTTCGTACACTAAGACAGACTTGATTTTAGCCACCAGCTTTCACTGTCTCCTTGTTTGCAACAAATTCCATTCAGTCCTTCTTGGGTCCTCAGAGCATGTCACTGTGTCTCCATCATATCTCTAAGCTACCACTGAGTCTCTGGGTCTCTGCGGAGGCACCAAACTATGTTTCTCTCATTCCTGTGTGAATCACCTGCACCCAACTGAACACTCAGCTGAACAAACTTGTATTCCTCTGTTTCATCTGTTGCAGTTGGGAAAAAATAAAACCATTAATATTATAGATCATAAAAGGAAAAGTTCCCCATTCCTTCCCACTTTTCAAAAATGCAATTTTGAAAAATTATGTTTATACGAAAAGTGTTACAACAAATAAACTAATGAGATTTTAGGGTTCCGCCTTTCCACAGAGTGGCCTTTCCTGTGCTTTACTCTTCACTTTGTTATACAAACCCAAACCAGATATGGTTCACAACCATTTTTCGTTTTTCCCTAATGAAACAGCTTAATCAGTATATTTATAACTCAGACATCTGTTATTATAAAATGTTCTAGACAGACTTATTTTTTGGCTGTATTATTTGTTTATAGACTGTGTATGGATTTTATTTGACTTTAAACAACAAATGTAATAACCGAAAGCACAAGTAGCTAGCTGGCATGTTCTGTTGAGATAAATGTCTTGGAATTTAATTGCAGTTGTCTTTTAAATAGACACATTTTTTTCTGAAATTTTCTTTTTATAAGATTACATTATATGACCTTATCTTAAATTTTTACATAAAAGCATTTTGCAACTTGTAAAATTATGGGAAAAATAGGATGGATGAGCTGTTTTGTTAGCTGTTTTTGATACTTTAACCTTTTTTTTTTGTTTTCTTTTGTTTGGGTCTTTTTCATGACCAGAACTGGCATAATGACTTTAAAAAAAAAAAATAAATGGCAGTGCTTAGATATGTATTTTGAATTTCACAGAAATTAATTGCCTCATTCCTTATTTTTAATCAAAAGCAATAGGAAGCAACTGTCCTCTCTAATGAAAAAATACTATTGACAAGAATATAATTGTAATTTTTTTGTTTTCTCAAAATTCTAATGCTACAGAATAGGACTAATTTTGAGATAATTTCCTGTTCAGTAACTTAGAACATACAAAGCAAAAGGAAATGTTAAAATTAATTTATTAAATATTCTTATCCTTTTACTGAAATATAAACACTTTTAAACTTCTTTAACTAGATTTGGTTAAGGATTTGGAAAGGTCACTTTAAGCATATCTATCTACACCTCTTCATCTGCCCACTATCTCATTGTCTGTGTCATGTGAAGATCAGTGAATGGTGTTCATAAAAGGTATGCCAAAACGAACTGTCAGAACATACTAGTAGGATTCATATTGCTAATATTCTGACAGTAAATTCAAAAAGAAATCAAAATTAGATCACATGCCTTAATCAGGTTCAGTGAACATGAAAGAATTATTCACTTTTTTCTAATATCCTTTTTCTCATCCACATCAGCTAAGGAACATTATGTCTTATGAAATTTTGGCAGTGAGGGACAGGAAAAGTCTAAATTATAGAGTCTGCCCATCAAGACAGAGCGCAAGTCTAGACATTGGGTTTTGGCAAGAACAGAGTTAATTCAGGTGGAGAGGGAAAACAGAATCTTGAATGCCTGATTTCTGGACAAATCTTAAAGGATATCACCCAGTCCCTGGAAAATGGAAATGGAAGAGTAGAAAATCAGAACTGTATTAGGCCTAATCATCCATACTCTGGGTATTTCAAGCCAAGGGGTTTCTGGCCAAGTGATTTCCTTGGCCCTGTGAGACCATGGGTCTTAGCAGGGCTCTAACAGAAAAAAAAAAAAAAAAAAAAGTTAATCGAAAGCAGGTTGACAAAGTTACAATTTTGTTCTTTTCACTGGGTCACCAGTTCCAGTTCCTAATTTCTCAAGATTTAAGTCAGGCTCATTCATTTTAGTTTCTTCCTGGCTCCCAAAAGTGTCTCCTTGACATGTTTGACTTCTGGTTCAGGACTTTCTGCCTCAGATATTTTCAGATCTCTCTTATTGCAGTTTTATTTATAGCTCTTGATCAATAGAAAAGTGGGTTTAGATGTTTGACTAAGATAGTCACCTTAACAGTTTGGACTAATGCTTTGTTCAAACTCAGTAATAAAATTTCTTAGACCATTAACAGAGCTGCTCTGCATAACAGTCAAGTGTATTATTCATAACTGACATACTATCTGCTTGCAGAAGAAGCCTAAAGAGTGCATCTCCTGCTCTGATGTTTACTCTTCAATCCACAGAATGTTTTCCATCAGTTAAAATAATGCAAACTTTGCATATAGAAGCACCTCTCAAAACGAACCATTCTATGAGTGAGGAAGATGTAAAGCCAATTTTCTATGACGTGTAAAAGTTAAAGCTTATGCCTTTATTAAAAACAATTTTAATACATTTTAAATTAGCTCAGTCAACCATGTTATCTGATACATATACATCTAAAAAATATAAGTATAATGGAAAATATATTTGTTAAAACCACTGTCAAATTCAAGATTCGAAGATAGTTATAATCAGATCAACTTCAGGATTTGAAGAAGAGATAGGCTCTTGCAATTTCCTAGCCCAAATGAACACTTCTGAAAGTCAGAGTTAGGTTAATAATGTGATAGAGTGAGATACTATATCGCAACATATTTCATCAGTCTGCTGATGTCATTTTACAGAATTTGATTTTGGCATTAGCTTACTCTGTTTTACTTTACTAACACCCTTGAAAAGAGAAATACTGTTTGTGTTACAATTATAATTAAATTAAATCAAATTTCTAGATTATTTATATATATATATATACTGTAAAAAAATAGCTCATGAATTATGATCTCCATTCAAGACATCCTTGTCATAAACAACAACTTTCCTTTCACACGAATCATAATAATTTTAGTAGAGTTCAGAAATAATAATGAAACAGTAAAACATTTCCTGTGATGAACCAAGCAGGAAATGTAACAATTGTTCTACACCCAAGAAATTTTATTCCCTCTATGCAGTACTTCAGTTCAGAGAGCTTTTGACTACAGATGCCCATATTTCTGAAATGTCACCATGTTGAGGAAAAAAAAACAACAAACCCGTTCCTGATGCAAGAGGAGGTATATCACTGCTTTCATCACATTTGATTTTTCTTCCCTTTTTTTGTTGTTAAAAGTCATACTTTCCATTCTTTTGGTTTCCCATTCAACAGAAAGCTCTCAATATAGATGTATGAGGACTACTGGTAGGCATGTTTATATAAAGAGATACATGCTTAATAACTCCCCCTTTTTAATGGCATTTCTCAAGGCTTTTGTTCGTATTAAAAAGAACAATCAAAATCATCATAATGAGATTGTATTCACACAATTCGCAAAGAAATTAAAATAAATTGTTGAGCTGTCACACTTGATTTATTATTTCAATTAACCTCAGTCTCAAAAGGGTGGGAGGCAGTACTGGTTTTTCTTTTTGTGTTTAGTGTGATCAGGAAAAAACCCTAATGGTTTTGTTTTCTTTTTAAGAGGACAGTCAGAAAATACTTGAGTCTTTTGAAGGAGTCAATAACTATGCTAATCATGGTGATTTAGTCAAGGTGCTATCAAAGTTTCCAAACAAGTTCTCACAAAAAAAGAGGAAAAAAAAAAAAAAAAGAGAAAATAAATAAAAAAAGGTAAGGTTCAGGAAACAAATCACACAAATAAAGGCTCAGGTTTCTCAATGGAAACAGAAATTCATAGAATCTTACAAATATGTGCATAAATTTCTGGGTCATTTAGAGTATTCAAATATAAAAAGGACAAAATTTGCAGTTTCAGGGTAGTCTAAAGTAAAAAACCAAAACAATTAAATACAGAAGGATGTAATGATTTTGTATGCCCATGTAACAAAATGAAAGATAATACTCAATGCTGATAAGCAAAAACTAACGAAAAATATAACCCTAACTTACAATAAAGTTTTCAAATGTAGTTGTTATCACTTGTTTTCCATATTAAGGATTAAGAAATACTGAATAAACGAAAAATCTTGGCTTGAAAAAGAGCTAAATAAAGTAAATTATGACATAGGTCCATTAAATTATGAATACAGAGAGAATGAATAGGGAAGTTGACCTCGATGATTTTATGGTTGGACTCAATGATCTTAAAGGTGGTTTCCAACCTCGATGATTCTATGATTGTGTGGTTCTATGATTTACTATTTCTCCTGATGTAAATACTTCTGATGCAATTACTAGAAATCTTGCTTGAAATAAATAAAATTAAGCACTTTTTACACACTATGCTTAAAGTGTGGAACTCTTTTCCACCAGATAATATAGAGCCCAAAGTTAAATGTGTTTAAAAAAGAACAAGATAAATAAAAGAGTAGATCCATCAATAGTTAATAGCTACAATGGTGTGAGTGAAGCCTCCAGTTCCAGAAGTCCCTAACCTGCAAACTGCTGGAAAATCTGAAGATATACTAGAATTTTTATATATATATATATATATATATATATATATATACACACACACTTTATTTATTTTTTTTTTAGTTTACTTCTTAAAATAATCCCTTAGCCAACTTTTTTTTGCAACTATCCAACAGGGGTATTGGTTGACAAGCCAGACCATTGAACTGACCTAGATTAGCTCTTTTTACATTCTTATGTATAATTCAATATATAATGTTCTTAGCAAATATGCTTTCTTAGTATTCTTATGATATTTTTATAATATTCATCCTAGTTATAATAATTTTTTTGTATCACTTTTTATAAACTTACATATATATCACCAGTCTGAATAAATGGAAACTTTAAGTATCTTACCTTGTTAGTGCAGTTAATTGAATGAACACTTAAAAATACATATTATAAATAATGCCTCTTTTCCAACTATTCAGTCATTCTTGAAGCAATAATGAATGAATTTCTCATTCACAAGGATGGTTCAAACAGAATTTCCAGTAAACAGAATCTTCATAAAAAGATCTTTAGTTATTTCATTACCTGCTACTCTGCTGTTCCTAGGTCATCTAAATTATCTACAAGATTGGTTTTGTTCTCTTCAGGGATTTCACATAGGCTTTCTTTGTTTCCAAGTGGCACCAACCAAAATCTTTACTGTCATGCTTTTTCACAGCATATACTGTGCCCTGGGGGACTACAAGAAACACTGGAGAGGCCACTTCAGAGCTGAGATAGTCAGCCACCCAATGGCTCTGCTATACATTGTTTTCTAAGCTCCATTTACTGTAGGCAAAGAGGAGACAGAAGTACAGTTAACAATTTAATAAATGCTGCTACATTTTGCAGCTTGACCTGCAGTATTTCAGCCAGATTTGCAATCCATTGACCCTACAATATATGCCATTTGGCCCCAGCTAGGGCCCAGAATGTATCCATGACCCTAAAGGGTTTGGCTGCTGGTGCCCAAGACTGGTTGTGACACAGGGCAGATGGGTGACCTGGGATCAGTCTGCAGGGGTGATAAAGAGAGGAGAGAAGCTTTCTTTGGGACTCTCCTCTGTGCTCAGAAGTTGCTTTCAAGCTCAGGCCCTGGCCCTCGATCCTTGCTTGTGCTGTATTTCCCTTGGTTATTTACGAAAGCCAAACAACTCAGCACTTTCCTACGATTAAAAATTAATAACTTCCACAAAAATAGTTCTAAAAGAATCCACAATCACAGTGGCATATTTCCCTCAGGCATTTTTTGTGCTTTCTGTATTGTATGGAATTTCTACTGCTTGCATTAATGTAGAGAGAAAGAAGCAGCAACAAAAATAAAACCCAGTAAAATCAGGACTAAAGAGACCTGCAAGTCTTAGAGTATACTAGCTTCATATTCTGTACACACTGGCAAATACTAATTTCAGTTTCATATATCTATCATCTTTAGCACACATACTAATTTTCTCTACTATGCACTAACACAACATGATTTCTTTCTATTTGGGTCATACCCTCCCAAAGTCAACTCTTGTCTATAGCAGAGGTTACTTGAGACATAATTTGCAGCACTGTATTCAGACCATAATTTTTCATCAATTCGAACACAGTAAATCTACTGTCTGAGAACTGTGATATCCCCATGACCCCATCTTCTGCTCTTTATTCCCATTCACTGATGATTCCCATGAAATTTGGCATAGTTTAGACTTCATTATTCTACTTAATTACTCTACTTCATTACACATTTTTTTTTCCCCACATTGAATGGAAATTTTATATAACTCAGTTTTTGAATGCAGTATGTAATTGTTTACCACAGGCTGACTACAGTGTGTGTACATTTGAGAAGATAATTAGAAAAAGGTAACTTCTCTTTCCTCAAAAGAAATACATGATGTCTAATGAAGGAGGGACCACTGGTAATACTTCCAAATGTATTTATTTTTCACACACAGAGCAAAGCTGAAGGTCCAGGCAGTATCTTCTACCTCTTCAAGTTCATGTGAAACAGGCTCATGTTTCTTTCAAAGGGACAATTACAGAAGTGAGTGATCAATAATGCAAGTAAGGTTCAAATTTCTATTGAAAATTTTAAATAAAATATAAGTAAACCCTCTATGAACTGTTAGAGATAAATGTGGAGGTTAGAATATGGTAAAAAGCAAATGTAATTTGAAAAAAATTATTCCAAGCATTAGGCATAATTATATGACTAATGTTTTATTCCCTTTAAAAAGGGCAAACTATTTGAAAATCATTGAAATTAGTGCTCCTAACTCACAAAGACACTTTCAGGATGTCTGTAGTAAGATGCAAATTATGTTACCTGGTAAACTTAAAAGAAAGGCTGAACTAGTAAATATATGTTTGTAATACAGTCTTAATGGACTTGAATTGGGAATGTTTATTTCATTACCAACTTTTAAGTGTATAGCAGTTGTAACTGTAATTTTGAAATGAGATATATTTGAGTACACAATACTCTTCCTTGCATATCCTCTTCTTCCCCCAAAGAAGAAAGAAGCTGCTGCCAACTACTACTTTCTGAGATGATACTCTTTTGGAAAGAGAAAGGAAGAGGCAGGGAAGGAGAGATGGTGGAGTGGGCCTATATGTAAGAGAATGCTATGAGAGCTCGGAAAGCAAGTATAGTGGTAACGGGGTTAAGAGTGTGTGGATTAGGTTAAGGACCAATAAAGCAGATCTTGCTGAGGGAGTCTGCTATAGACCCCCCAACCAAAGCGGAGAGATGGATGAAGCTTTCTATAAACAGTTGGGAGAAATCTTGCGGTCACTTGCCGTTGTTCTTGTGGGGGACTTTAACCTCCCAGGTATCTGCTGGGATCACAGCACAGCAGAGAGGGAACAATCCAGGAGGTTCCTGGACTGTGTGGAGGATAACTTCCTCACACAGCTGGTGAGTGAGCCGACCAGGGAAGGTGCCCTCCCGGACCTGGTGCTTGTGAACAGGGAAGAGCTTGCGGGGGAGGTAAAGGTTGGAGGCCGTCTAGAGTGCAGTGATCATGAGATGATCGAATTTTCAATCCTTTGAGAAACAAAGAGAGGGGTTAGTAAAACTGCCACCTTAGACTTCCTCAGGGCTAACTTTGACCTGTTCAAAAGACAGAATCCCTTGGGAGGCTGCCCTGAAGGAAATGTGAGTCCATGAAGGCTGAACGTACTTCAAGAGAGAAGTTTTAAAGGCACAGGATCAGGCTGTTCCCGTGTGCTGAAAAACAAGCAGGCGGGGAAGGAGACCGGCCTGGCTAATCAGGGACCTTTGGCTGGATCTCAAGAGCAAAAGGAGAATTTATTGCATTTGGAAGAGGGGCCAGGTCTCTCATGAAGACTATAAGGTTGTATCAGAGTTATGCAGGAAGAACATTAGGAGAGCCAAAGCACAGCTAGAGCTCATCTTGGCTACAGCTGTTAAAGATAACAAAAAAATGTTTCTATAAATTCGTTAAGAGCAAAAGGAGGATTAGGGAAAATCTCCCTCCTTTACTAGATGCCAGAGGGAAACATGGTAACTAAGGATGAGGAAAAGGCTGAGGTGCTCAACGCCTACTTTGCCTCAGTCTTTAGCAGTGGAACTGGCTGTTCCCTGGACACCCAGCCTCATGAGCTGGGAGATGAGGAGGGGAAGCAGAATGAGGTCAGCACAGTTGAAGAGGAGGTGGTCAGAGACCTGCTACACCACATGGATGCACACAAGCCTGTGGGACCAGATGGGTTATAGCCAAGGGTGCTGTCAGAGTTGGCAGATGTGCTCACCAAGACTCTGTCCATGATTTACCTGAAATCATGGCTAACTGGGGAGGTCCCATTGGACTGGAGGGTAGCGAATGTGACACCCATCTACAAGAGAGGCAGAAAGGAGAATCCAGGAAACTATAGACCTGTCAGTCTGACCTTGGTGCCAGGGAAGGTCATGGAGCAGGTCATCTCGGGTGCCATTAAAAGTCATATGATGGATAACCAGGGGATCATGCCTAGTCAGCATGGGTTTATGGAAGGCAGGTCCTGCTTGACAAATCTGATCTCCTTCTACGACAGGGCGACCTGCTTATTGGATGAGGGAAAGGCTGTGAATGTTGTCTACCTTGACTTTAGTAAGGCCTTTCACACCATTTCACACAGCATTCTCCTGGTGAAACTGACTGCTTGTGGCTTGGATGGGCACACGTTTTGCTGGGTGAAAAACTGGACGGCCGGGCCCAAAGAGTTGTGATGAATGGGGATAAATCCAGTTGGCGTCCAGTCACGAGTGATGTCCCCCAGGGCTTGGTTTTGGGGCCACTCCTGTTTAACATCTTTATTGATGATCTAGACGAGGGGATCGAGTGCACCCTCAGTCAGTTTGCAGATGACACCCAGTTGGGTGGGAGTGTTGATGTGCTCGAGGGTAGGGAGGCTCTGCAGAGAGACCTGGACAGGCTGGAGCCATGGGCTGAGGCCAACTGGAGGAGTTTCTATAAGGCCAAATGCCGGGGGCTGCCCTTGGGCCACAACAACCCCCAGCAGCGCTACAGGCTTGGGGAGGAGTGGCTGGAGAGCTGCCAGTCAGAGAGGGATCTGGGGGTGTTGATTGACAGCCGGCTGAACAGGAGCCAGCAGTGTGCCCAGGGGGCCAAGAAGGCCAATGGCATCCTGGCTTGTGTCAGCAATAGCGTGGCCAGCAGGGACAGGGAAGGGATCTGACCCCTGTCCTCAGCACTGGTGAGGCCGCCCCTTGATTCCTGTGTTCAGTTCTGGGCCCCTCACTACAAAAAGGACATTGAATGACTCGAGCGTGTCCAGAGAAGGGCAACGAAGCTGGTGCAGGGTCTGGAGCACAGGTCGTACAAGGAGCGGCTGAGGGAACTGGGGGTGTTTAGTCTGGAGAAGAGGAGGCTGAGGGGAGACCTCATCGCCCTCTACAGCTACCTGAAAGGAAGCTGCAGAGAGCTGGGGATGAGCCTCTTTAACCAAGTAACAAGTGATAGGACAAGAAGTAATAACCTCAAGTTGCACCAGGGAAGGTTTAGGCTCGACATTAGGAAGCATTTATTTACAGAACGTGTTTTTAGGTGTTGGAATGGGCTGCCCAGGGAGGTGGTGGAGTCCCCATCCCTGGAGGTGTTTAAGAGTTGGGTTGACATAGTGCTGAGGGATATGGTGTAGTTGGGAACTGTTAATGTTAGGTAGATGGTTGGACTAGATGATCTTCAAGGTCTTTTCCAACCTAGACAGTTCTGTGATTCTGTGAATGATGAGAACTTTAGCCCTTGCTGTCTCTCAGATTGGAACTTGGATGGATTACATCCTCGAAGTATCCAGGTGTGTGCTTCACAGCTGAATGGTTCAATTAGTATCTTTTTACAGTCCACTGCAATAAATACGTCTTACATGAGCTCTCTTTTCTTGAAAGAGTCTCACTTTAAGCTACTTTATACAGATCCTAAAATCTGAAGTGCCTTGTGAGTTTTTTGTTGTTGTTTGGGTTTCGGTTTGTTGTTTGTTTTTGTTTTTGTTTTAACTCTTCAGCTTTTTATTTTCCATTGCCTTTAGTTGGTATTAAAAGAAAGATATTTGGACAGGGAGTAATTACTCAGTTATATATAGCAACAAAAGTTTGCTTCATAAAATAATTTAATATAGAAAATGTAGTGAATAACCTTTATGCATTGAAATATTTCAGCATTCAGAAGTTTTGGTAATACTTACATTGAATTTTTTGGTACTGTAGTCCTTAGAAAGATGGTAATGCACTACATCATAGACAGTTGTAGATAAAGATTTCAATGAAATCTTTCCACATTCAGCAGCTACTTTGTTGACAGCAGTTATATCAGACAAGACATTTATTTCACTCAGGTTTAAATTAGAATTCAGCCAGTTGGAATCGATACATTTACTCTAGCATAAAATAGAGAAAGATGAGAGTCCCAGAGGTAGTGAGCAGAAGGATCACCTCCCAATGCCAGTAAAAAAGGGATAAGGTGAATTTTTTTAGAGGGAATTTCCAAAATAGCATAAATCTTTTCTTAACACTTCATTATACGTGATCTGAAAACGCCCTGAGACTCAGTCAGCAGACTGGATCCTTGTGATCCTGAAGGACATTAAGTAAAATATGGTGAGATGTAGGTAAAAACCTGCGTATGCTTTCTTCTTGTGTTCCTCACTGAATAGAGATAGGGAATGTCACTGATGCTAGATCTGGACATCCATATTTCCCCTAGGTCACTGATGATTCCATGGGCAACCAGAGTCATGCAGTGAAGTGCTAAGGCTTGGACAACAGGCCCAAGCCAGAGCTGACCTATAGATGAATCCTGTATATTTTATAACTGATAACCATTGTGCTAGTAGGTATTGTACTAAGTTATAAAAACTCACTTATGCTGATGTAAAAAGTGCTAAAACATTGAAATACTGCAGCCTGAACAACAGGCCCCAAGCTGAAGCTGCTAACTTAGTCTGTAATCATTAACAAAGTATGTAAGCTCGCTAGTGAAAGATGCAGCTTAGACAGAATATAATCAGTAGTGAGGATTAAATGCTGAGAGAATGTATCCAGCTTCCTGGACATTTTTATTGTCCATTAACACTTTCTGAATTTCTTAACATAGCTTTTTATGTGTGACCTAAGTGTCTAAGTTTCTATTACAGAAAATGTCAGACAGCACTGTTATTTGCTTTCCTATAACAGTTGTTTATGGCATTTGGAATGTTTTATATCCTTCCTAGTTCTAACACTCCTCTAGATGGACCTTTACATCCCAGAGATGTTTTGCCTTATTTGCTTGGCCTCTACAGGCATGTCAGATTCTCTACAACCTCTCAGAACACACAAGAAATCTGTTATTTGGCAACTTCACGGAGCACGTGATATTCATTACCTTTAAAGGCAGCTTCTAGGCATCTAGGCAGGTACATAGCTAAACTGATGAGTCTTTCATCTGAAGCTGAATCTCACCCTAAGTTTTGGTTGAAACTTTTCTCCACTATTCCTTGAATGTCTTTTGAGTGACACAAACTGCCTTTGAGTAACACAATGATGTGGCATGGTTCTAGGAATAGTTCACCTAACAGATTGCTCAAAAAAAGCTGTATACACAAGCACCAGAATTTCCTTTCTCTGACAGTCCAGTTATCTTGCATCTTATCATTGTACTTTGAAATGTCAACATCCTCACACAGACTCACCACACTTCAAAACATGTAACACGTCCTCTATTTCATGCAGCAGAACCCTACTCTGAAAGCTGTTACAAAGCCCTTATATTATTTCAGATACTTTTAACTTGGGAAAAAATATTTTCTTAAATAAATATTCACATGAAAATGTTAACTAAGCCTTGTTTCCCCCAACAGATGAGAAACAAGCCCAAGAACCATGCAATGTGTACAGCTAGTTTGTGTCAAGCAGAGCTAGCCCTCTGTATTATGGTTGTAAACCACCCAGCTTAAGAATCTGTCCATTATTTAGTCATGTAGACAAAGTTAGATGGCTTGTTATGCCTTATTGGTTAATAAATAATAACCAATATCAAGTTTCTAACACTTAATTCCGTTCACATATTTTAAAATGTAGAAATGAAATATTAAGTGATACTAGAAAAAATAATTTTACTCTCCTGATCTACAGACAAGGTATGAAGATATTTAATCTCTCTACAGTAACCCAAAATACTGGTTGATGTTCCTCACAAAAGGTTTTCACACCATTCCTAACAAACTGGAGTAAGTGTAATTAGTATGATTAATCCTTCATTCTATTATGTCAGTCACTGACAACTTTTTTGCAGGGAAAGAAACACAATGCCCATTCTACTTCAAACACATAAAACTACACTTACAACACTACGGTATACTTCTCTACAGAGAAAAGTTGATTGACAGTCTTTACTGACTTCTGATAGGAAATATCAGTGATCCTGGGAGAAGGAGAGGTAAAGTGAGTCAAGAGAAGGCAAGGGAAGGAAAAAGGAAAGGCAAAAGGAAAAGAAAAGGAAAAGGCAAGGCAAGGCAAGGCAAAAGGCAAGGCAAAAGGAAAAGAAAAGGAAAAGGCAAGGCAAGGCAAGGCAAGGCAAGGCAAGGCAAGGCAAGGCAAGGCAAGGCAAGGCAAGGCAAGGCAAGGCAAGGCAAGGAAAGGAAAGGCAAGGAAAGGAAAGGCAAGGAAAGGAAAGGCAAGGAAAGGAAAGGCAAGGCAAGGAAAGGAAAGGCAAGGCAAGGAAAGGAAAGGCAAGGAAAGGAAAGGCAAGGAAAGGAAAGGCAAGGAAAGGAAAGGCAAGGAAAGGAAAGGCAAGGAAAGGAAAGGCAAGGAAAGGAAAGGCAAGGAAAGGAAAGGCAAGGAAAGGAAAGGAAAGGAAAGGAAAGGAAAGGAAAGGAAAGGAAAGGAAAGGAAAGGAAAGGAAAGGAAAGGAAAGGAAAGGAAAGGAAAGGCAAGGAAAGGCAAGGAAAGGCAAGGCAAGGCAAGGCAAGGCAAGGCAAGGCAAGGCAAGGCAAGGCAAGGCAAGGCAAGGCAAGGCAAGGCAAGGCAAGGCAAGGCAAGGCAAGGCAAGGCAAGGCAAGGCAAGGCAAGGAAAGGAAAGGCAAGGAAAGGAAAGGAAAGGAAAGGAAAGGAAAGGAAAGGAAAGGAAAGGAAAGGAAAGGAAAGGAAAGGAAAGGAAAGGAAAGGAAAGGAAAGGAAAGGAAAGGAAAGGAAAGGAAAGGAAAGGAAAGGAAAGAAGGCAAGGCAAGGAAAGGAAAGGCAAGGCAAGGCAAGGCAAGGCAAGGAAAGGCAAGGAAAGGCAAGGAAAGGCAAGGAAAGGCAAGGAAAGGCAAGGAAAGGCAAGGAAAGGCAAGGAAAGGAAAGGAAAGGAAAGGAAAGGAAAGGAAAGGAAAGGAAAGGAAAGGAAAGGAAAGGAAAGGAAAGGAAAGGAAAGGAAAGGAAAGGAAAGGAAAGGAAAGGAAAGGAAAGGAAAGGAAAAATTAAAAGGAGAGGTTGTCAACTCGCACTGAGAAATAAAAAACCCCATAGTTTAATAATATTTTGCTGACTGGAAAATCTGAATAAAAATACTGAAGAAAGATAAAATATTTTTTCATGCACCATATGTTTCCTTTGGAATTTAGAGAATTTACTTGGTATTATAACATTTCTAGTATTTATACTGTGTGGTCAACTAAAAGGAAACGAGATTTTAGTTATATTCAGCACTCTTCCAAGTATATGTCACTGCCAAAGGAATGCATAACTTCATGCACTTTGTCTTTGATAGTCTCTTTCTCAAAAATTAGGTTTGACTGTAACTTAATTTATCTTTTTATCCATCTAACAGTGGTTTATTTCCCATTGATAGCTAGTGGTCATTATCAAAAGCATAAATAAATATGTAAATGTATATATGGGTGTGTTTACAGGAAAGTTACCCATTTCTCAGCACTGAGTTGGAGCTAGTGATTGATTTGATAAAAACTCTTTGACATAAGTATTTTGTGCTGTTACATTTATGTCATTTTGCTACTCATGGAAGTATTTTTTGCAATTACTAACTGCATTTAGCCATCAAAAACCTTCATAACTTTTGTTTAAGTTTAGAGGGTATGTTTATTAGTCTATTTTTATGTCGCAGTCTGGTAGCCCTTTGTGGTTTTGTGAAAGGTTTTGTGATTCCCTTGAGTTAAATTAAGTTAAAAAAACAAAAAGTGACTGGTTAAAATATTTAATTTTCAGTAGAATCAACTTAAACTTGGAAAGGATTGTAAGTGATGTGGCCTCTTATTGATAAATCTATAAGAAAGAAATGAAAGGAAATAAAATTAAAGGAGAGAAAGAGTCAAAGAATCCAGATCACCACCCCAGGTTCCAAACTTGTCTAGGGTCTGGTAATCTTCTGTGGTGGGTGCACACCCATCAGTGTTTTCTGTCACCTTTTAAGTCCATCTTATCAGCTGATTTGCATACTAGACAAAGAGAGGCAAGTTCTCCACAAAATTATTTCCTGAGAGGTGAGGAAAAGGTGGAGCATGGGTTCTGTGTGTACATTGAGGGGGGATGTGGTGCATTAACCCTTTCATCCAATTGAGTTGGTGGTCATTATCTCCCCATGCCACATTTACCTTTCTCCCAATTTTTTGTTTCTTGGACAATCATCCAGCCTTTGGATCCGTCTGGTGCCAGCTCTTTCCCTCTTATCAATCTTTTAGCTCTTCTTTAAGTGTGTAGTCATTAGCAAGGGCCTACATCATTTATCAAGCTCCTAAATTAAAGTGTAGGCATTAACTCAAACATATGGTTTTAATCTGTCTATGTATCTCCACACTGAGGCTTGTCTAGGGAACTTGGCAATACAACTGCAAGGCAGTGGAGCCATGCAGGCAGATAGTTCATCCCTTAGACTAACCACAAAGGCCACAACTTGTCCTTGAAGCTTCCTGCATCGATGAATGTTTGAGGCATTAACTCCTTCAGTTCCTCATATCTATAAATAAACAAAACCTGAAAGATACTCTGATCTAGTAAACCTATAAGTATAAAGATAACTGAAACATTAAATTATTTCTTAAAATTAAATTCTTTTCTTTAGGAAGCCCAACTAAAGAACATTATTTTATAAATCCTTACTTAGAAGGAAAATGACAACTTAAAACTCTTTCTTTAAGGTTAACAAGAAAGACAAGAGCTAACGAACACAGACTTTTAACTTTTCTTTGTCCCATTAATTAATGGAGTGAAAACAAATTTCTTTGGTAAAAAGTTGATCAATACAATTTTAGGTAAAAACATGCAGGCAAACAAATAGAAAATAAACAAAGCAGACTGAAACTAGGGCAATTTGAACATTTCAAAAGCAAAACTAAGCTTTTTCTAATTTCTATGTCTGATCAAATGTTTCTTATAGTCTTGTAGTGTCAGCATTTTACAAGAAATTCGGGATAAATCCCATACTCACACAAGCTCATATTAATCACTGTATAAGTAAAATAACAAATTATAGTATTTCATTTCAGAAAATGTGTATGAATTATTCACTGATACAGTTTTGTCCTTCTTAAGTGCTATCAGTTTAAATTTCTTCTTTCATACTCATGCTTATAACTGTATGGAACAGCAGCTTCTGTTATGAAAAAAATACAAAATATTTTTGTAAAATGGTAGAGGAAAACTATTTCTTCAGTTCATTCATAATGACTTCAACAGAAGTTGTACCAGGAAGACCTGTTCCAAAAGTGTTGCAAAATTGTGAATTTTTGCACTCATTCAAGAAAAAAGACTTCCTATAGTTTTGTAAATCAGTATACATTTAAGAAAGGCAATACCTTTTCTGAAGGAACAGTCTTCACATTCCAGTGGTCACTCCTGGAAACATCAATACAATTGTTGCTCAAGTTTTTCCGGTTTTCAGACTATAACTCCAAATCTTGCAGGTGTTATTTCTATATCCTGCATAAACAGAAAACGTCTCAAGCTTTTAAGAATTTAAATCTAATCTTTGGCGCTTTTTTTTTTTTTTTTTTTTTTTAAATAGAAGTATCAACAATTGATGCATCTCAACCTAAGCAGACTTAAATCAGAAATGCACACATGCACACACATACGGAGAAATACAATCATAAGCATAAATAAAGACCACTTCTGTAAAGAGGAGCATGACTATTCAGATCAGGCTTAAGGGCATTAAAAAAAAAAGATTTAAACAAACAAAAAACCCCCACATAAAACCCAACCCTAGTATTATCTTGATTGCTTTTTATCTGTTTTGCCTACCAAGCTGTCAGTGATTTCAAGTTATAGTAAGGCATGGAGATGTAGAACTGGATCATTTGTCAGTGCCTGGAGAAACAGATGATAGCCTTCTGCTCTCTAGTTACCTACTTCTCATGTTGCTAATGCTGCTGTCATTTCTGTTTGCCTATGGCATGTTGCATACATCTATGGAGTTGCATAAATAATGATTAGGATATTGTAGGACACCAAGTTTCATGTATTGCTTTAGTCAGTGACAGTAATTTTCTGTTTCAATACTTTTATTGCCATTAGCATCTAATGTCTTTCAAAGCTTCTCCATAGTTAGTGAGTTTAATATAAAAGGAATCTTTGAAACATTTTAAAATTTGATATCTAACACAAGAAGATAGGGAGGTCACATTTAGAAAACTACTTTGTAGCAGGGCTATGTATTGAAAATGTATAAGTCAGGCAAATTAAATGTATGAAATCTTAAAATAACAAGCTCTGTAGGTATATAGCAACTTCATTCTTAATCTCCTAGAGAGACTAAAATAATGTTCCAACTGCAGAATATATTTCCTTTTCCAAAATTTTCTTCTCTTTGTGACATGGTAGAAAGATAAATACATAAATAAAAAAGATATCAAATGCCTCTAAGGGAAACTGTTCTGAAAACTTACTGCCAAAGAAGTAACACTGAGTGGAAGCTAGAAAAGATATCTCTAGATCCTTCTTTTGATTTGCTGAAGTGCATTGTTTCATTCCATCTCTTGGAGAGTTTCTTCATGTTTCATGGTTAAAATTCAAATATAATTACTGTAAGAGAAGGATATATGTATTTATTTAGGGTATTACCTGGTATTCAGTGATAGGACATGTGCGAATGGTTCAAAGCTGCATGAGGGGAGGTTTAGACCTGACATTAGAACACATTTCTTTTCCAAGAGGGTAGTCAAACACTGGAACAGGTTTCCTAGAGGGGTGGTCAATGCCTCAACTCTGTCAATGCTTTAGAGGCATTTGGGCAATGCCTTTAATAATAGACTTTTACATTTGGTCATCCCCGGAGTGGTCAGACAGTTGGGCTAGATGATTGTTGTAGGTCGCTTCCAACCAAAATTTCTCTATTCTATTCTATTCTATTCTATTCTATTCTATTCTATTCTATTCTATTCTTTCATTTATTTATTTCACTAAATCGCTCTCAGTATTCTTGTTGCTATTTCCTTAATGGCCAACATATCCTGGGGTGGGTGGTCATGGTATTTAATTGAGTCTGGTAGTTTGAAATTATGCATTAAAAAGTATGGTGAATTATGATTAATCGTGCTGTTACAGTACACTGGAAACTGTTTGTTTCTGTGAAAGTACCTTTTCCCATGTAGCTAAGCCACAAACTTTTCTGCCATAATTTTATAACCCAATTATAATTGCAGAGTGGGAGAAAAATGTGCCATATAATGTAATTTGATGCTAGAGGTTACAGTAGGTTAATGTACCTTGATTAAAGCAATGAAATATATTAATAGAAGAGTAAGGATCATCCTTCTGAAATTATATGTCACAAGATTTGTAAACTATTTATTCTGATTTGAAACAGAAGAAAGAGCTTATATTTATGAACAGTTTATTGTGGTCTTCATACTGTTCTTTCTGTATGAAATAATATTTTAAACAGTGAATGTGTTTGTGTGACACACACACATATATACAGATTAACATACATGGAAGAATGGAAATCCATTCCTCAGAATAGGAATACACAGCAAAATCTCCTTTTCTATACCCTGGAGTACTTACTGTGGTCCAAGTAGAAGCATGCAATTGCTGACGACTATTGTAAAATCGCTATTCTTTTCATCGTGGCAAAAATTTCTTTCCACTGTATGTATTCTTTAATTTACCATTCCTATTGATGTACCTTTCCATAAAATTTCAAGATTTAATTTTGTCCTCATCTATTTTATCTTATTTTAGTTATTCTTCCTTTCTTCCCTCTGCTTCCATCTGATAGTTGTTTTTACAGGAATCTCCACACCAAGCCTAGGCTTTTAAGAGTAGCTTGAAATGTAGTAATAATACGCCCATTTATTAAGACACCAACAGGGACACCAAGAGGAGCTTAGTAAAACCTTGTACTCCAGTGTTGTGTGAAACTCTTGTTCCTGTTAAGATGTCCTCCTCTCCACAAAAATCACCTGTCATGCACAGTCAAGTCTCAGAGCAACTGTCTCAGCCACTGATAAGTTTCAGAATGAGAATACAGCACTGTGTCTTTCCCACTGTGTACACCTCCTCACTATCTGAGAATGCTGCAGCCTGCACATTTGGAAACAAAGACTGGTGCTGCACTGACCTGAAGGAGACAGTGTGGAGGAATGTGATAACACTAAAGGCTAAATTTATACGAGTCAAATGAACACGCCTTGGACTGTTCTCTGGCACTGATATCAACTGGCATGGGATTGCACCCATCTGAAATAGCGTGACCAGTGTAGATTACCTGCTGAAATGGTTTTTAGCTCATGGTATCTCCTGAGCCATGTCCAGGAATTGTTTGGAAGAACATCAGTTTGTTCATGACAGAATGATGTTAGGAACCATACTAACAATAAAATAGTACAAATGCTTTCTGTGTACATTAACTGCCAGTGTTTATCACATGGCCAGCTTAAATTAATTTAAATGAATAAAGGCTGTCACCACAGCAGTGAATCTAAGTAGGAGATGCTAATTCTTGGGGGTTTTGATGGTGACTTCAAATGAAACAGGAAAACAGCTTTCAGATTCAGTTAAATTCTTATTGATATATTATTTTGAAATTCACTAAAATCTCTGAAGCAAGAGTTACTGATATGGAATCTTCACCCTGTAGACTTTAAATGTTGAGATTTTTTTTGTTGTCTCTAATATGCTGAGAAGAAATTAATTTCTGTTTTTTGTCCTTGTTTTTGTTATGGTAAAAGTACAAATCAAATGTTGAGTAAAAAAAAAATAAATGACATATCTCTCTCCAAAACAACTCCATTGTAAGTGGTCTGGTAGAATGCTTTAAAAACGCAGGATTCATATCAGTGTGCACATAAGTGAGAATAATCAAACACAGAGAAATTCATGTCTCGTCATTAAGTACTTTTTTCAGTGGACTCACATAGCAGTTGTGCATGTCATTACTCCAACAATCTTTTTCTAATGGCAGTGTTTCTATGGACAGGGACAGTTTGTTTCTGTAAGGCAAGTGTTAGCCAATGTGTACTTGTGACAAGAGGAAATGTTTTCTGGTTTTAAAGCAACATGTTTATTTTTAAAGAATAAATATTAAGTCACAGTTATTCACCAGAAATTCACTAGAGGCTGCCAAATTTGGTGGGCCAGAGAGTGTTTCTCCTTTCCCAGCCCAGCAGATATGAGGTTGCCATGGTTCCCTGTTCCAGCCAGTGAGCCAGCTAGAGATTGAGCATCCTGATGATAGACGTGCCCACACAAAATGCACAAATGACTGGACACACAGGTGGGAAACATTGCCTTTACTAGCACGTACATAAATGCACAGAACTCACATTAATTCAGCAGCTCATTCAGCCTGTTCCTCTTCTTCATCCAGCTGATCTTTATCCAGCTGATGAGCACTGAAGGTGGTTAGTCTTCACTGAAGTAGTTTAGATATTCAGGCTGTCCGGGTGTTGGCCCCAGGCCTTGTTGCCCTCCAGTTGTTGGCTTCTGGACATACAAGCTCCTCAGGTTTGCAGTTCCATCCCAGTTGTTGGTACTCAGACCTCTAATCCTGTTTGCTGGCTACTCTGGCTTGAAATTCGCTCATTTGCACCACTCAGAACAGGGAATGCACCCATAGAGAAGATAGTTAGAAATAGGATTTAATAAGAACGTAACACAGACTGTAGTTGTCAAGCACAGGACTCAGTGAGACAAACTTATGGACCAGCAATCCATTTATACGTAGCTGGCCACTTTTATACCCTTCTCCCATTTTTTTCCCATAATCATTCTTCCCCGATCCACTTCAATTCCTACTTTTCCTTGCTTTTGCCCTTCCCCTAAACACTCCAGAATAAGCCTTGTATATTTCCACAGTGCCCTTAAAACAACTCATAAGAAGATTTACACAGTGTCTAAGCGCTTTTCCCTAGCACCCCAGGGAAATGGGATGTCACATACCCCTTTAGGCAGTAAGCCCTTCAGTCTGTGAGGTGAGACCAGAGCTTCACCATCCTCCTGTGGGGACTGCATTTATTACTAAAGCATTTCAATGTTTGTGAATCCAGGTCAGACTGTTTTTAAAATCCTGGATCTGAATTAATCTCACCTAATTTTTGTACTTTATAGACCCTCTTAAATTACAAGCATGAATAGTTTTAGGACCCGACAAGTTGGAGTGCTCTGTTTGCCCTGAAGATTTTGCTGGGGTCCCTCTGCCCAGCATCGTTTTTTTTTGTTTTTCACAGATCTTTGTGTCCAGTGTGATTATCCCTCAATGTTATGTAGTTGATTTCTGGACATTTAGTCATTACTTCAAAAAAAAAGTTATATTTAGAGGCAAGGATAGAAAAAATGACTTAAACATAACGTGCTTGATTTTGGTATTAAACATCCAAAATACAATTAATTAGGTCATTATATTTCACTTATATGGTTGTGGATTATTCATCTATCCCTTAATACTGCAACTGAAACTTTTCTACTTTCACTTATTCTTCACTGTACTGACTTTTAGGTTTCTCTTATACAGCCTTTATACCATCCAGATTTATATAACAATTCTATTTATCTTAATTTACCTCACTGAAAGTCAATGTCTGCCACAGTATTTCTTCAGAAGCTGGAAAAAAATATAGGGGGAAAAATATATTTTAAAATGTGCATGTTATTGGTATGTATTTAAATACAATCCAAGCATAAATTTTTATTATATTAACATTAAGACTGGAAGCATATATCGGCTCTCATGGTTGTAAAAAAATAAGAAATGATAAGGACATTGTATTTTTCTTGAACCAATACCTTGCAAATACAGGAAATTCAGCATTAAGTTTACCCACAAAGGAAGTACAAATAGGTGATCTAAGTGAAGCTGTCAATCTACCTAATTCTACTTTGGTACTGTAGGACTGTGTTTACAGGTAAGGGACTTTAATGCTTGTGCACCCAGGTCAGATTGAAGTGTAGTTTTAAAGTCCTGGACCTGGCCTCATCTCAGCTAATTTTTGCACTTCAGTGACCCTTAAATTAGGAAACAGTTTGTCCATGGCATCTCCATTCAGAGAATTCACTAAGAGGAGTTTGTCCCCACTTTTGTTACCATTTCTAGACATTGGTTGGTTGACTTGTCGTCCTGTGCCATCTGATACAGATAAAATCTAATGATCTCACAGCTTTCTCCTCCACTTAATGCTGGGGTAGCATCTGTAGTCCTTTATAGTGAGTAGACACATACTGTCAGAGAAAAATTCAGACCTTAAGGGGGCTGAATAATTCCCTCCCAAGAAACTTCTCTTTCAATAAAAGGAGCATGTAGTACTCTTCATATCCTGTCCCAAACACCTAAACAGTGCATAAATTAGATGGGATTATCCAAGTGGCATGATATATAGCATCCAACAAGGAATAAGGTCATTGATCCTTTTACGATCCAGTGACATTTAAGCCAGATAATTAAATTCTGGGTGCTTTTGACCTTTAGCTAATCTCTCTTATATCTTAACCGTTATGATAAAGAAAACTGTTGCCTGCAGGTAAGCTGTAAATGAATGGTGAGTTTTATGAGTTGTCTGGTATAGCAGTGGTTTTCTTTTTATTGGTGGAAGTCTAGCATTAGCTTCTGTAATTATAAACATTAGATGTCATTATTAATACTTGCAGCAGTGATAATCTTGTCTTCCCCAACTGTGCTTTTTATAACAGCATACCAGTTAACTTTAACTGTATAGTGCTTTCATTATTTACAGTGTTCTTACATATAGACTGACAAAAAATACACTAAAACTAGTGATAAAATTAAGTATATAAATTCATTCTATAGTTTTAAACATTTAGATTACAGACAATACTTTAGAACTGTAAAAATATGTAATCTCAATGTTTCTTATGGTTATCTTCTCCCCCTTCTTTCCTTGTTTTAATCGTTCCTTCAAGATGTTTCTCCTTTCTCCATTTCCTTGTCCCTACAGATAATGATCTGCAGAAATCTAGTGTCACAGAACGTCTCAAAAAAGATATTTCACTCTGATAATGCATCTGCACTACTACACAATTAAGACTGTGGCTGTGTACAACCAAGAATGTTCAAGAACTCAGATTATTTGAAATACTTTATTCTTAGATCACTTCCCAATTAGCTCACCTCCTTTTTGGCCTGCTGAACAATGACATTTTCTTCAAAATAAATTTGTAGGGATGAGACTAGTCTTTTCAGACATAGATATGAGAGAATCAGTTTTACTTATCTTGGACACAAACCACTGATCTTTTTTCACTTTAACCTGTGGACACAACCAGAGATAAAACTGCAGCTTGCATAATGATCTTTTCTTATATTTTTTTAATTGATACTTTCTATTACCCAACAGATACTAAGCCATAGTTATTGCTGTCTTGCAGGTGTCAGTGACAGACATGATACCTAGTAATCGTCAAACCATTTGAAATGTTAATCAGGGCAGTTTTGGACAGGAAAGAAGAAAATTTGTTGGTCCTTCTTGAGAAAACAGGACTGGAACCTCAACAAATCAAGATCCCCCTATTTCTGTCTTCCTGTTAACACAGAAAACTTTTTTTTTTTTGTTTAGTCATGTTAAAACAAGGCAACTGATTTGCAACAGTCATGTTAGATTAATGGATTACAACAGAATAGTAGTTGCTGAATAATTCTTTGCCAAATCAAGCCTACCAAGGCTTCATAGAGGTGCTTTTCAGGGGATTTTCCTCCCATCCACCCAGGAAAGAGAGCAAGGTCATCCCTAATCCAGGGAGCTAAGTAATCTTTGAAGTAAAATGTTCTAAATTAATCAAACTGCTTTACTTTCACAGCACATTTTATTGACTGAGGCTGAAACCCAAACAGATGCACTACAGCCTACATATGCTGATGTTCCCACCCAAAATGGCCTCCGAAGGACTGAAATAGCTGTCTAGACCTAAGGCTTCATGAAGATTCTTACCTGGAAGTCCCACTGCAGAAGGTAGTGGTGGATGTCATATCTGCAGGTGTGCCCAGCTAGAAGAACTCTTCAAGCAAGTAGCTGTGTTACAAGAGAAGCTCGGTATCTGTGAATGTGAGTAGGAGATTGATACATGGTATTGTGCGCTGTCCCAGATTAAGTGGCAGCCCTGCCTTAAGGCTGCATAAGGGGAAGATAAGCCTGAATTCAGCCCCCAGTTGACTGACACAAGTAACTCAGGAGATGGAGACTGGACCCTTGTTTCTGCTTGGAGCAGAAGAAAGAACCTTCCACCTTCCCCTAAATTATCCTTGTGTAACAAATATTACACGCCTAGATTGTAAAATGAAGAGTAACTGAGCAACAGACAAGATCCAGTAAAAGCTGACCATACAAAGCTGATCCACCCACCCATGTTAGAACCAGTGTCACTAGAAAAGCACAAAAAGTGTTACTAACTGGAGATGTTTTACTGAGAGTCACTGAAGCACTCATTCACCATCTAGACAAGTTCTATAGAGAAGTTTGTGGCCTACCAGGAACTCTCATTCATGACATCACTGAGGCGGCCAAACATGATGAATGCTACGGATTATCATCTATTCCTAGTATTCCATGTAGGGTCTATTGATACCATGTCAAGGAAACTTAGAAACATCAAAAAGGACTGTATGTCCCTTGGAGTAATATTAAAAGAATCTGGAGCACAGGTATTACTCTCCTCTATGCTTCCAGTCAGAGGAAGGAGTTCAGGAAAAAAGAGACTAATTGAACAGGTCAGTGCATGTCTAGTGCCATACTTAAGGTTTTGTTTTCTATGATCATGGATCTACCTTTGAGAAGCCAGGTATGTTGCAAGCTGATGTGATTCTCCTGACCAAGTGAGTTCTGAGCAAGAGAGAAGGGGATGCTGATGTATCAGGAACCAACAGGCAATCACCTATGAAATACCTTAAAGGGAATTACAGTGTATTCCTCTAATAAGGTGTCAAGGTCAATAGCCTAGCTGCAGTGCCTCTACACCAATGCACCCAGCATGAATGACAAGCAGGAGGAGCTGGAAGCCATTGTGCAGCTAGAAAACAATGATCTAACCACTATCACTGAAGCTGTGGCAGGTGCACCCACTTTGATGAAGATGTGGCTTCCTGGTTGCTGAGACAGCGGTCACTGATTTCTTTTATTTATGTTCTTGTTTTCAGGGTTCTATGGTAATTGGGGCCCTCAGCCAATAAAGGCTGATATTAACAACTGATCAGATTTAGCTTGGGTATAAATAGAATTCCTTGCAGGAGCCATTTTCAGATAGTCCCCACTAGAACAGCACACTGTAGTAAATTACTCCTCCCTTGGGTTTGGACGCCACCCCGGGAAATTACTTGGGGTTGAGAGCCCTCACTTTTTAGGTGAGTTATCAAGAGTTTTGGATTGTCATTAAATCATAGGAGTTTTGTGCAGTAATAGTTTTTTCCTTTCATGGACATGCAGATCTGCCATTTATGGATAATTGCTGGAGTGCAAAAATTGATTTTATTAAAAAGAAATTATATTTTAACTGTTGTCTGTTTATTTTGAGAGCCTCCACAACAAAAGTGTTGGCAACAGGTCAAGTGAGGTGATTCTGCCCCTCTACACTGCTCTGGCAAGACCACACCTGGAGTACTGCATCCAGTTCTGGAGTCTCCAGTGTAAGAAAGACATACACTTGTTAGAGCAGGTCTAGAGAAGGGCCAAGAAAATTATCAGAAGGCTGGAATGCCTCTCCTCTGAAGAAAGGCTGAGAGCATTGGTGATGTTCAGCCTGGAGAAGGGAAAGCTCCAGGGATGCTTGGTTGCATTGCAGCCTTTCAACTCCCCAACAACCCCCAAACCTACCAACCCATTTCCAGAAGAATCTGAAGGCACCAAAGCAAAGAGAATTCATGAAGGATAGAATGTGCATGATGCCTAATTAGCCTAATGAATCCCAAATGCCTGCCTACCGATGGGGCAAGAATAAAAAGGACATGAGTCAAAGGCCCGGGTGGCAGTGACCCTCTGGAATCAGGTCCCTAGGCTGGCTGGACCAACACTGGAACCAGGACTGCTGAAATATTTCCTTTTTGTCTTTCTCTCTCCTTCCCTGCCTCTCACTCTCTTTTTTCCCCTGTCTCTCCTTTTCTCTCTCATTCTCTATCCCTGTATCCCTGTAAGGCAAGGCTTGTCAAGGCATGTTTACAGCTTGTCAGGCATATTTACTGCTGTTGGCATATGGCTTGCAGTTTGCTGGTGTATGCTGTGAGATTTGTCACTTGTTGCAGATGTTGCAAGGCTTACTGACAAAGTTTCATGCCAATATTTATTTTGGATAAATAAAAGCTGAGTTTTGTGAATTAAAGTATCCCAAGTGTTGTTCCACCTTAATCCTGACCTGGGAATTGATGAATCTGAGTCATCATCCCAAGAAATTGGGACGTTACAGAAGTTCAAGGGGACTTATTCCTTTCTCATTGTAGAGTTTCTGGTTTTAACAGCTGGATGGGAGATTGGTTTAATCTGTAATAATTACACAACATCTGTCTTGAAATATGGGAGAGAAAAGCCAAGTTGCAACAATTAAGATTCATTTAAGGTTATAGAACACTGAAAGTCCCCTTTAAGGTATGAAAACAAACTGAAGAACTGAGGGATGACAGTAAGAGGTTTTCTTCATAAAATGAGATGCAATTTTGTTTTCTAAAGGTTAAGATAAAAGGCTACCTGACAGTCAAGGAAAAATGATCAAGATGTTGCATATTTGATTCTCTCCTCCTTGATAAGACAGTATTTTGCTCTAATAAATAGGCAAGCCATCTTTGAAATGACACTCTTTACTCTGTTGAACCACTCAAATTCAGACACATTTCACTCATTACTTTAATTCAGTCTCACTATACAGAAGACATTGGTTAGAATTTTACTACATTCAAGACTAAATTTCATCTATCTAAAATTTATGTTAGATATGTCCTTTTCATTCTGAAACAAAGATCATAAACCTCAGTGGTTTTTGTTGGGGTTTTAGCCATAAGACTATATAAACTTATTAAGTAATCTAAATGCTTGGAATTCCCAGTACAAGAAAGACATGGACCTGTTAGAGCCTGATCAGAGGGCTGGAACACCTCTCCTGTGAGTAAAGGCTGAGAGAGTTGGAGTTGTTCAGCCTGGAGAAGGCAAGGCTCTGGGGAGACATTATTGTGGTCTTTCAATACTTAAAGGATGCTTATAAGAAAGGTGGGGACAGACTTTTAGTAGAGTTTGCAGTGATAAGGCAAGGGGTAATAGTTTTAAACTTAAAAAAGATAGTTTCAGAGTAGGTATAAGGAAGAAATTTTTTACAGTGAGGGTGGTGAAACACTGGAGCAGGTTGCCCAGAGAGGTTGTAGGTGCCTCATCCCTGGAAACATTCAAATTCAGGTTGGATGGGGATCTTTGCAACCTGATATAGTTGAAGATGTCCCTGCTCATTGCTGGGAGGTTGGACTAGATGACCTTTAAGGATTCCTTCTAACCAAAATTGTTCTATGATTCTATGTTCTTACTCTACCAGGGTATTTTTCAATGCAGCCATTATTACCAAAAAAAAAACAAAACCAAAAACAAACTGAATTCTTGATTAAAGAAAATGGGAACTAACCTGTAACTCCTTGATATCTGTCAAGATTTCTTTTGTTTTGTTTTCTTCAGGTTTGGTTTTTTGTTTGGTTGGTTTTGTTTTTTTGGGTTTTTTTTTTTTTTTGGTTTTGTTTCAGCTCTCTGCCTACTCCTGTTTTTTCCATCTTCACAAATATTCAAGCAAACATATCCAACAACAAAAGAGGGATAGCAATATTAGCAAGGTAATTTAGAAAGTAATAATAATATGGAGAAGAAAGGAAAAATATTTTTTCCATGCTACAAAACAGTAAGAATAAATAATAGGAAATCTGCAGAACAAGGTGACATGAAGAAGACCCAATGTTCATAACATGTCTGAGAGGGTTTCCTCAGATAACCTCTGTGTTAGTACAGTGAACTGAATATATGTTTGTGGTTGGAGAATGTTAAATGTGCTCCAAGAGTGTATCTTCCCGTTTATTCTCCTGAGAAAAACAACCAAAACTAAACCTTTGTGTGTTCACTCATCATTCCACAATGTGTCAAACTATAGCAAATGGGGACAATCAAGAGTTTTAAAGCACACTCTTGCTCTGAACTAAAATAGCATGGGTATGCACCCAGAGTTGTCTCTGTGTGTATGTTTTAACAAGAAAAGGAAAAAAAATCTTTTATTGGCATAGGATAGAGTTGTCAGACTTTTTTTATCATTTTAATAATTCTTACCACAATTATTCACCACTGCTAATCTGAAAAAAAAAAAGAAAAAAAAAAAAAACAGAAAAAGTGCCATGGCTTTATCAAGAGGGTACTGTCAGATTTATGCCAGTACTTTGAGACGTGACCCTATAACTAGATACTAGGGGTTTTTATGTCAGAATTGTTGCCTAAAACAAACAAACAAACAAACAAACAAACAACAACAACAACCAAAAAAACCCCCCACAAGATTAATTTCTTTTGTTTTTAAATGTAAATTATTAAGCTGTTCCTATCTCTCCTTTTCCTCTGAATTTATTGCATAATGAAGGGAATCACCATTTCAAACACCACCACCTAGGGTGACCAAAGTAAAAGGGTGATCTTGGTTGTTGCTTTTTTTTTCTAATGCTGGAATGAGCAGTAGCATGTTTGAGATCCCTGCAGATATTCCCTGTTGACTCTGTGTTGGAACTGATCTCATGCTGCCCGACACACACAGAGTATCTGGGCCCATGGCTCAACCTGCAGAGCTGTAGGAATGAGTTTCCCACTGCAGCAGCATGGAATAATTTGCCAGGGAACAATTGTTAGGGCACTCAGAATTGTTTAGACTGTACAGCAATTACTTACCTGGGTAACAGGTAAAATTTTTTGTTTGTTTGTTCTAGCCCTGACTGTTACTCTTCCTTTACTGTTAGATAGGAGTTTATGACACAGATACATTCCTTGAGGTCCTGAGTATATTCCTTTCAAGAAAATTAACATTATATAATAATGTCCTTATACAGATATAATAATGAAAGAGCACTATCAGTATCCAGAAAACTTGTCTCCAGAAAGGTCTGAAAGCCAAAATTTGTTGTTGTGTTTGCTTATAACTGTTCTTACCTCTTTGCAACTCTCATCATTCTCTACTGCTATCATTGCTGAGCAGCTAAACTTTTATAACATATTTTGTCTAATTGTCAGCTCAGTAGTGGGAGATCAGTACATACAGACATCTCAAATAAACTTTAACCA
This sequence comes from Athene noctua, assembly GCF_965140245.1. Taxonomy (NCBI): domain Eukaryota; kingdom Metazoa; phylum Chordata; class Aves; order Strigiformes; family Strigidae; genus Athene; species Athene noctua. Next base: position 213,134,263 of record NC_134037.1, read on the forward strand.
TATGGTTGCATGATCATGATCTCAGTTTCAGATTATAGAAAGCAATATTTCCCTACAAAATCAGAAATAATACACTCTTATACTCCTAAGAAACACAGAAAGTGTAATTAACAATTATTTTCTCTTTTGAGGAGAAAAAGTATACTAAAGGCTGAATGTGGGAGGCACAAAGTCTTTAAATAAGGAAGAGGACATTTTCCTGTTTATTTTTACTGTATCAAAATGGGATGGCTGTCAATAAAATACATATTCATACAGAATTAGAGTACTTTGAAAATGTTATTTGAAAGAAACTAAACCAAAGACAGTCAATGAAAGATGGAAAGTACAAGGTCAAATCATTTTCTTTCTGTACTAGAAAAAATCTTCATTAACTTAAAACAGAACTAGGCCTATGCAGAAAAAGATGAAGTTTCAGACAACTGGCAGGTTTTTTTAACTTTAGTAAATTTAATATACAATAAAAGTTTTTAGGTCTCACTGCCAAAACATTTGTGTAAAATTATAAAGGACAGCTCTAAATATTTGAAAAGCTATGGAGCAGAAAAATCATGGAAGACGACACAGCAATTTTCTGATCTTGTTGTCTGCATAGCTGACATTTGTGTAACCAGAGATATTTTTGATGTCCAAGTAGAGTTCATTATGCCATTTCATTTTGTTACTCAAACAATGCAAAACTATTGGAATTCTGAGAAGGCTATCCATCTATCTCTAGGTAAAAGACAAAAACTTTTCTAACATCAACAACTCAGAAAAATTATTCCTTTTCAGAGAAAAAAAAAGTATGGTGAGTTGACCTTGGCTAGCTGCCAGAACCCCACCCAAGCGCTCTTCCACTTCTCTTCCTCAACAGGACAAGGCGAGAAAATAAGATTAAAAAAAACCCTCATGGACTGACATAGAAACAGGGAAATTACCATTTACCATCCTGGGTAGAATAGACTTGACTCAGGGAAAATTAATTTATTGCCAGTTAAAAATAGAGAGGCATGGTGAGAAAAAAAAGGCAAATACTAAAACATCTTCCTCCACTTAATCCCAGGCTCAACTTCAGTCCTTCAGTCCTGACTTTTCTACCTCCTCCTCACCCCAAGTGGTGCAGGGGATTGGGGAATGGGGGTTGTGACCAGTCCATAGTAGTTTGTCTGCTGGTCTTTCATCCTCACATTTTTAACCTGCTCCAGAATGTCTGTTTTCACATATTTAAGTCTTTCGGGGAATATCCACCTTCACTGGCATAGGCTACAGTATGTTTATCTGCTCTAACATGGTCGTCTCCATGGGCTTCAGTGTGTGTACCTGCTCTAACACCATTACCTTCATCATCTTCCACTGTCTGCAGGGGAATCTCTGCTCTGGCACCTAGAGCACCTCCTCCCACTCTTTCTTCTCTGACCCTGGTGTTTGCAGAGCTGTTTCTCACACTCTTTTCTTCAGTCTTTCCTGCTCTGCAGTGATTTGCCCTTTCTTAAATATGTTGTCCCTGAGGTGTCATCAGCTTGGCTTATGGGCTCATCTGAGGTGGGTCCGTTGAAGCTGTCTGTATCTGACACTGGGCAATACCAAATTCTTCTCTCAGAAGCCACCCCTGCAGCACCTCGCACTCCCTTGCTGAAACCTCACCACATAAAGCCAACACATAATGTTTCCAGTATTCCTGTAATGGGCAAAAGTGTTGGTTGGTGAAATTTTATTGAATGCCTAAACAGTCCACCACTTGCATGTACATTTCTTTAACTCTTCTTGCTAACACAGTAACTTAAAAGAGCCATCTTCATGAAGGATTTAAGCAGCAAAGTGTTTTAGTTGAGAACTTAATCAGAATTGGGGATATTTGATTAGATTCTTCAGAGAATACATCTCTTGAGGGAAAAATGTAGTTTGGGGTCTAATTTACCTAACCTAGCAACCTAATTTACTCATATATTTTTTGTGCTTAGATTATAGATATATATTCTAGGTAACAGAGGCCAGGGATTTATCCTGAGTCTGAAGCCAGGTATCAGACTGGCTCTAATTTTCCTGGAGATTTCTTTCTGGTGTGGTTAATAACAGAGTCAGGGAGTGTGCTAACAAGCAATAGAATGATTAGGAGTCTGCTACTGAGCTCACACCTTCTTGAAAATTAATTCATCACCATGGATATAGCCAGATGTGACTTCCATATTGAAAGTAAGAAATGATGTTGCGCATGATCTCAAGTATTGATTTGCAATAGTCCTCATTGTTTACCAGCTCTGTTCTTGTTGTGGTTTTGGCTCCTTCTAACTAATTCATATTTGGTCACATAAATAAATAAATATTTATATGTTTATGTATTTATAAATATTATATATGTTAAGAAATGCTTATTCATTTATATATATATATATAACAAATATTTGGTCACAGTTCAAAGAGATAGCACTAGCAATGAGGGAAGGAGGGGTTTTAGCGATAGAAAAATTGTCATTAAATGTCAGTTGGTCTCTGAGCCAGAGAACTACTTCTAAGGAACTCTTCCCTTCCCTTCCCTTCCCTTCCCTTCCCTTCCCTTCCCTTCCCTTCCCTTCCCTTCCCTTCCCTTCCCTTCCCTTCCCTTCCCTTCCCTTCCCTTCCCTTCCCTTCCCTTCCCTTCCCTTCCCTTCCCTTCCCTTCCCTTCCCTTCCCTCCCCTCCCCTCCCCTCCCCTCCCCTCCCCTCCCCTCCTCTCCTCTCCTCTCCTCTCCTCGTTTCTTTTGTTTCTTTTGTATTTTTTTCCTTTTCTTCTTTTTGTTCCCTCACTAATGGTCTTGCTAAAATTCAATGAAAGGATACAGTTATTAATGGTTAAAATTAATGAACAGATAATATTAAAGATCTAAGTGACTGCAGTGTAAATAAAGGTATTACCTATAACAAAATAACTATTTTTCTTTTTTACATAGTAGTGTGTCCTGGTTCAGCTAAGATAGGATTAAGTTTCCCCAGAAAGAGGAAAACGATCTGCAGTCAGGTTATTCATACCATGCTGATGTCAGGTCCGGGCGCGACAGCACAGGAACTTTTTTCCTTTGTGGCTTTGGTGAAGGGAAGCACGGGGTTGTCTGTAACCATTGCGGCATTTCTCTGTATATCTTTTGTCTTGTTCACTGTTATTGCTGTATATTGTTGTTATCATTGCTACTGTTGTTGTTCAGATTGTTTATCACACTGTTGTATTAAATTTCTTCTTATTTTAACCCAGGGTTTGTGCCCTACTTGTGTCCGAGGGTAGGGGAGGGACAACAGCAACGTGGTCTCCGGTCCCAGCAGGGCCTAAACCAACACATAGTGCTATTCCACACTTGAAATCTAGGTATTCTGTAGAATTTTACATTTTTAAAGTTGTTTGTGTATTTTCATTTTTCGTACTTCTTTAAAAAACAATTTCTCCACACTCAGAATTTGCATTTTTTTCTGGTATTTAAAGCCCATCATATCCTACACAGTATATACATTTAAACTTGATGTATGAAATGCTGCAAACAATGGAAATATCTCAGTTGTCTTCATTGAAACGATTAAACCCTAAGGTAAGTTTTTTTCACTATATATTTATAGAGCAGTTTACCAGGATTGTAGTTATTAAGGTCTCTGTTTTCTGAATTCCTTTCAGTTATCAACATATTTTATAATGGTGCATCTATGAGTAAATATATCATGGCAAGTGGGATCTACCTGAAGGTGAGACCGGAAGGAAGACCAGGCTTATTACTGGCAACCTGTTTCTCTTTTGTCTATTCAGCTCAAATTTGTCTAGCTATATTTGTGTAACTTGTCTGGCTAAGTAACTTGTGAATTGTTGCTTAAAGTGGTATTTACAAAACTCTCCCTCCTCTGGAATCACTAAAATCAAGCAAAGTACTTGTTCATATGCTTTCAGCTAGGAATAAGAGTAATCTTATCATACAAGCACAGTAAAGTACATAACTGAATTTTATAAGGTTCAAGCCTGAGTGGTTTGTATTGTTTTCCTGAATTGTATCTGTTGTTGGTACTATCTTTCATTTGTCATCTTCATTTATTTTTCCTAATTTAACATTGTTTAGCTAAATTCTGCCTATTATTCTCTTTTTGTAACCTTCTTTTTAATCTTTTCCTATTGCTAAATATAATTCCGGAATTTCCCATTTCTGTTTCATATGTAAATTACATCAAGATATTTTTTATCTGCTCTTCCAGGCTATTAATGAGACACTGTTCAACTGACAAAGTCATAGCTGATTCAGTGCAAACAGCAGAGAATGAAGTCTACATTGGAATTTGCAGTTATCACATAACATCAACACACATTCGCAACTGCCTTGTTTAACGATTGGAGCACATGCTATCATAACATATCATCTGTTAACTATTAATAGAGATATTATATACCTCTATTACTTTGGACTATGAATTCTAAGTTATACAAGAGCTTTGAAATTTTTTATAAGTATAAAAAATAAATAAATGAATCAATAGGCTGATAAAATGATTGTAAAATATTAAAAGAATCATATATATATCAGGATGACAGATATGGTTTTATAATTTTTTTTTTTTTGCTATGTGGGATAATTTTTTTAAACAAATTTAAGACTTCAAAGGATACAAAGGGTGTTCTGTGTTCCTCAAAAGAGCCCAGGAAATAAAATGTAAAATTTGTTCCACTGAAGTGATTTTTGAAGTGCTTTTAAGAAGGATTAAGAATAAGCAAAAAAAGAAAAAAAAAAAGTACAAAATCAATTTCCAATTCACAGATATGAGTTTATTGTGTTAGATCACAGGTCACAACTTTATCTTAGTGCTAATTTAACAGTATTCACTGTTTTCAATGTCATCATCTGGCTGTCTTGCAAGTGTTATTTTAACAACAGCACTGTGCTCTAAGAAGACAGTTATTGTTCCATTCGGTGGCACAGACAACACAATCTTCTGTATAATGCCTACAGCTTTAATGAACAACGTCTATTCCAATTTAACACAAATTGTACTTCATGGTCCAGATATTGAATCAAAGTTTTGGTTTTCTTCTTCTGAAAAGGTCTATTCAGTATTAATATGACTGATTAATAGCCATGATTAATAGCCATGGTTCTAGATTATTTTCCAACCATTTTTAATACATATTGGCTAGACTAAATTGCCTAGGGCTCAGACCAGTTGGATTTTGAAATACATGCTAGGGATAGAGACCTTGCTGCCTCCCTGGGCAACTTGTTTAAGTGTTTGACACCCTCACAATAACCAAGTATCTTTTTGTGTTTAAATTTATACCTATTGCCTCTTGTACTCACTGGGGACTCCTGAGACGAGTTTGGTTTTGCTTAACTTACATCTCCTTCCTCTTTGAAAAGATCTCTCTGAGCCTTCTCTTTTCCAGTCTGAACAGTTCCAGCTCTCTCAGCTTCTCATCATATGACAGATAGTCCAGCCCCTTTACTCTTAACTATTTGGAATGGACCAAGCAAAAAACCAAACAAAAATAACAAAAAGAAGAATGCCCATAGCCGCCATCATCTAAGCCACATTTTTCCATAAGCCTACAGTTCATCATGGTCTGTGTACCTCCTGTGACTCTTTCTTACATGTGGCAATCCTTGCTCTACTGTAAAGATTTAAGAATTCTTCTTAAACAGCCTCCTCTGTAGCTTGTGCTCCCATTGGACTTCACCACAGAATCATAGAATTGTCTAGTTTGGAAAAGACCGTGAAGATCATACAGTCCAACCATTTCCCTAACATTGACAGTTCCCAACTACACCAGATCCCTCAGCGCTATGTCAACTCTACTCTTAAACACCTCCAGGGATGGGGACTCCACCACCTCCCTGGGCAGCCCATTCCAACGCCTAACAACCTGTTCTGTAAAGAAATGCTTCCTAATATCCAGTCTAAACCTTCCCTGGCACAACTTGAGGCCATTCCCTCTTGTCCTATCGCTTATTACTTGGTTAAAGAGACTCATCCCCAGCTCTCTGCAACCTCCTTTCAGGTAGCTGTAGAGGGCGATGAGGTCTCCCCTCAGCCTCCTCTTCTCCAGACTAAACAACCCCAGGTCCCTCAGCCTCTCCTCGTACGACCTGTGCTCCAGACCCTGCACCAGCTTCGTTGCCCTTCTCTGGACATGCTCGAGTCATTCAATGTCCTTTTTGTAGTGAGGGGCCCAAAACTGAACACAGAAATCGAGGGGCGGCCTCACCAGTGCCGAGGACAGGGGTCAGATCCCTTCCCTGTCCCTGCTGGCCACGCTATTGCTGACACAAGCCAGGATGCCATTGGCCTTCTTGGCCCCCTGGGCACACTGCTGGCTCCTGTTCAGCCAGATGTCAATCAACCCCCCCAGGTCCCTCTCTGACTGGCAGCTCTCCAGCCACTCCTCCCCAAGCCTGTAGCGCTGCTGGGGGTTGTTGTGGCCCAAGGGCAGCCCCCGGCATTTGGCCTTATGGAAACTCCTCCAGCTGGCCTCAGCCCATGGCTCCAGCCTGTCCAGGTCTCTCTGCAGAGCCTCCCTACCCTCGAGCACATCAACACTCCCACCCAGCATTGTGTCATCTGCAAACTGACTGAGGGTGCACTCGATCCCCTCGTCTAGATCATCAATAAAGATGTTAAACAGGAGTGGCCCCAACACCGAGCCCTGGGGGACACCACTCTGGGGGACACTACTCGTGACCGGCCACAAACTGGATTTAACTCCGTTCACCTCAACTCTTTGGGCCTGGTCATACAGACAGTTTTTTACCCAGTGAAGCTTGTGCCCATCCAAGCCACAAGCAGTCAGTTTCACCAGGAGAATGCTGTGGGAAACAGTCTCAAAGGCCTTGCTAAAGTCAAGGTAGACAACATCCACAGCCTTTCCCTCATCCAATAATCAGGTCGCCCTGTCGTAGAAGGAGATCAGGTTTGTCAGGCAGGACCTGCCTTTCATAAACCCATGCTGACTGGGCCTGAGCATCTGGTTGTCCATCATATGACTTTTAATGGCACCCAAGATGACCTGTTCCATGGCCTTCCCTGGCACCAAGGTCAGACTGACAGGTCTATAGTTTCCTGGATGCTCCTTTCTGCCTTTTTTGTAGATGGGTAACCAGTAATGCTTCCTCCTGCTTCTGTTCCTGCTTGTGGACGACTCACATGACAAGGGCAAAGAAGCATCCACAGTCTGGCCCTCTACTTCTTGTTTTCATTTGAATTGTTATCCTTAAAGAAACAAAACTTCTCCTGAAGTCAGTGACTGTGCTTGAATGAAAAGCAAATGCACAGGTTCTCCCACAGACATACTTTCTTTCAAGAGAGGAAATATTTTATCACTGACAGCTGCAGATGGAAGCATTAGATATTCCTTACATGCCTGACAACCTTTCCCCTTGAGCTGAACTAACCCTTCTGCTGTCTTTCCTTGGGACCTGTCAGGCAACCTTATAAAGTGCTTTCTAAGCTAGGAAAAGGCTCAAACTGTTTATAGGTCTAATGAGCACACATTGCAAATGAGTATGATTTCTTAAAACAGAAAAGCTTCCACCATTTCTTTCCTAAGCTTTTAGCCTAAGCATTACGCTCCTGTCGGATCGTCTGAATTTGCAAGGCACATCTGTTTTAAATTTGATGCTCTGCACAAAACAGAGTCATGGTAACTGTTAAAGCCTGTCTGTAGTGGCTGCTTTTTGAAACACCTTGTTATTGGACTTTTAATGTAAAATAAATTTGCATTATTCAGAATAGCCAAACCAACATTTTAATGCATATTATGTGAAAACAAACAAATTGTGTTCTTTTTCTCCCTGATACGACTGAGTTTTCTAAAACAACCCTGTTGCTCACAATATAATTTTCAGCAAACTGACAATTTGAGAAGGGGATTCAATTCACTCAGAAAGAGTAGAACTGTCCAAATAATCCTATTTCTCTTCACTGATTATAGAGAGTGACTGTATTTTAACCAGATGCCTCAGTTGATTAAAGAACATTCAAATCTGAGGCCACAAAAAAGTTCCAGCTTTAACAATTTGATTGCTCTATATATTGCATCAGTACACTAAGTGAAAATCATTCTGCTCCTTTCAGAGATCGACTTGCAGCCACTGAGGAAAGAAAATCATTGGAGATTCCGACTCAAGTTATATGGTGGTGCATGTAAAAATGCAGGCAAAACTTGAGTCACACACATTCAATAAAGGTTTGTTTAAATTGATGAATATGTACTCAAACCTGTGGTGCAGTTTTAAATAAATGTTTTAAAAATATATTATTGAAGGCATTTAGAACCTAAATAACAGAAGAGCATACTCTTCAAAAGAAAAATATACGATTTTAGCCCAATAACTGAGCAACATTCTTAGGTGATAACAGAAATGTCTGTGCTTTCATAAGGGGGTTTTTTTGTTGTTGTTTATATTTTTAGAAAGTCCATCTTTATGCAATAATGTTTTGTGAACTTTCTGCCTATTTGTGCGTTTACAAACGGTTCTTCTCCTCAGAGAACATTAATAACAGGAAACCACTGGGGTGTTTTTTTTAACAGTTTAAATACTTTTAAAGTTTTTCTGTTTTGTTATGAGGATTTTTGTTTTATAGGCTTTTTTTGTTTGTTTGGGTTTTTTATTTTATTAAATACAGTGGTTAAGATAAAACTATTGAGTATACAAGCAATTCATGTTAAAATTTTGAGAACCATTAATCAGCAATTTTTCTAACGACTTTTACAATTTTGAGTAAAATTCTTACATTGTTCAGAGTTAAATGTTGCCCAGAAGATAAAGGCCAAAATGAATCATTTAGTTAATATGCTTATACATGTTTAGAATATAGATGTCACAATTGGTGTCACATTCCATTTCCAACATAAGGAAAAGATCCAAAGCTTTGAACAATTTTGCAATATTACTGATTTCCAACTGCTAGATTTGTTCATTTTTGTTTAAACTGCTGAAAATTAATAGCTAAATATTCAGCTTTGAAGTGAATCTTTGGTACTCATTTTCAAACTGCATTACATATACGGGTAAACACATACGGAAAAACCTTACAATATGTACTTTTAAAAGGAGCCTTTTTTGATTGATTGATTGATTATAGTGTCCCCTGTGTAAAATTAATTAATTGACACTAAATCCTTCAGGAATATACAGTACATAATTTATGAGTGAGACTTATCAAAAAGAATTATCATTTGAATCTAAGCATTGTGAGACACCAATGTATATAGTGAGAGAAAGATGAAAAAAAAAAGCAATACAAATGCACAAATATGTAATGGTATTAAGAGGAAGGGAGAAAGTAAGAAAGAGAAAAATATGTTAAAAAATGTAAAATGTCTTTGCCATGATGAAAAGCAGCTTGACAAGACGTCTTTAATTTTCTTCACAGGCTTCCATGACTGTTTATCAATCAAAAAACATTGTGTCAAATAATTTTGAGAACCTCCGCAGAATTATCCTGACAAGAGAAAGAAAAGACAAGCAAACATCTATTTCACTGCTATCCAACAATTATCTGTCTCTCTTTGATATCAGCTATGGGCTGAAATACAATTTGAGTTCAATTGTTAGTTGTTTAAACACGAATAAATCTGTTATCTGCTTTAACAGATTGATTCAACATACAGAAATAAGCTTGACCAAGTTGACAAATCTAATACAATTTTCCCAATAAATGTATACTATGTGAACATTAGCCAGCAGAAGGTTTTGTGTATTAAGATCCATAAGGAGATATCATAATAACTACTTTTGCAAAGTAGGTTAGGTATTAATTTTTTATTTTTTAATTAATATCAATTTCATAAATTTGCCCCTATTTTATTTTAATTTGCCTTTGTGCAAAAAGGAGGGAAATTTTGATTAATTAATTTTTTTTTATTGCATGAGTAGTGTGTAACTAAGTACAGAGTACATTTATGGTCAGGGAAAGCTATTCATCACTGGAAACTCCAGCCAAAAAATAGGTTTTGAAAAAGAGAAGAAATGAGTAAAGAAAAAAAGGTCAACCTAAACTTGACTTCTGTTTCCTAAATGATGACATTTACACAACTGCAAAGCCCATGGAAATGAAGAACATGTCAAAATCATGAATATGACTGTCAGTTTAAAATATCTGGGTTTTTTATTCTTAAAGTATCTAATCAGGAACAGAAAAGCACAAAGATGTAACCTTTGTGCAAAGAAGTCTTGAAATTTCTTGTTAAATACTAAGATGTTAAAAATGCTCATTTTTCGGGGGAATTTTTTGGTGATTTTTTGTGGTTTTTTTTCCAAGAATATTAGAAAATCATGTGACTAAAATTATGTTCTTTGTTTTTTGAATAATTCTTTGAGCCTCTTGTCCAATCCTAATTTCCTGTATATCCATAGCCTTTTAAAGTTGGAAAAATTACTTTATGTTTTTATTTTAAAATGTATTTGCTTAAAATGTTTCAGATACACTGTGTATAACTACATTTAAATATTAAGTAGAAAATTTATGGTTTTATACATATATATATACACACACCAGAAATTCTTATTTGAATATCAAGGTCCTTTTGAGGTGTTCATATTCATCTTAATAAAAAACCCACATGAATCTGTTCTCTTATCATGCTGGGTTTGTGTAGTGGTGTTTTTGATAACAGGGGAGGGGGCTACAGTGGTGGCTTCCTGTGAGAAACTTCTCTAAAGCTGCCCCAGCTCATTGTTGGACCCACCTATGGCCAAGGCCGACAATTAGCACAATGGATGTGCCTCTGCCACGTATTTAAGAAGGGCAACTTGCAGGGAGTAGGGGAGGGCTTGTGGGGAGGCATTAAGAGGAATGCAAACACCGAGGTCAATGGATGGAAGGAGGAGGAAGGGGGGAGGTACACCAGAGCAGATGGTTGTGACACAGCAGGGCTGTCCTCGTGCCACCTATGGATATCCACAGTAGAGCAGAGATCCACCACCACCATGGGGAGGTCCCCATACTGGAGAAGGCAGTGGGACCTGAAGAAGGCTGGGTCTCTGGGAAGAAATTCCCACTGTTGTACTTCCACGCTGGGAGGACTGCAACACACTGGGTGTACCCACACTGGAGAATTTTGAGAAGAATACATCCCGTAGGGAGGACTCATGACAGAGAGTGTTCATGGAGGACTGTCTCCCATCAGAGAGACACCACATGGAGCAGGGAGAAGAGTGCAAAAGAGTGCTTCCCCTCCACCTTTGAGGAAGAAGCAGTGGACTAACTGTACCCCCCATCCCCTGCCCCTGTGCCACTGGGAGAAGAGTTAGAGATATCAGGAACAATATGAGGCTGGGAAGAAGGGAGGGTGGGAGGGAGGTGTTTTTAAAATATGGTAACTCTTCTCACTGTCCTATTCTGTCTGTTAAACATATTTATTGTTATTGTTTTGAATTAAAATGATTACTTTTGTTTCTTCCCCTAACAATACTGTCTTTTGCCTGGGACAGTAATGGATAAGATCATACCTCTCTGTCCTTATCTCCATTCCTGAGCCTTTTGATTCATCTTTCTCCTTCCCAGTGCTTTTTGGGAAGGGGTGAGTGAAAGGCTGTATGGTCTTCAGTTGCCCTCTGGGCTCAAACCAGGACACTCACCTACAAATCTTGTAAGTAGCTGATGTTTTTAGACTAGTTGTTTAAAACTATAGGGTTTTCTAAATACAAAATCTTTTGTTCTTTTTTCCTAACACTGTTTAGTAGTACATAAGAGATAGTATTACCTCATTGCTGCATACAGAACAGGAATTTAAGTAATACAGTTTTCATATGGAATAGTTTGAAGAGCTTTTTTTCAGAAAGCCTCAAAAACTAGTTACAGAAAGTCATCTTCTACTTTCTTTACAACTGAGGTGATTCAACAAATCTACAAAAATCTGGAACTCTTTGAAAGCTCAATATGCAGACATTTTGAAATTTTTCTTCTTGTCTACACTTGATATAATTCCTGATCAGTAGTTCAGGGAACATATTACTATATTTTGTGTTTTGAGATAGCTAACAGTTGGGGTGGAAGGGAGTGATTTTTCTAAACAGTCACATTAAAACATTTTTCTTTATAACTTGTCATATAAAGAAGATAAAGAGATTTCATCATCTTCTGTTTCACCACTTTTGGGACATTTAGTATTATAACTCAGGCCAGGACTAAAATCCTGGAAAAACACTCAGTGTTTTAAATTATAATTTAAGACTAGCAACAGTATAAAAACTACACATATCATGAAACTACAGTGCTAGTATTCAATATTATACAGAGGACACTGTCGTTTTTGTCTGGATCACTTAGAAGGGGGTTCTTATTATCTGACTAATCATTTTAAAAAGTAAGAAAAGTAGCTTAAACTCAGCAGACAGTGTTTTTTTATAGGTGGTTTAAGTGCTAAAGCTTGGAAAATAAGCCTATGACAGAGCTGACCTACAGATGAATCCTTTATATTTTATAACTGAAAACCATTGTGCTAGTAGGTATTGTACTGTTAATATAACAACCCACTTACGCTGATGTAAAAAGTGCTAAAACATCGAAGTACTGAAGCCTGAACAACAGGCCCCAAGCCGAAGCTGCTTAGTGTGTAATCATTAACAAAGTACGTAAACTCGCTAGTGAAAGATGCAGCTTAGACAAGATATAATAGTAGTGAGGAGAGAATGTATCCAACTTTCCTTTCTCAACCTTGTTCAAGGCTGAGAACCCAAGTATTTGGCCTTGTTAGAAACTCCCTTGGTTTCCCCCCCTGAGCCCTGGCCAGGCTTTGGGTGGAATCCAGCAGGAGAATGAAACCAGAAATTTTCCACTCAAAACAAAGGTGCCAGCTATTCTGGCTTGTCCATCTCTGGTATATCAGGCTGGGCCCGCTCACAGGGACTTTGGAAGCCTCACCTATGGGTGGAGGCACCGCGTAGGATTTCCCCCTTGCCGGGACAGGCTCTGCAAACCCTCGCTGTAACCAGGGCTGCCCAGCCACTGCGGGTCTGGGTGATGGCAACTTATGCAAGTGGTGATGGAGCTTTCTTAATCACTATTCTCTCTCTCATGTAGTAATGATTTGATCCATTACCCTGTATTTTTCTGTTTGTGGCTTTAAGTGCACTATTCGGCTTTTTCTTACTGCATGTTTTCTGTATTACACTTACATTGGTTATCACCAGTAAAATCTGCCTACTCTTTTCACTCTGGTGCCTGAGTTTAATTGGTATCCTTAATCAGCAAAACAACTCCATGTGGACTCTTACACTTAGATGGCAACAGCCTAAAGTTGAATACTGGACAAGTTGATGTGAATATAGTGCGCATGTAGGCACCAAATGTCTCTGGGGATGCCTAGACTATCATGCCTTATCTCCAGTTGCTCTACTAGAAGGTCATGAATCTCCCATGAGTCCTTTGTTACATCTGCCACATTGATGATTCTTGCATACCCATACCTTTCTCAAGTGGTTTTACTTCATAATTTAAGGAAATGTATCGTAATCAATAACATTCATTTCTGAAAATCCTATTTTCCAAACAGATATCAATGCTTTTTCTAAGTATCTGAAAATAATAACCTTCTTACTGATATTTAATGACCTACTGATTAAAGGAGAAAACTTTTATGAAACATGTAGGAAGCCATATTTCAAAGTGACATAAAGGTCAAAGAAGCCTCAGAGAGGAATAAGAGAATAATTAGGGAAAAATGTATTCTACAACTATAACGTAAATCTATTTTTTTAAAGTGTGTATATTTAAGAATATTAACTGTTACTTGACTTCTATTATACACTTAACCAGACAGAGATAGAGAAACATTAAATACATAGTGCTTTATCTCAGACATTTTTTTACTCAGCTATGAGGATGAAAATGAATAAAACAGTCACGTCTATTTGTTCATGACTAAAATAAAATCTAAAGAACCTAACAATTTTGTTTTTCTAAACAACACCTGGGTTTCCCACCTGTTCTATTTCATTGGCTGGTTGCAAAGTTTTACAAAGAAGTATGTCAGCAAGTAACTTTAGGTCTCTAGATAGTCTTATCAGAAACACTGCCTGGAATTGAATGTAACCGCTGTTTTGAGTGAAAGTTTCCCTAGAAATCTGTTTTAAGCCAATAAACAATTTAGTCCTCTAACCAGGTCATCCAACCTGGCCAACACGTAAATGCATCTACTATTAACAAATTCCCATATTGTATATTGTTTAGGGAAAAACAATTGCTTCTTTTTTTCTTCTGTGAGAAAACAGACTGTAGATTCTCTACATTAAGATGTCTTTGCTCCCATCTTAGGTGAAAAAAAAATATATATTACTGCCTTTATTTCAGAGGACAGAAGATGTATTCAGAATTAGAAAGCAACAGGCAGAAGTTAAAGCACAATCATATGATGGCAAACTGCATTCAAACTCTTTCTTGGACACACAATTCTAGTGCCTTCAATTGAGCCAGGAAAAACATTTTTTTCAAGGCAGCTAGTCTTTATTTATTCATACCCAGCTTGGGACTGAGTCTCTTAGGACCTGGAGACTAGAAGTGTGCAACTGCTGAGAATACACACCTGACTAAAGTCCACAAAGCTCGGATTCTGAATATTTATATATTATTGAAATTGTATGAAATTTTGAGTCATCTGAAATAAATTCACACATTGCCTTTAGGTCTTGAATAAAATCTCTGCTGTAGGTAAAGCTGTCAACAAGAGACTGAATAGAAGACTTGTAATATCTGTTACATAGTAATCAATAGGATGAATAATCACAAGGAAGGAATAAGCTTACAGACATAAAAAAGAAAATGGAAGGACAAATGCTAAAATGTACTTAAGCAAAAAATTGACAAGATATCTTTCCATATAATAATAATAATGCATTTATTTAATATAAAATAATAATGCATGTCTGGTGTTTCTATTTTAATCTGAAGAAATGTAATATAGAACAAAATACATTCTTTTGTCAGCCAGAAATAAAGTTTTAGGGAAAGGGAAAGAAAGGTCTGAATAACATGTTTCCTAGATTATTTCTGATTTGAGTGGGATGAAACATGAATTTTTCGTTCAAGTAGAATTCTAATATTTTGAGAATTTTAATTCTAATTATTAATCATTAACGTGGAACTAATATTTCATGGTTAATAATAATAATAATAATAATAAAAAAGGCAAACCAAAACTCAAACCCAAACCAGCCCAATAAAGTTGGTTTAGAAAACTAGAAACAATGTGACTGAAACAAACAAACAAACAAACAAATTGTCATTTGAAGACCAGAAGTTTGATATTTCACAAGACTTTTTTTTTTTTTTTTTTTTTTTCCTAGGGTACTACTTCCACTACATTGATTCTAGCTGATCCTAGGTTTTGTTGATGTTTTGATATTTCATTCAGTGTTTTCTCTATCAGCAACTGCAAATAAGTCTGCTGAAAATCTGCATCCAGAATTTGTTGTTCCTTTTTAATTGTATTTTACACGTCTTACGCTATATTTAGTTAGGAAATAAATGTGGTTTGCAAAGATTTTAATGAATGAAACTTCAGAGAATGAAACCCCCATGTGTAAGTGCCTGATCTAACAGTGGAACCTAGAATACAGAGGTATACAAATATTAGACAGCTTTTTAACAATAAAGCTTGCATAGGACACTCTTTTGACCCATAAAATTTTAAACTCCTCTTTGTCTGGCACTTGCCATTTTAATTTATCTCAAAGAAATAATTTTAAAAAATAATTTTAATTAGAGAATTTCAGTAATTTGGAATGGTGACTAGTACTCTGTATGTGTACAAGATGTGCTGAAGCAAAATACATTCTTCTGCTGGTTTTAAATGGTGTATTTTTTATTATGCTAATAAAAACCTGTGATGGATGCATTAAAAATTGTCATATATTTTTAGTTAATGCTACCTTAAACTTAAGGAAAAAAGGAGAAAAAAAAAAAAAAAAAGACCCTTGCAATAGTAATAATGCATAAATATCAAAGTTCTTTAAGGTTATTTTGCAGAACGGTTTGCTTTTTAAATATACTTACTGTATTATTATTTAAGCATCGTATACATTTATCCTCCAGCAATTCTATGACGTTAATAAACCATTAGTGCATAAACATTGTTAGAGACAGCTTTCAGTAATTATATTACTTTAAAAGTAAATACAATCAGGTGGAATCCTTCCAAAGCATACTCAATTGACTTTATGCTTTGCAACATCTTGGCTTGTCAGTTAAGTGAAGTTTGACACAAGAATTGCAAATATAAAGAGTAACGGCAGAAAAAAAAGTAATATCAAAGATTAATGTAAACATAAAGGTCCTCTTATTGTGAAACATAGTGAGGGTAAGCTGTGCTGCCCTCCTACGGAATATGCTGTTCTATATATTTTAGTAATTGTTAATCTCTTCTGATAACATTGTTGCATTTTACAGATTTAAATGTTATAACTACACATTCCATTGTCTTTTCTGTACAGATAATTTCTTCAGTGACTACTTTCAGTTGTCTTCCAACATCTTGTTTTAAAGATGAGGGAACAGCCATAGGAGGAGACAGCCTAACTTAGGTTAATTACAAAATGGCAAATTTTAGTATCCTACTTAGCAAAATTACTGTGACTGTGTACAAAAGAAATTATGCTGATAGTAAGAAGAGCATAACTGGAGAAAGCAGAGTGACTTCTTTGAGTTATTGCATTTGCCATATGGTTTTCTATCCATATTTGTAAGATGAGTGACATTGGACAGCTCAGATATGTTTTAGTATTTAGCATTCTAAATGTATTTCTAATATGAGATGTTTGTGACCACCTAAGGATATAGACTTCTAAGCTCTATGAATACAGGGTAGGAGAAATAAGGAACCACTGTCACTTGATCTAGGCCTAGATATCTTCATACAATATTTAAAACAGTGATGCATGTCTGCTTCTGTTGAATTTTATCCCATCTACCAGCAAAATGCCATGACAGTGTTCCAAGCTTTTCAGACTCCCTAGAGGCTGTTTGCACTGTCTAGCCTTAGGGACTTAATGAATGAGATAGCTTTGACTAGGCTCCCTGTACTATTAATGAAGGAGGATGGGATCATTCAGAAGATGACTCAGAACAGGAGCCTGAAAAGTAAGTTAAAACGTCATTCTGAGTCATATGCTGGAGAAATCTAGCTCTCTCCATTAAAAATGAGTAAAGGATATGTAAAGATTATGTAAAAAAGTGTGAAAGACATGTAAAGGATATTTAAAGACCTTAAGCACACTTCTATCATGTCTTAAGAAGACAATTGAAGCTAGTTTGTGTAGACACCCTTCCATGGTTCTGTGTTCTGTGAGATGCCAAAACATAGTTCAAACATGGTGAGAAGATACCAACCCTGGGAGGACAGTTATGGAAAGACAAGAACAGTCGTACATGGCAGAAGCAATACTCATTTTGCAAAATCTTCCATTTCCCAGTAGTCGGCTGTAGCTTCATTTTAATATTTCAGAAGATACAATTACATCATCTTAGGAGAAGAGAATAAATCCTTGCTTCAAAGACTATGAATAAGGGAAACAAGATTTTGAAAACTCTTTGGAGCCTATGTCAGCTCTCCAGAATACAAAAGCAATGACAGACCTATGATGTGTGAGTTGTTGTTTACTGAGGTGTGTGGCAGGGAAATCACAGGCAGCAGTTGCAAACTGAAATGAGCGATTCCAACTGTATATAAGGAAAATCTTTTTTTGACCACAAGGACAGTAAAGCATTTGAAAATTCTGATCAAGAAGCTGTACAATCTCTATCCTTAGAGGTTTTAAAGACTGTTAAGGGATGTTATAAGCAGCTCTGGACCCAGGAATGCACTGAGATGCACTGAGTCCTGTGTGCCCTGGGTCTCCATCCTAGGCTGAAGGACTTTCCTGTTTGCAGGTTCAACCAGTAGCAAAACTGGGCATATGTCCAAGAGATACACACACACATATACACACACACATGCAAGCCGTTGTGTTCAGCAACACCCACAGGCAGGACTCACACCAGACACAAGGCCAGACAGCCATATCCCCTCCTCCTCCTCTTGGGCTGGCAGAGGCGGAAGGTCTCTAGTGCAGCATGCACACCACACTCTCGAGGTTCACAAGCATACACACATTCATGGATCCTCCAAGCACTGTCATAGCCCCTCTTTCTGCCCAGCACCCCTGCCAGGATCCTGGCCCTCCCTTACCCAGCCCATGGTTCCCCAACTCACCGACCAGTCCATCTGGGTGCTCACTCAAACACACCAGAACTCACACATTTGTCCCACAAGCACTCTGCATTCACAAGTCCCCCTGGGCATACCAGCACTGGCCTCCAATCACATGATAGCCTGGTTCATCCCCAAGGCCTTCTTATCACCAGCTGGTCCAGCTTGAAGTTTTCCAGAGAATACACAGGCACACCTCCCACACACACTGTTTGGGGAAGGTACAGACAATTGCTCCCCCAGCAGCTGGCACCAGGTACATGGGCTGTGACCCATGGTCCTGGTCCAGCCACTGATGTGGAACCCCTCACTTACCCAGTACCCCCCATATCTATTTTTTGGGACATGCAACATTCCTGTCCCAGTGGCTAGAAGCTAAAGAGCCCCACTTACTCCAGTAGCTGACACTGGAATGCTACTGATTCCAGGAGGTGATAATACAGACCAGGGGTTCCCACTGGTCTCACTCCAACCAGTCCTCAGTAGCTGGCACTTAGTCCTTGCATCACTCACACACAAGTGGAATAGAGTGAGACTGTGTAGAAATAGTTAAGAAAGGATTTAATGAGACATGACAGCCTGTAGTGATCAGGCACAGAGCTCAGCCTGATCAGACACGTGTGCTGACCATTTTACACATGAATGTCCCCTTTCTCTGTGCTCCTCCTTTGCTCCTCTCCAATTTCCTTCCCCTGCACATTTCTATATTAGTTTGCATAGACTTGCCAATCCCCTTGCAATACCCCAACTACTTCTATTCCTCTTGCTCCCCCTTCTTATCAGCTACAAAGTTCAGGTGGCTCACTTCAGACCCTGTCTGAATTTTTTAATATCCCATCAATTATTGTGACTGATGAGGTTTGTTTCTTGTCATTGTTCCATTATTTTTTGTCTGTAAAGTTTGCATCTCTGTAGGTTTTTACCTATCGCCTCCCCCCTTTCTTTATCATTCTGTTTGACAAAGTCCTTAATCAGAGAATCTTAAGGGAGCAGACATTCTGTCCTTCTATATACCCTTACAAAAGCCTGAAAGGATAAATCCTTGAGCAACATAGTCTGACTCCTGGGTGACCTTGTGTTGAACAAGAGGCAGGTCTAGAGACTTTCTCAAGTCCCTGCCAAGCTGAATCACCCTATGGTTCTATGACTGTATACAGGAGATTATGATGATTTGTTACTTGTATACAGGCTTGTAATACTTACTGAGATCAGAGGGAAGGAGATCTTCTCCATTAAACTCTGTAACATTAAATTTTATGTAATCGACATTTTCCAAGACACTACTTAGGAGTACCATTGGATTAGTATTCAGATTTTTGTTTTCTCCATCTTGAGAGTTATATTGCCATTGTTACCTATTTACACTAGCTAATATTTCAATATAATCAAAAAAGAAGAAGCACTGACATACTTAAGTCCACACATGTAAAAATCACTCCCACTGTTCAGAACAGTTACAATCCCCTGGAGATATGCCTTTATATAGCTCTACGGTAGACACGTTGTTACTTCACACATATAGGTTTCAGACATTTTTAATGACTTTATAAACAATATTTAGAATGTAATTTGTTATATATCCTTGAGTTTTTCTTGTTGGAGGAAGGCAAATTTTTTGTCAGGATTAATACCTTCTTGTACTGGGTTTACATAACCCAGTACAGGTACCAAGACCCAGCTTTTGGTAGTGGGAATGTGTGGGGATCTACAGGGATGGCTTATGTGAGAAGCTGTCAGAAGCCATCTTCATGTTGGACAGAGCCAGCTTCAGGTGGCTCCAAGACTATCCACCACTGGTGCGCCAGTCATTCATGTCGGGAACACCTCTGAGACCAGCAGAGACAAAGTGTTATGAACTGACCACAACTCCCTTACCCCATCTCACTGAGCCACTCATGGCAGGGGAGGATTTTGAAGAGTCAGATGTGAAGTTGAGCTGGGAAGAAGGGAGGGGTTGGGTGAAGCTGGTTTTAGTTTTGTTCTTATTTCTCACTATCCCACTCTGTTAGAATTAAAATGCAATAAGTTGCAATAAATTAAATTAATTTCCCCAAGTCAAGTCTATTTTGCTCAGGACAGTAACTGGCAAGTCACTGCTCCATTTGCTGTTATCACTTCTGTCATGTTTCTTACCTGAAGATATTTCTGATGGCTATTTTGTATCTCTTTTTCTCTCCTTTCTCCCTTTAATTTTTACTAAACCCCAAAACCACACAACCCCCCTTTCAAATGAATGCAATTTCAACATTTTCAGTTAACTTTCAACAACTTCAGTTAACTTAAAAAATAACTTGTCCCAATAACAAAGCTAGAGCTATTCCGTAATATTGCATCTTTCAGCAATAATTTTGGACTTAATATTTCAATAATACACCATTCTAGAATAACACTTTTTAAGCACTTGTGGGATTTAGGCCTCGTGGAAGAAATGTTCAAAACCAAATTATCTTACTTATGGATTAACTTTGTAGGAGACTGATATTTCAAAACCTCATAAAACAGTCTGAAGAATCATCACATGAATTATCATCTTTTGCTTAGCCCTTGCACAACCCAACTACAATGCAGAAAATGCAAAACAATGCTTGTCATAGCCATTTTCAGTGAATGATAATGCGAACTTAGAAGGACTACTTTATTCAAATGTGGTTATGAATTGTGCTAAGAACTAGACATGAGGTGTAGTCGAATACAAATCAATACAGGCACACATATTTATTTCCAATGTATTCCTTTTTTTCTACACTGACCACAAACAGACACATTAGAAGCAATTTTTGGTTTAGATAGCAGAGATCAAGAAAAAAAAAGTACTGTTTCATGGAAGTTCATGCAGTGAGTCTTTCTTCCCTGATGAATGATCATTTGTCTCCATGGACAGCTGAAACCTTGGAGATTTAATGTGAAATACAGACAAAACAGGGTGGAAAAAAAAAAAAACACAAGGATTTTTCCAAGTTAAAGTGTTTCCTGTTACCAGAAGCTTAGAATGTTGTGATTCATCCTTGATCTTCCTGTCCTACCATTCAATACCCACCCCTAGTTTACTTCACTTGACAGTAGCATAGTCCTCTGAGTGCAGTCCTCACCTCTTACAGTCCTCCTCTAAAGTGAAATCACCAGCCCCTAACAAGCATAAAGGAGTACTGGATTCTCAGATACTCTAGCAGAATAAAAAATAGGTGTATTTTGGAAGACAGTGATAAGCAGATGGAACATGCAATTCAAGGGTTTTATTAGTCTGGAACATTTCACTGCATGCTCCCAAAAGCTGTTAATAGGGAATGAGTTAGTTAGCAGAAATAATCAGCATGCATTCTATTTAGTAATGCAGATCAATGGGTTTCAGATATCATAGGCTACCATTATGATAGATCCTTTAAAAATGTACCTGTTCTTCCAAGAGTAAGAATTTCAGAAGCTTTCATCACTGAACTACATTTATTCTAATTGAAATCTTGTGGACCCTACACTTCAGTTCAAAGACAAAAAATGAGCCAGTATGCATTATTTGAGACTGAATTCAAATAATGTCTTCATCCTTTGTTGATTTTATTTCAATAATCTAATATCAATGGGATAGCCAAGGCTTATACTTAAAAGAAAACCTTTATCCATAGGAACAATTTGAGTAGTTTTTTGGCTAGGTGGGAATTAAAAAAAAAAACAAAAACCTTTTCACAAATATGGACATTTCTCATGTTACTCTGGGTATTCTGGTACTAATCTCACCTCATCTCATCTCATCTCATCTCATCTTTTCAATAGTTTGGGATGTAAATAATTTTGGCGGCTGCTTTCGCATGGACTTGTGGCTAGTTCTTTTTTAGAAAGGCAGCATATGCAACAGAACTCATGTGGTCCTCCAAATAGCCCTGCATTTCCCTATACCTCTTTGTATTGCAACATCATCATTCACTCAATTCTCAGCTGTTTTTTATTTGTTGTATATTATTTGCTTATGTATAGATATATCTGGTGGTCATTTCATGTTTCACTGTACTTTCCTCTATTTTATTTACATCAACCAAACAATTATGGAGCATGTCTTCTCATCCTATGCCCCTGGAATGCAGTAGGATTCTACTTGGTGCTTGTATGAATATATTTACAAACGTTACTTTGAGAGAAGATAATGAACACATCAGTACTTGTGTCTTAAATTCCAAGAGAGCTGAGGAAACAGAAGATGAAGATTAAATCACCCACTCCATAAAGTTTGTCTCAGTTCTTGCCACTGCTTGAGGCTCTACTCCACCATGATATTGGATAAGGAAAGACTGGGATGAAAACAAAACTCTTAGGAACAGATCTGTGTACTAGCCATGGCTTGGATCAAGACATTCAGAGCCAAAGAAAATGCTGTGATAGGAGTCAGATCAGCGCTATTGGTAGCAAACCACCGCAATTCAGCATTCCATTTATATTTACTCCAAATTCCACAGTGCCCCTTAGGCTACACTTGGAACTTTTATTGATAGAGAAATTTAAAATGGCCAGTTAGTTTCTTGTGTAAGCTGCCAATGACTTCTCAATCACTTATCACTTGTGTTTGATGCATATTTTGCTGTTCAGGCAGGATGAGATGAAAAATATGGATTTAATGAAAAAGAGAAAAATCTGCTTTACCTGAACTATCGTTACATTATTTCTGTCACATAAACTGAGGCCATTGGTAGGATGCTCAGCCCCATACAGTCCACCTCTACTTTACCTGTGTTTCTAGTTGCTCCACTTCACTTTTTCCAGCACTAATCAGAGAATAGATCAAGCTGAAAACTAATCCTCAAAAAAATGACTATTTCTTTGTTTATATAAATATATAAATAATATATCAACACTCAGTTGAGTTCTATAATCTGATTCATTTTGCAGTCATATATATATCAGTGCTGGTATTGAGAACAAACAGGTGGAAATAGAAAGGAAGGAAGGACCATCCCTTCTTGTGGCAACACAGATACATGGTGGATGAAAGTGGTAATCTAGGTGGGAACCATTGCCTGCAAATATCCTTTTTTACCTTGTAATTAATACATCTGAGACTTCAAGGTGCTAGAATAAGATCAGAGAAAATACATGTAAAAATCTACCTCCTTTCCAAATTTACAGTCCAGAAAATATTCCCCAAACTCATAAGCAGAGAGCAAGCATTCAGTCTTAGAAAAAAGTCTACGAATGACACACCACATTAGTTCCAAACTGTCTCTCTTTTTTTGAAAACTGAAAGCATTGTCCCCATAAGTCTTTATAACAGAGTGCAGTTAGCAAAAGCAGCTCACATTTGTAGTAATTTTCACAGCAGTTTTTGCAGGAGGATGCACAGAAGTCAGCCAGGAACTCTGCTATAAACCAGCTCAGCAACGGTGGTGATGTACCACAAGGTCTGGATAGAACAGCAGGAGGTGGGCTTTTTTGCCTTCAGGAGATAAGTGGTGCTGGACCACGAAGTGAAGGAGTTACAGAAGAACTTCAGCAGCCTGTGCAACTTAAGAAATCACCAGAAAGAGATCAGCTGAATCTTCCCTGAGACCCCGCAGTTACAAAAAAAAAACTAAATCCCCAACTCTGCTGAAGGAGGTGTGGCAGAGTCTACATTTATGGTGTTGGGAATTGGACATACCGTTGATGGTAAAGTCTGGAAGCTCATGACTTAACACCAGAAGTAGCTCCACCTGCAGATTTGCAATGGGAAAAGAGATTTAATGTCTTTGTAACAGGCGAGCATCTGGGAGCTGTGTCCAATGAAGCATCTGAACCAACTAAGCCTGAGCACCACAGTAGCATTAGGAGGAAGTGGCCTCATGTTTGTAAGCCCTGATACTATATGGAACTTGAAGTAGTCCAATATCAGCTAGAGGGAAAACACAGTAGGGAACAAGTGATTATGGAAGTTTCTTGAGTGCTTGAGTGGTGTCATCTGCAAATTTACTGAGGGTGCACTCAAGTCCCTTGTCTACATCATCAATAAAGATGTTAAACAGGAGTGGCCCCAACACCGAGCCCTGGGGGACACCACTCGTGACTGGATGCTAACTGGATTTAACTCCGTTCACCACAACTCTTTGGGCCTGGCCATCCAGACAGTTTTTTACCCAGCAAAGCGTGTGCCCATCTAAGCCATGAGCATCCAGTTTCACCAGGAGAATGCTGTGGGAAACGCTGTCAAAGGCCTTACTAAAGTTGAGGTAGACAACATCCACAGCTTTTCCCTCATCCAATAAGCAGGTTGCCCTGTCGTAACAGGAGATCAGGTTTGTCAGGCAGGACCTGCCTTTCATAAACCCATGCTGACTGGGCCTGAGCATCTGGTTGTCTCACATGTGTTGTGTGATGGTACTCAGGATGAGCTGCTCCATCAGTTTTCCAGGCACCAAAGTCAAGCTGACAGGCCTGTAATTTCCCAGATCATCCTTACAACCCTTCTTACATATGGGCACCACACTGGCCAGTTTCCAGTCTATTGGGACCTCCCTGGTCAGCCAGGATTGCTGGTAGATGCTGGAAAGCAGCTTGGCGATCACCCCAGCCAGCTCCTTCAGCACCCTCGGGTGTATCCCATCCAGTACCATAGACTTGTGTGTGTCTGTGTGATGCAGTAGGTCACTGACTGTCTCCTCTTGGATTGCAGGGGGGTCATTCTCCCAGTCTCTGTCTTCTGGCTGAGGAGGCTGGATTCCCTCAATACAACTGGTCTTCTTATTAAAAACTGGGGCAAAGAAGGCATTAAACACCTCAGGCTTTTCCTCATCAGTCATTGCCACATTTCTTCCTGCTTCTAGCAGGGGATGGAGACTCTCCCTGGTCTTTTGCTGTTGGTATAGAAACATTTC
Source organism: Athene noctua (assembly GCF_965140245.1). Taxonomy (NCBI): domain Eukaryota; kingdom Metazoa; phylum Chordata; class Aves; order Strigiformes; family Strigidae; genus Athene; species Athene noctua. The sequence goes on from NC_134037.1 coordinate 213,159,258, forward strand.
TTGTTATCCTTGATTGTTGAAGACAGATTAATTTCTATCTGGGCTTTAGACCTCCTGATTTCTGCCCTGCATATCCTCACAGCATCTTTGTAATCATTATGAGTCGCTAGCCCCTTCTTCCAAAGGCTGTAAACTCTCCTTTTCTCCCTGAGTTGCAGCCAAAGCTCCCTGTTCAGCCAGGGTAGTCTTCGCTGCTATAAACTTCTCTTACAGCACTTGGGGACAGCCTGCTCCTGTGCCATTAAGACTTCCTTCTTAAATAGTGTCCAGCCTTCTCAGATCCCTATACATTTCAGGACCGTGTCCCAAGAGATTCTGTCAAGCAGGTGCCTAAACAAGACAAAATCAGCCCTTTCAAAGTCTAGGATGGCAGTTCTGCTGCCGCCTTTCCTGGACTCTCTAAGAATAGATTATTTCATGATAGCTGTGTCCTAGTCAGCCTCCAGCTGTCACATCATCCACCAGTCCTTCTCTGTTCACAAACAGAAGGTCCAGCAAGGCACCTTCTCTGGTTGATTCACTCACCAGCTGCATCAGGACGTTACCTTCCACACATTGCAGGAATCTCTGGGACTGGTCCTGCTCTGCTGTGTTGTATTTCCAGCAGATGTCTGGGAAGTTTAAGTCTCCCACAAGAACAAGGGCAAGTGATCGTGAGGTCTCCTAAGTGCCTATAGAATATTTCATCCACCTGTCTGTCCTGTTGGGTGGCCTATAGTAGAGTCTCACTACAACATTTGCCCTGTTGGCCTTCCCCCTGATTCTAATGCAGACACTCCACCCTGTCTTCACTATACTTGTGTTCAAAGCAAATATATGCTTGGAAACTGAAGTTTTGTATAAATTCTGAAGAGACAACAGGAACTGGTATCCATAAAAGAAGAGGAAAGCTTAGTTAAAGGCTAGAGTTAACAATGTCCGTGACCAATATGCTTGTACCTAGAGGTATAGATGGTACAAACTTTAGTCCTTTCAAAAACTGTTGTCAGTGAAAAGACAGAAATTATTTGTGAGCCTGAAGGCTTTGAAATACTTCTACCAAAGATTAATAAGTAAACATTTCACTAAAAGTGCAAGAATTTATGTAAACTCTATTTCTTTTATGGTTCTTGGAGGGCATGGAATTATTCTTGTTAACTCTTCCAAGACAAGAACTGGACTCTTAAAAAGCCAGTTGTGTCTAATCTTTGAACTAATTACTTAAGTGAGAATACATTTGGTTTAGTTGTGATTGTCTTTTTTTTTTTTTTTTTTTTTTTTCCCCAAATCCATCTCAGGAATAAGTACTACTAAATATGATTGTTATGAATGCTGGGAGCAAAGGAACTCCTACCTCCATATTTTATTTTCATTTCAGTAAACTCTTAATATGTTGTGGTGGTTTAGGCCCTGCTGGGACCTGAGATCATGTTGCTGTTGTCCCTCCCCCACCCTCAGACCGGACAGGGCAGGGAGTGAGATACAAACCCCGGGGTTGAGAAAGGAAATATTTAATACAACAGTGTAACAAATAATAAACCGAACAACAACAATAGCAATAACAATAACCAGTAATAACAATGAACAGGACAAGAAATATAATACAAAGATATACCACAAGGATGGAGCATCAAAGGGGAGCGACGACAAAAAAAGCTGTCGCTGTTTTTCCCGCGCTTGGGTGCCCAGACCTTATGTCAGCATGATATGAATAACCTGGCTAGAGCTCCCTCCCCACATGCTGGGGAAACTTAACCCTATCTTAGCTGAACCAGGACATACATCTTGAAGGATTATAACAGGTCCTGTAAGAATTGCGAAGTTCTGCATAATTTATAAAGCCTGTAGAAAAGCTAATCTTTTGTCTATTTACATCTTTCAGATGCCTAACTCTTTCACAACTTATCAGAGACTTAAAAAAACCAAATATATTCTAAATGTGGTACCATATTTTATATATGACAGATAAAATGAAGAATAAGGTTTAAAAAAAGACAGATAAAAATCACTGCTAAAGTGGTGACAAAAGCAAACTGATGAGATAAAAATTACTTTGACAGAGAGAATATTTACCAAAGAATAGATGAGGGAAATGTCAGAAAACTGTTGTGTGTAATAACACCCACTGCACTGATAAGCTTTATAGAAAGCAGTGCAGTTAAAAGTGGCTTTAAATACTGCTTCAAAAAGCTTGTAGCTCTGAGGCTTTGCAAGGTTTAATAGACTAGGAAGTGCATTGACACAAAAGGAATTATTACTATCTTTGCAATTTTTTAAATATTTAAAAAAAACCCATAAAAAACCCTTTTAACCTGCAATTATAACCTGTCTTATTATCATGAATTACACTTGGATTTGAAGGGCCATCCTCAGTGTAGTGAGTTCTTGATTTAGGAAACTACTATAGTGGAATCACCCATTGTGACTCTCCTTCAGACAAACATAATTTTTGGATCAGAGAAGGAAGGCAAAAGCTTCAAGATTCCTTTTGTGAGACAGAAATATTAGCATTTCAAGTGATTCTTTGCAGAATCATGGGTAAACTGTAATACCTCTGACATCTTTCTCATGACCTTTTCTAAATCCCATTGAGCGTGTTCAGGTGAAATGAAGTATCTGTAACTATCTGATACTAATGAGGGGATTCTTTATCCTTTAGACATTTATGATCTTAATCTAGTTTAGAATACTTTTCTAGCATTCCTTTATACTTAATGGAGAGAGAGAAGCATCACTAAAGAGCATTTTAACCTACTTGCTCTAAAACCCCATGTAAAGATACACTATATTGCATTGTGGAATTCATTAAAGGAGACAGAAAATACACTGTAAGAAATCCATTGAAAAGGGGCCATATTCTGCTACTTAGTTTAACCTAAATGCCTCAGGTTTAGACCTAGTAGTGCACCACAACACTAGGCTAACACAGACACAGGCATAAAAGATCTAACTTTTAGTTCAAAATTGTGGCTGTCTGAAGTGATATAGAGGTAGCTCAACAAATATGCAATATTATATTATACAATGTCAATGTGACCTAGGAAATGAGCAAGCAAACATGTTATAAAAGAGGTGTAAGAAAACTGAGCAAGTGGACAATAAATTACTTGTGAAGTTAAATGACAACAAACACCACACAAAGATTTAGGAGAACCAGTCCTAATTCCTGGCAGAATGAAAAATGTAATGGCTTGTCCAGGGTTATTCTAGACTAGTCATTAATGGCCAGGAGAAAGGTCTTGGAATCACAGTTAGGAATTTTTTTAATCCTTAGGTCAGTTCTCACTGCCATAAAAAAAAAAAAAAAAAAAAAAAAAAAAAAAAAAAAAGGCAGAAAATACGCTAGCACAGACTAGAAAAGTAAAACTAAACCAGAAAATGTTACCATATCTTTTAAAAAGCATAAGATGTAAGGAATTGCTTCCATCTGAAATGATATTGAATAAGTGTTTAGATTGGAAAAGGTAATTGATAAGGTTCACCAGAAGTCTAGAGCAAAAAGTCTGAAGAGATTGTAAGTAAGGAATGAATATTTCTTGTTTCTAATAAAAACATAGAAGCAAGCAAAGAAATTATCAAGCTAAAACTTAAAAAGTAAGTGAGAAGAAAATAGTATTTCACATAGTGCATCAGAACATTTCTAAAATTTTTACATGGCATAGTGAAGGGTTGTGAAAAATATTATGCTATTTCTGAATGAACAAGCTTCGGGTTTTGGAGATAATTTAACCATATTAGAGTGTTATTGTATACTCCAGCTAATAGACACTGTTTCTTTAACTCTGTTACTTGTATTATTCATGATAAGAACTAGCTCATCTGGATCTACTCTCACCCTCTTTTATGACACTTCATTTTGCCACAGAGCTATGTTGGGTGGTATTCTGACCAAATCTAGAAAACTACTGTGTAGATTAATCATCAAAGGATCTTTCTTGTCAATGCAGAGAAACAGCTACTTGTATAAGACTATTCATCTTGCCCTAGAATACATGCCTAGAATAGATCAGATTAACAACACTCTAAAATAAACTGTTTCTCCTAGTTGACAGGCTGACAGTCACTAATGGCGTTTAGGAAGAACAAGTGTAAATGTCCATGCTGCGTACTGCTAAGCTGATTGAGGTGCATCCTACGTACCTTATGAGGTACATATACTGGGTGCATTCTTTCATACCATTGAAAACTTGTTTTGTACAAGGAAACACTTAAGACAGATATTTAATTAAATTATAAAAATGTTCCTGTACATTGTTGCAGGGCTGCTTACTTGCTTAAAACTAAATGCTGACGTGAATGAGCAATCCACGGCACTTTAATAAATAAATTTTCAGCAGTGAATCAATCCACTCATACAATAGTGGATGTCATTTTACAACAAATGGTATTGTTAAAGAGGCAGATCTGACTCATGTCACTGATGTCAAAGATGAATTCTTCCTTAATTACCAACTTCATAATAAATGTATCCTGATATGACAAATTTGATTTAACCTTCAGAATTTCTGCATGGGTACCTTATCTTGCTGTCAAGCATTTACAGAGGCATGGCCAACAAATAAAGCAGCTACCAGTATTTGAAAATCACAAATGAAAAGATTATCAATGAAATATGAAAGACCAGCCTCCAATTCCTTTGGGGAAAATATTCAGATTCCATATTTGAAGACATATTACATAGGAATTGTTCCAGATATTAAATATGTGAACTCACAGACTGTTGGGAAAAAAAAAAAACAAAAAAAAAACAAACAAAACAACCCACAAAAAAACAACAAACCACAAAAGGAAAATGAAAATATATTAAATTATTCAAAACAAGGAAAAAGAAAAGGAAAGCAATTAGAGATTCAAAGGATACCATCATAGCTTAACATACATCATTTTCAGAAATGTGTGATACAACAGCCTGATTTTTTTTTTTACATTATTTTAATATTTAAAATTCCAAAGAGAAATATCAAATTAACTAAGTACTATGATTATAATTTTCTACTTAAAGAACAAGTACAGCAAAAGAAAGAGATGAGTCTAATGGCTGATGAGATAAAATGTTGCACTCTTGCTCGAGAGCCCACAGGGACATTTAATGAACTTGATTACTTCCTCCACCACGTTGTGGCTGCCTTCTACCTGGGGAAAATCTTTCTGTGTCTCACAGTCTTCTTATATAAATAGGTATCCCTTTTAAAATACAGATATATGACCTACATACAAGCAGAACTGTTTAACCCTAATTCTACAAGATTGGGTGCATTCATATCTCCTATAATTAATTCTCAGTGATTTGTGAAGCCAGGCACTATAACTGCTGAATGTTCAAACAAATGATAAAACAAAAACTGAATCTATCATTTCATTTTTCATTCTTAGAAATATTTACATACAGCACAAGTACTTTATTTCATCATTCTTGTTTGAAAATATTATAAAACCCTAGAGGCAAATGAAAGGAAATATGTTTTACCCTGTGTCACATCCTGGAGCTGCACTATCTTGAATATGATCAAGGTCAAATGTGTGTGAAAGCTAGTTAATGTAAAAACCTTTATTTGCGTATTACTGTGTTAAAATCTCTTTACATTGTAAGGCAAAGACTGATAAAATTATTCTGAGACACCATTAAATTTACACAGAAAGTTTTAATGACACAAACTTTCTTGCATGTATGAATTAATGATGATTTAATTATCCCTATTTAATGTACTGAGTTTGTTAATTGTTTGATGCAAATTCACTGATAAACATCACCTGAAGCACACATAATTGTTCAGGCTTTCATACCAGCTCCTGTCCTATTATAATTCACCAGCATTTTGGAAGCAGTGTTAACTCTGAACTGTAGAAAACTAACTTACTGGGTTGGTTTTTTTTTGTTTTTGTTTTTTTTTTTAATTATTATTTTGACCAAAATAAAGGATCAAGAACATAAAATGAATTTTCTAGCTTAATCTGAAGTTTCTACAGTGATTTGTGTAGCTTCTTTCCCTTTAAATCCAATACGCCCAGTATAAAAATTTCAGTATTATTTTGAGGTCTGTGTTCAAGCAATTAGTTTGTGATGATCATATTTGATGAACCAATGATCAAAGAGAATCAGGGAAGGCTCCAAATCCAATAGTAACATTATAAATACTGTCTGTTGGGTTTTTTTTGGCTTCATAGCCAACTATTTAATGTAACTATCCTGCTTTTAATGAGTGTTGGACCTAAATCCTTGTATCAACATACACCATATTTTTAAGTGTGACATATCACAGTCATAGCTGCATTAATGAGATTGGAAAGTTTTGCAGTTCCAGAAAAAAACTTTAACTGAGTTTGTTTTAGAGCATTAAATAAAGCCTAAGGCTCAAAATCTGTGGAGTAATTTCCCTCAGTCAATGTTTCTGCCTCCAAAACAGTTTAGCATTTAAGCAGAAATAAGTCCAGTATCACAAATGTTATACGTATTAGTTATAGTAGCTTAATATCTTAGGCTACAATGAACATTATTCCTATACCTTTTGCTGTATTAGAATAAATTTTATTCAGACAACAGTGTAATTTTCAGAGTTAGTATATACATTCAATAATGTTTGATTGAAAAATCTGTTATCCTTCTGCTCTATAGATACACATCCGCTAAGAAGCGTTTCATAACCTTGATAACAATAGGAATAAGAAAAAAAAAATTCTAAGAAACATTTCCGAATAGCTAATAGAAAATATTGTGAATTCTATCTTTATCTTCAGGTAGCACTGCTTCTCATTCTCTCATTACTTCAAATGCTACCATTAATACATTGAAAAAATTGTAATTGAAAATATCTCTGCAAGAACTATTTTAAAAACATTTGTAATTCAATTACTAAAGGATGTTTGTTCAAACAATTTTAAGAAGTTCTATTTATGAATTAGTAATGCATTGCTGAATGTAATCTCAGTAATTAAAAAAACAAAAACAAAAACAAAAAAGCAAGCAAACAAACAACAAACCCCAAGCAAACAAAAAACCACAACACTACCTTAATAAAGTTTTCAGGAACTTCACTTTTAGACTTGATTTTTATTCTTAGGAATTTAGATATTTTTAATTACTCACATACTAGCATAAATGGACTAAGATAATGAAAGAATCTATCTATTATCTCTCCTCTCTTCCATTATCTATTTCTCAGTTCATGAATGAGTAAAGTGAAGATGACAGAAGTATGAGTTTTCATTGGTGTTCTGCCAAAATATTAGATCTATCTTTTCTTTTAATTTAAATCAGACTGTGTGGACCTGGAATCCAAATTATATTTATTTATTGTTTTTTTCAGTCCAAAGTACATAACAATAATGATGTTTAGTGGAAAACAACATTCATAGTGGGCATATCAATCAGATTTTTTTTGCAAGGTAGTTGTATTCTTTATTGTGGTATAAATTTTAATATCCTCATGTATAAGGCAACTATAATGAATCCAGTGTGATGCAACAGAATCAAAATAATCTTTACGTCATCTCACAAGAAGACTTCTTTTATGTGGTCTTTTAAATTTTCAGAACAACTTACAAACAATAGCTTTGGGTTGTGTCTCTTCATAACAGTTTTTAATCAAAGCCTCTTTGAATCTACTCCCACTTATGTTTTCACTATAAGAGAAATTTTGTTCCTTTTAATAATGACATTTCCCTTCTCTGTATTGACTGGAATAGTGCTGAGGGATATGGTGAAGTTGAGAATGGTCAGTGTTAGGTTAATGGCTGGACTAGATGATCTTCAAGGTCTTTTTCAACCTACATGATTCTGTGAATGTTTCAGTTAGACACTCTCATAGCTTTTATATTTAGTAGCTGAAAGGCATAACAGTAGATGAGCTTCAGCTGGGGAATTCACTTTTCCATATGGGGCACTCACTGCTCTATTTGCCAAAAGCAAAATCCACTACAGAATTTAAACATCTGTGAGGTCAGGGCTGTGACATGTAGGTAGGTTCCAAAGCAGAGATTAGAACTGAAAATTCTGAATAAGGTATTGTTGATTCTTACACATGAGAAAGTCTCCTAAATATAACTAATAGGAGAGTCTATGTGCCTGAAACATTATGTATTTCTTTAGTGAGTTTAGATTTGCTTTTACCCTTGAGTACCTGAAGTTGAAGTGAAAGAGGTTTCAGTAGTTGGAAAATATAGTGAGCACTGATCATATCTAGTTTTAACCATTTATATATTTTAAAAAACAGTCATTCTTGTCATTCACATTTCTTGATATTTTGAACTGCAGAATAACTATTTTCTTTCCTCAAAAAAAGTTTCGTATATTAAATGAAAATAACTTTTTGTTCTGCTATCTCAAGACTCTAAACTTTATTTGTTACTCCTTAAAAATAAAGCAAAAAACAACAACCTTTTAAACAGATTTATCCTCAGATCCTTCACACTACTATGTGCTCTATAGTGTAGCATACAATAAACTCTCTTACTTCCTACTTCCAACAAGTTTCTAAGTCAATTGCACAGCTTTTGCTGGCAATATGTAGTCATGGTTAAAAATAGGACTTTTAAAAATATGACTCTGTGTTGTTCCTGTAAGTCATCCATTAAAGTAACATTAATTTTTAAAAAGTTGTTATGAACAAAAGTGTGACAAAAAGCTTCATTTTAAGTTTGTAGTGTTTTACGTAGGTAGGTATAAACAAGTTAACAGATCTGCATTCAACTGGTAGATAGAAAAATATTTACATTGATGATTGAGAGCAACTGATGCATAATAATTCTTGAAGTCCATTCAACAAAAGATGTGAAGTGTACTCCAGTTTGATCCTATTCTGATTACTATCTGGGGCACCTTTGCAAAAGGTCGAGGTTTTTCCCTCCTCTCATACAGAAATGTACCACATTAGGTGACAGAGCTTTACCTAATCTCTCGTAGCTGTACTTTAAAACTAAACATTGATGAGTTCTTTGACTACCTCTGGGAGCTGTGCTCTGGGTCTAGCTCATATTTAGGCCTCTCCCAAACACTGACTAAAGGGAGCGTGACCCTCCTTAATCAGGGGTCAGCTGCAATAAAGGCTCCTGGTAACCTAGATAAAAGGGCAGTTAGTGATACTCAGTAGGAGCTGCTAAAACTTCCTTAGACCTGCAGCCTTGTAGCTCCTTTTATCTCATCCTTATCTGGTAACAGCAGGAGCCCTGATGTTTCCAGGTGTTCTCTGATCATTCTAGACCTTGTTCACAGAAGATCCAGAAGCTCCCAAAGCAGAACCTAGAGACTGCTGCACAAACTGATGCTTCTGTTGGCATTTATATTTTATAGATATATTTTTGTTTCCTGAATTTCTTAAAAACTCTTTCTGGTGGATCAATACCAGAATTAGACTAAAACCCATTTTTAAACTAATTTTATTTACTTTTGGAGAGAAGTTAAAAAAAAAAAAAAAAAGAAAGAAAATAGGATGGCATAATATAAAGAGGAAGGCAAACATTCTTAAGAAAAAAATAGGATAATTTTTTTTCTTAAGAATTTTTAATATTTTTTTCTTAAGAATTCTTTTTAAGAATGCCAAAGAAAACAATTACATCTGAAGTGTAGTCCTGCCTGAAGCATAATAAATCAGGACTATGGTAGTACCTTTCATGAGAAGGAATCCCTTAATTAAAGAAAGAATCACAGGATATCCACAAAAGTTAAAAAATAGTGTTGAAAAGTATAGCTATTCTCACCCTGTTGATTTGAAGTATTAGGGTTTTTAATTAAATATTTGTATTCAGGGAATTATTTCAGGTAAAATGGTAAGAGTTCAGCTTTATTTTCTTTTACTGAATTGGAGTACAGTTAGATTTTTTCTCCCTAATGTCTTGCCTTCTTCAGGTAGTTGAAGTAAAAACCCTGCCATTCTGACAACACAACTGACAGCAAAAACAGAAAGAAGAGAAAAACAAAATGAAAATCACAGAAAGTAAATGAAAAACAAATTTCTGTCCCCAAGGAATACAGTCAGTATTTTATTTATTTATTTCTCTTATTGGATTTAGTGCATGCACATTTTTGTTTATTTGTTATTGCTCTGCAGTATCAGCTGAAAAGAACCAGAAAGACACCCAGTTCCAAGCAGCATCTTGTACCTTCCTGAACAGTCTCATTTATCCATGTTAAGACTAACTGCCATCCTGGGAAAATAACCTGTTGAATGAAATTGCTGTAAGATACTCTTCTGTCTTCCACTTCTGCCACACTCCGTCATAAACTACGTCAACTATCATGAATTCACAGTAGCTGTGGTGATTCTTGAAGGGATGATTCAGTATATAATTGAGTGTCATCTTATTTTGAGTCATTTAATTTATAACTTTTGGCAGTGATGTTCATGACATTTCTTAACCTGAAGGTCTGTAAGTAAAGAGTGAAATACAAAGAGAAGTACGCAGAGAAGCTCACAGAAGTTCATCTGTATTATAAAGGCAGATGTGCACGCTTTTCCACAGCTTGATTTTTAGATTTTTAAAAAATAAATTTAATTAATTCAAATAGCTATATTTCAGAAGTATAACCTTCAAAATAAGGGAAAAAAAAGAGTAAATAATCACTTACAGTAATATGAGGAAGGGATGTAATTCTTCCATTCTGTGGCCCCAAAAAATTATATACACAAAGTTATACATGCTACCATTCTTATTGATCCAGCTGACTGAGTAGCTGTGCAGTTTTGTGGTGCTCTACAGGCTAATAAAAATACCTGAGTTGCTTTCAAAGTATATTAGATGTAACTGATTAGGAGCATAAAGACAGAGGAGCTATGGGAAGGGGCAAAAGTCAGTATAAGGATGCTTAACTATATCATTAATTCCCCACACCCCCCCCAGTGAGTTCTTTATATCTTAGCTCTATTCTGATTTTGTTTTTATTTTCTTATTTGTCTCTAGAGTTTTGTGTACACATTTTAAAAGTAGGGGAGAGAGTATAAGAAATTCTTATATGAAAGAAATTCATAGTGATTGTATTTTCTCTAATAATTATGATTTTTGTTTAAAACAGATATAATTTATGGAAGCCCCAGTACGTCTTTAAACAGCAACCATTGCAATCTTATGATGGAGACGTAGTTTTTATTTGTTATTTGATTGAGGTCATTGGAATATCACAGATATCACAGATAATCTCTCTTTCCATTGTAAATCAGGAGTCCTTTACTTACTTAGTCCTTTTTAAAATTAGTCTGTTCATAGCACAATTAAAAGAAAGGGTTTTCATGGCAGCAATTAAATTCTTTTGTGCAAGGATACACTGCATGAAAGAGACATACTAACCTTTAGAAAAGTATATGAAACAGAAACAGGATCAGTTGTGTGACAGAAATACATAAAAGGAAGTGGCTGTTTTCCCCTTATTTAAGATACCCACAGAAATGTAAAAGTAAAGAAAATATTCATCATTGATGGATACGCTGGAAAAGGATGCAGTACTGGCTGTTACAGCTGAATAAAATGCTTTTTATCTCTGCTTTTTCTAAATAAAGACATTTGTCTACAGATTTTTTTTTTTTTTTTTTTTTAACAATTTATGTCACATATGCAATACTACTTTTCAGGGGGAAAATAAGGCTTTCAAAATACTGAAATAAATTTCACAAATTTTTTATTGCAAAGTATTGAACTATTTGGAGAAGTTTAAAAAATTAATTGTTTTTATTGAAGAATATAGTCTAGCATTAGAGCACTACATAACTGAGAAAATGCAATCAAATTTTCTACTATCCTCTTTATACTCCCACCCCGAAAAGCTTTTTGAGTCATATATGCAACTTTGAAAAAGAGTACACTGAAGTTTTGAACACAGAGTTCCTAAAAATGGTCAAAGATAGTTGACAATATTTTTGTATATTCTTGGAAAATTAGAATATAAGGTCACAATGTCTCACTAATGATGATGTGCCTTATTAGCAATTGTTTTCACTGTTCCATTATGAAGCCATCTAGCAGCTACATACAAAAACTATTTAAGAATATTCTTGTAAATAATTTTATTTATGACTACTGCATATCAGAATTCTTTAAATTGTCATTTGATTTATAAAATAAAAATTCATATAAAATGATACTGAATTTATAAATATATTATTACAGAGTATATATTGTTGAGTTATCACTTGTTTATTAGTCTTTGGTTTCTGTTGTCATAAATTTTAAAGGAGGTGCTTGTGTATCATACAACAAAAGATAAAAACCATGAAGTCTGCATTTGGTATAATAGTAACAATATATTACACAGGTTTTCAGATTTTTTCTGCTAGTACCTAACAACACTATAGGTAAAAAAACCAAAACAAAACAAAAAAAACCCTCTTTCTAAAAATGAGCAGGAAAACCACTAAAGCTACTACTCATCCTGATGGTCTCAGAACTCAGTATGTATTTCAGATTGCCTGTTTATTTTACCAAGTTCAAAATGAATCTAACAAAATAATAAAACTAGTATGATATAATGCAGTATAATGCAATATCATATAATATCAGAAGGAAGTTCTACATGCATTTCATTTATCCTATGCAAAATCCATCCATCGAAACACATTTTTAATCTGGTCAGATAAATATTAAACCGCACAGACAGTTTTGAGTTTTTCACAAAGAAAATAGATTATGTTTTCTGAAAGTTTCTAGCAGATTCCAGTCAGTTCATCCCCCATATTACATTTTTTCAACCCTATAAATTAGCACTAATGTTCCTGGCTCTTCTGATTAGCTCCCTGACCTCATTCAGAATAAGATATTTAAAGATGTGACAAATGTCCCAGCAGGCATTATATCTCTATTTTTTTGTGCAGAACGTAAGACACTTCAGAAGCAAATTTAGTATCCTTCACAAATTCGTGGTCAATATGCATCATGGTTTAGATACTCTTATTCTGATGTTATCTGATGGTATAGGATTTGTATATGAAATGCCACCAGTTTTTCTACAATTAAAGGGGTTGGACTTCTGAAATTGTTGGGAGATTTTTGCTGGTTTTTGTTTATTTGAGGGTTTTGTACAAAATATAATAATTATTTGGCTGTTATTTCAACATTTTCAATATTTTTTCCTTCCTAATGGGAAACAGAAATTTCCCATACAATAATAAAAGATGATACAAATAAATGTAGCCTTAAGTGACAATGTTAGCTCTTGTAGGTTGAGTGGAAAGAATAAATCTTCTATGCCTGATTGTGTTTGAGCCAGCACAAATGTTGTGTTTTGAGTCCAGAGGGGAACTGAGCACCACATACCTGCCCACTACCCCCTTTCACCTCAGGAATGTGAAGGAAAAAATAAAGCAAAAGGCTCAGGAAACAAGATAAGGACAGGGAGAGGTGACTCAACCCATTATGGTCCTTGCTAGGGGAGGAAAAAGAACATCAGTTTAATTCAAACACTAACAACACTTAACAGACAGACTAGGACAGTGAGAAATACAACCACATCTTGAAAACACCTTCCCCCCACCCTTCTCCCTGGACTCAGCTTTGCTCCCGATATCTCTACTTCATCTCCCCTCAGTGGCACAGGGATCATGGGGATGGGGAATGGGGATTTGTGGTCAGTTCGCCACTCCTTCCTCCTCAGGGGGATGACTTCTTGCATTCTTCCTCTGCCCCAGTGTGGTGTCCCTCTCATGGGAGACAGTCCTCCACCAACTTTCTCTGACATAAGTTCTCCCACAGGATGCAGCTCTTCCTGGGATGCTCCAGCATGAGGCCCTGCAGCATGTTGCAGTTCTCCAGTGAAAAACAACAGCAGGAACTTTTTCCCAGAGTGACAGCCTTTTTTGAGCACAGTCGCCTGCTCCTGTGTGGGGTTGTCCACAGGCTGCAGATGGGTTTCTGCTCCACTATGGACCTCCATGGGCGGCCCTGCCCTCTCACCATGGCTGCAGGAGAGCCTACACCAACACACCTCCTCCCACGTCCTTCTCCTTTCTTCCACTGTCCTTGGTGTTTGCACAGGTGTCCTCCTCACAACTCCTCACAACTCCAACTCCTTGGCCCAGGTTCCTCTTCTTAAATATGTTATTGCAGAGGCGCAGTCATCATTGCTAATTGGCGCAGCCCTGGCACAGCGCCAAGTTCAACTTGGAGCCAGGAGAGCTTTGAGAACTTTCTCACAGGAGGCCACCACTGTAGCCCCCTCTCCGACTACCAAAAAAACCCTGCCACTGACACAAATCCAGCACAACACAGTAAAATGCAGAGCAACTCAGTTTTGTACATAGCATCAGTTTGCACAGCAGAAATCTGACAATTGTATTACCTTTAGCAAACTAGTAATTTAAATAATAGAAAAATTATAGCTACATGCCATGATAATTAGATCTTTTCTCTTTTTTCATATAATTAATTTTGAAAGCGACAAAAAATAAAATGTATTCCAAGAAATATTACAATTAAAATGTATGTGGAATTTTTGTGACAATCTATAGTTTGTGATATTTCACTTCACCTGTTTTCCACACTAGGAGGCTTAACAAGCTCTAGGAAAATGATTATATTTTACACCTCTGTGTCAAATGATGCACACAGTTTTGATGCCACAGGTTCCAGTTTGTGACATGCAGTTTTATAAAGGTAAAATGGTTTGTAGTTGAAGACTAAACAATGTTCTAAGATTTTTCACAGGCTTTCGTGTGACCTTCATTAAATTGCTTATGCCAGACTGAGGAAGGAATTAAACCACATGATGAATTTTAAATTAAAGTTTGAAGTTTATTTACTACTCATTATTCTTAGTTTCTTTTATTTGAATTGTTCCATTAATCGAAAAGTGGGTTCACAAGCTATTGTGACCTAGGTGATCAATCACATACAATGAATAGTGAAGAGTTACTATTAACAATTCAAGGACAACTGTCAACAGTTAAAGTATTTGACATATCTTTGTTTCTTTTTTTGACTGAACTTGCCTCAGGTGTTCCAGCTTTTGCCTGAATGTGATTAGAGCTCGAATCTCACAAATATTCTGTTCTGGTGTCAGGATTTAGGGTACCATACTGTTCCTTGTCCTTTCAGCAATGAAGTTTGGGTACCAGTATTTCTTCCCATTGAGAATTGTTCTTTAATAACATAGGGCCATTCTAGTTTATGCATTGAACAGGGAACTGTCATAGTTGTGTAAGATAACACTAACTTCAATCAAAAATATTTGGGTTACTTAATAGAGAATGCCCAAAATCATAGAATCATATAATCATATAGTAGTTTGGGTTGGAAGGGACTTTTATAGGCCATCTAGTCCAACATCTCCCTGCAATGAGCAGGGACATCTTCAACTAAACCAGTCTCAGAGCCCCATCCAAACTGACATTGAATGTTTCCAGGGGTGGCACATCTACCTCCCCTCTGGGGAACTTTTTCCAGTGTCTCACTATCCTTATTGTAAAAAATGTTGTCCTTATATCTAGTCTAAACCTACCCTCTTTTAGTTATAAAACTATTACCCCTTGTTCTATTGCAACAAGTACTATTAAAATGTTTGTCCTCATCTTTCTTACTAGCCCACCTTAAGCATTGAAAGGCCGCAGGAAGGTCTCTCCAGAGTCTTCTATTCTCCAGGCTGAACAATCCCAACTCTTTCAGCTTTTCTTCATAGGATAAGTGTTCCGTTCCTCTGATAATTTTTGTGGCCCTCCTCTGGACTCACTCCAATAGGGCCATGTCTTTCCTGTGCTGAGAACTCCAGAGCTGGATGCAGAAGTCCAGATAGGGTCTCATCAGAAGAGAGTAGAAGGACAGAATCACCTCCCTCAACCTGCTGGCCACACTTCTGATGAAGCCCCAGGATATAGTTGGCCTTCTGGGATGCAAGAACACATTGCTGGATCATGTTCAGCTTTTCATGCACCACTAGCCCCAATCTCAATCCCTTCATCCCCCAGCCTGTATTGATACAAGGGGTTATCCCGACCCAGATGTAGGACCTTGCACTTACCCTTGTTGAACCTCATAAGATTCACATGGGCTCACTTCTCAAGTTTGTCCAGGTCCCTCTGGATGTCATCCCATCCCTCAGGCATGTCAACTGCAACACTCAGCTTGATGTCATCTGCAAACTTGCTGAGGATGTACTTGATCCCACTGTCTATGTCACTGATGAAGATATTAAACAGTACTGGTCCCAATACAGACCACTAAGGGAAACCACTTATCAACCATCTCCATCTGGACATTGAACCATTGACCACTATCCCCTGGATGTGACCATCCAACCAATTGCTCATCCACTGAACAGTGCATCCATCAAATCCATATCTCTCCATTTAGAGAGAATTATGTTGGAGTGGACTGTGTCAAAAGCCTTAATGAAATCCAGATAGATGACATCCATAGCTCTTCCTTTGTCCCCTCATGTAGTCACTCTTATAGAAGGCCACTAGGTTGGTCAGGCAAGACTTGCCCTTAGAGAAGCATGCTTGCTGTCTTGAATCACCTCTCTGTCCTCCATAGGCCTTAGCATAGCTCATATGAGGATCTGTTCCATGAGCTTCCCCCGTACATAGTTGAGGCTGACAGGTTGGTACTTCCCAGACTAGTCCTTTCTACCCTTTTTAAAGACGGGTGCAATGTGTCCCTTTTTCCAGTCACTAGGCACTTTACCTGACTGCCACAACTTTTCAAATATGATGGAGAGTGGCTTGACAACTACATCAGCCAATTCCCTCAGGACTCTGGGATGCATCTCTTCAGGTCCCCTAGACTTGTGTATGTTCAGTTCATCAGGTGGTCACAAACCTGATCCTCTCTTACAGTGGGAGGGACTTTTCTCCCCCAGTCTGTGCCTTGTGGTCCACACGCTCAAGAGGTGTGGGAAGAGAGGTTGCCAGTGAAGACTGTGGCAAAAAAGTCTATGAGTAACTTCAGCCTTCTCCTAGGCCATTGTTACCGGTTTGACGGTTGTTTTCATTGGGGAAGTGGGGTATGCTTTCTTTGACCTTTTTTAGCTGACATAGCTCTAGAAGTCCTTATTATTCTTTCCATACCTGGCCAAGTTCAGCTCCAGTTGTGCCTTGGCCTTCCTGACCCAGTCCCTACACAACCATGTAGCATCCTTATACTCTTCCCAGGACACCTGTCCCTGCTTCCACTGCCTGTGTATCTCCTTCTTTCCCTTTAGTTTGACCAGAAGGTCTCATGCCTGTCTGTTGCCTTCCTTTCCTGATTTCTTACACCTGGGGATAGAGAGCTCTTGTGCTCTATGGAAAGCATCATTAAAGATCTGCCAGCTCTATTCTGCTCCCTTGTCCTTGATCACAGTTTCCCAGAGGGTCCTATGGACTAACTCCTTGAACAGCTGGAATTTTGCTTTCCTAAAATTGAGGGTCCTGACTTTACTCTTCACCTGATCCATATCCCTCAGGATTTCAAACTGCACCAGTGCATGGTCACTGCAGTCCAGGCTACCTCCAATCATGACTTCCCTGTTTTACTCACATTGGTGACCAACAGATCCAGTAATGCATCCCCTCTGGTAGGGCTGTCTATTACCTGGTTTAAGAAGTTATCCTTAACACACTCCAAGAGTATCCTAGATTGCCTACAGCTCACCATGCTACTTTTCCAGCAGATGTTGGGGTGGTTGAAGTTTCCCAGCAGGACAAGAGCCTGTGAGCATGATGTTTCCTGTAGCTGGAGTAAGAAGGCTTCATCAATAGGCTCCCCTTGATAGAGTGGCCTGTAGAAGACACCAATCACAAGGTGCCCTTTGTCGCTTTAGTCTCCGATTCTTACCCATAAGCTTGCAACCTGCTTATGGCTATTCTTCAGAGACAGCTCTGCACAGTCTATGAATTTCTTGATGTAAAGGACAACCCCTCTGCACCTCCTTCATCACCTGTCCCTCTGAACAGCCTGTAGGCATAGGTAGCCACACTCCAGTCATGGGATTTATCCCACCAAGTTTCAGTAATGACAAGTAGGTTGTAGCTTTCTAGCAGCATGGTGGCTTCCAACTGTTCCTGTTTGTTGCCCATGCTGCATGCATTGGTGTAGAGGCATTTCAGCTGGGCTGCTGGCCATGGCACCTTCTTAGAGGAACACCCCTTAATTCCTTTGAGGTATTTCACTGGTGTTCCCCCTTTTGGCTCCTGTTACCTCAAGAGCCCCTGGGTCACCTCTATAAGACTTCAAGTGTGCTGCAGTGTACCCAACACTTCTCAGAGCAACAGGCTGAAGGCCCTCATAAACAACCCATCCCTCTCACCTTGGCATGTCATCCCACAGCTTGTCACAGGCTGATATTATCCCACTCCCCCTTCTGGTCTAGTTTAAAGCTCTGTCAATGAGCCTCAGTAGCTCCTGAGCAAAGATCATCTTCCCCCTTTGAGAAAGGTGAATCTCATCTGATGCCAGCAGGCCTGGTGTTGTGTAGGTCATCCTGTTATCGAAACCCCCAAAACTGTAGCAGAGACACCAGTCATGGAGCTGCATATTAATAGACTGGGTCCATCAGTTTCATCCAGTGTCTTTGCCTGCAACTGGAAGGATAGATGAAAAAACAGCATGTACTCCAGATTCCCTTGCCAACAATCTCAAAGCCCTGAAGTCTCTTTTGATTGCCCTTGGAGTATGCATTCCAACTTCATTGCCACCCACATGGAAAAGTAACTTCTGGTACTATAAAGAATTTGGTCCAGCATGGTTTGTTTTTTTGTTTGGTTTGAGGTTTTTTTTTTTCACAGCTGTGAAATAAAGAACAGACACAGTTCTAATTTCACAAGAGAAGATTGTATTTTTCAACAGTCATTATAATCAAGAATTTTTCACAGAACTAACTCAAGAGTCTTAGAATCAAGTCTTAGTGCTGGGCACTAAAATGGCTGCTCCATTTGCAGGTTTCAAGTAGTTGCCATTTCCAGTCTGAGAGGGTTAGTATTCTCTACACTTGAAAAAAAAAAAAAAAAAAAAAAAAGCACGCAATATTTTCACAGTACCTTTTTCTGTTTTCCAGTCAATCTTACGGTGACTACACTGATTGTTCATTGCAGTTCTGAGTTCTGTAATCACTCTCTAAACAGCGGTTGTTATATACTTGCAGATACTTGCAGCACAAATAAGCAGGAAAACAGCTGATGCCTCAGTAATGGCAGAAAATAGGGAGACAGCATCAAGGAAGAATAACCAACACTTCAAATCAGGAAAGGAAATTTTTATGGCTAGCTCTTCATAGCCCTTGTTATGATATTGCCTTTCTCAACCACTGTGATTACACTTTTTTTAAAATGGAGATTACAATTTAAGAACAAAAAATATTTCTATGATATTTATACTAAGATTATAAAAAAGGAAGAAAGAATAAAAGGGGAGAAAAAACCTACATAAAAACATGATGTAAATTTTGTAGTGAATACTGTATAAAAATAAGAAAAGGCTTGTTTTTCAGTTGTGACTAAAGAAGGTCAGTAGTTCACCTTCTGATGAATATGTAGTTTAGTCTGATTACCAAATGCTTCTGTAAGAGAGAAACACAGAAAATAATAGAAAAAAAAAAACCAACAAAAAAAACCACACTACAAAATACTTAGTTATATTGTTAGGATGGGATTCTTTTATTTTTCTCTAGGGTTTTGTTTGTTTGACAAAACAGTGGAAACAATGGGAACTCTGAGGACTGATCAGTAGGAATCAAGGCACATCTCCAGGTCAGACTCAGCTGATTACCACAACTGATAATACATGAACATGGCTAACTGCCTGAGACATATAATTCTGCTGTCATTACATTTGATGTTGTTTTTTTCAGAAGTAGCTAGATGTTTCACAAGTTTTCTGGAGACATAATGGAACATTGTGAACCTTTTAAACACTTTCCTTTTAATCATTAATTAACATTTTAACATGTTAATCTTTTTTCTGTAATTTGTTAAAAACAAGCTATCTTTGGTGTGGATACACACAAAAAAAAAAAAAAAAGAAAATAAAGTTCCTCAAACAGGTTTTGTATTTTACAAATACTTTATTAAAAGGAACAATCTGCTTACTCCAGTGATGTTTGTGATTTCAGCTAATTGCTTATGATTCCCACTACTACAGTTCTGGGATTTATTGTATATCTGACCCTTTGTGACCTCTTCAAAGATATATTGTATATGATCTGAAGCTTAGCCCTTTATTTTCTTGAGAGAGAACACACAAAATCCTTCTCCTTGAGAACAAATTGTTTTGGGGCTGAAATCCTCAGACAATTACCTATGAATTTTCCAGAAGGTCTGAGCTTAGCAGCTCAGTGTAGCACATACAACTCTGCAAACTCTCCTTCAGGGAAATATGACACTTAAGCAGTGACTAGCCAGTTTACAAAATACTTAGATTTTAGTATTTGGGACAGAGTAACACAGAGAAAACATCATAAGACAATCAACAAATTACAGTCATGTAAATCATACACGGAATTACATCTCTGGGATATGAGCAAGTTTAATATGTAAACATATAATTATTTTATGTTTTTAATTGGGCTTTCAGAAGTGAATGTTGTAAGACTCAGGAGATTGACTGGTGATTTGAGATTTGTCTGGGCATTTCTTGCCTGGTCAATATAGTCAACCATAGCCATTGCACTATCTATCATCCTAGGGTTATGAATGTCAAAGACCTTAAAAAAAGAATAAATATCAGATTTAAAAGAGTGATTCTTTATTCAGTGTAATAATACACTGAATAAACCAGCTCCACTCCACCCCCTGCAGATGCTCCATGTGTTTTCTGTGACCTCAACAGGAGCATTTCCAACTTGCAAAGTAATGGGTGAATATGTTGCATTATTTTTTCTACAAACAATATCACTCCTTTCCCTTTTCTGTTTTTCATATCTGGACTGAAGGACAGAGCACGTATAAATCTTAATTACATGACATATTTTCTCCTTTTCTTCATATTACAGTCATTGCGTAAGTGCTCTGCATGATAGGATATAGCTGTATATGTACATAAATATACATAAAGAATACTCTGTAATGTATTATATATGTGCATGTATATATGCATATAACATCCTCTTTAATATATACCATATGCAAAATACTTTGTATGTTTCTGATTGGTTTTGAAAGATGAGCCTGAATCATTAATTACTTCTGAGAAAAAAAGAAGAGTGAAAATTAATTGCTTGTGTGAGAAATTACTTGTCTCTCTATTAGTGTAAAATAGAAGAAAAGGTTATGTTTCAGTTACAAACTTTGCATTTTTTTATACCTGTCAAGAAATGTGAACTCTGCTGCCTGGAAAGGCACAGCAATATAGAGACATGCTCTTCATTTGTCTATTAAACACATTTTAAAACATGGCATTTCCGTGTTATTTTTAACTATAGGCTGAAAAAGGAAAATAAACTTTATTCTTTTAAGCCCTTCATCGTGTCTCTTTTTTTTCCACTAATAATGTAGGGGAACGTCAATAGTGAAATAAACTGAAAAAGAAAAAATATCTGCTCAGGTGTCTCACTACCACAAGCTAATTTAGCATTTCATCAAGTACAGACACACAGCTGGTGACCTCAGCTGGTTAAGTGATTTGTTTTCTTTTAAAACTTCAGCAACAACCATGATTATTTTCTTACTTTTATCGAATTTCTGGATTTCTTGATATGTGATCTCAATCAATAATATGAACTTGAAGTCTGAAAAGGTCATAACAAATTTTCTGTACATTTTCATATCTGAAAACACTCAGATAAAGCTTTTACTGACCCATAGTAAGGTCAAGTTGTTTCCTTTTCATAACAACAAACATACTTCTAAGGAAATGTTTCATTTTTAATGTAACAACACTTTTGACAGGGAAAGATAATGACAATGCAAAATAGCTTTCAAAAATGTTCACAGACTGAAAAAGAGAGACACATGCTACATAGCTTTGAACTGTTCAAGAAATTGAAAGAAAATCATTTATTTATGGTGTTGTATGAATGAATTGGTTTAGGCCCTGCCGGGACTGGAGACCACTTTGCCGTTGTCCCTCCCCCACCCTCGGACTGAGTAGAGCACAAACCCTGGGTTAAAATAAGGGAAGATATAATACAACAGTGTAATTAACAATCTGAACAACAATAGCAATAATAACAACAATAAACAGAAATAACAGTAAATGAGACAAAAGATATACAGAGAAATACCGCAGTGAACACAGCCAGCCCGTCGCGTGTGCTCCCCGCTACCAAAGCCACAAAGGAAAGCTTCCCACGCTGCCGCGCCGGACCTGATGTCAGCATGGTATGAATAACCCGACAACGGCAACATGGTCTCTGGTCCTGGCAGGGCCTAAACCACTACACCACCTAAGTTCTAAATTTATAGTTTCAGAAACGTTACTAATAAAAGCCTAGCATAGAAGCAGACTGGGAAATATATATAGGGACACTTGTTCGATCTTAGAAGTTTTAATCCCCCACAGAGATGTGAGAAGCTGGGATAGAGTTACTGAAAAATTCTAGGCTGTGGTTGTTCCTACAAGGCAGTCACTTTTACTCATAATACTGAATGTCCCTATGCAAGATTTAGAATTATGCAACCTCTTCCACAATACACAGCTTTGTAGAATTATAACTGTACTGAATATTGCTTTGACCTAGCAAACTGACTAAATTTTTATAGACACATCCAGACTATAACTAGGCATTAACTTGAATCTAAAAATTTCATTCTGATTTTACTTACTGATTTAGGTGTCTCTGGCACCTGTTTAAAAATTTCACAGCTCTCAGTACAAAATATTATTCCCACAGTGAAGTTCCCAATTGTCATAAAGCATAACAAAATGAAAGGTTAAAGCTTGATATTCTGATCTTTTTCAAGTGCAGACCACTACACCCAGTCGTGAACAAATGCATACACAAGATTTTTCAGCATTCTTGGATGACAGAGCAAATCCGATGGATTTGAGGGAATCATTCTGGAATTCAGATTATCGTACAAAAAGTGATGCTGATATAATTTTTTTGTTTAGTAGAAAAGGCTTGAAATCAAGTGTGGAATTGTTACTTTATCTCAACAAATTCAGTGAGCCAAGTTTAACCGACCACAGCTTTAAATGAAGTAACTACTATGTTGATAATAATAGAGAATGGAGGTAAAAATACTTTCACTTATTTTATTATTTATTTATAGGACTTAAATCTTTCTTTACCTCCACGCTTACATATTTAAGGTTGTATTTAAAGCTAAAATATTTTAACATGTGTTTGTTTACACAGAAATAAATATCAGGTACAGAATCTGCATTTGGATTTTAAGCAAAAACTGTTCACTGGTTTATCTCTTTACATTACTGTGGTTGGGATGATCAGAATTTTATGCTTAGATTACAGATGAACCTTCTTTTCAAAGGATTTGAATGCCCAGGATTTGAACTCTAGCATAAGTAGACAGGCCCAGGATGTGTTTTGTTTGGATAAAGTCTGGGGAAAGAAAGGTTAATTTCTTTCAAGTGTTACCTTGAAAAGTTAATATTAAGGATGAACGTTATTTTGTGAGTTCTGATATAACAATGTGATTTTAATCAGGTTTATAAGATGTTAGAATCATAAAACCTCAGAAGAATAGAATAGAATAATACAATTAATTTGATCTGGAATAGATGTCCCAAGGTCATCTGGTCCAATCTCCTTCTCAAAGCTGGACAAACCTCAAAGTAAGACCAGGCTGCTCAGAGCTGTGTGTAGCTGAGTTTTGAAAATCTCTAAAAATGGTAAATCTACAAACACTCTGGGCAATCTGTTACGGTTGAAATATAACCAGTGTTGAGTACTAAGGATACCAAAAATGGAATTATTTGTTAGAATACCTTCACAATAACTTAACTTTCTCAAAAGGCATTATTACACATTCAGTTGTTATTTGATAAGGTACAGATCAATTAGACTATTGTAACTGTCAAATCATAGTATGCTCTGTAAAGGAGTCTGGACCTAGTACCAAGCAGTGGCTGCACAGTGTTAAAACAGAGAGAGAAAACACTTCTGTCAAAGAAACTGAACATTTTTTTGTGTCATTCCAAAGAATACACTGTAGAATAAACTTTGACATATCGTTACTGCTTTTTGATTGAAAAAGCAAGAGAAGTTTATTGAAAATGACACAGTCTTGATTAATTATTGATTTGGGCAAGTATAACAGAGGCCTACTGGACATATGGGTGAATTACAAGTGCGTTAGAATGATACATAATTGGTAATGTCAATACCATCAGATGCTGCAGGAACACTATGTTTGGCACAAGAAGACTATGTTCTTTTCACTGCAGAAACTAATTAGTTGTGGAATAACAACTCCAAAAACTTTGAATTGCTTAGCTAAAAGTACTTGGCAACTCAGCTGCAAATATTTGGACTTTTATTTCAAAAAATTATGTACACAGGATCAAGCTCACTAGCCTTCCCTGGTTAATGTCCTGTAACTTGCTTTGCCACTAGAAATGGATATTGCTGTCTAAAACTCTTAACTGGCAAAGTGTTGGCAGAATAGAAAAACACAGATATTCAGCACATGAGGGGAACCAGGAAAATAAGTTCTTAAATTTATTTTTAAGTTCTTAATTTATTTTTTAAAATATTATTGATTGGAAAAGGATTTTTTTTGTTTGTTTGTTTTTGTTTAAAGTATTTATCAACTCTTTATTTAAAGTTACTTCCAAGGTATCCACATCCTGGACAACACAATTTCAGAATTCTGCCTATTGTCCACGAAGTTGTTAAAGCACTTACTGTTTCCATATTCACATTTACCTGAACTACTAGGGTAAATTATATGTGTTTCAAGTAGAAAAATAAAATTATTTTTAAAATCTAAAACTACCTTCTTAGTGTGTTCTTCATTTTAGTCTAGATGAACCTAAAGTAAGCCCCACCTGAGGGTTCTGAAGTGACAACATACTGCTGGAAACAATATTCTCTTTACATATCTGTCTCAGCTTGTAAGATATTATATGTTGTACCACAAGGGGAAAATGTTTTTACTAGAGTTCCAGCACAAGAAGAGCTAAAAAATCTGTAACAACAAAAACAAACAAAACCAAAAACCAACAAAACCAAAAACCATGGACATCTCATGCCTGGCCCACCTGGTCCACAGATTCCAGAGACTATGATGCTGTGGCATGTGGTTCAACCAGTTCAGAGCAAGTGGTGTTCATGGAATGACTGAAATCCAACATAGTGCATCAGCAAGATGCAAGCCCTTTTGTTCTGCTCCAAAAGCTAGACCTCTGACAGTTTAGTCCTTGGAAAGAACTGAGCAGTGTCCAGTTCATTGTTTTAAGGCAGAATTTATGCTGGTGAGTAAAAGAACATTTAAAACACTCAAACAAAAGGAGATGTGAGGGTATTTACTGTATCAGGGAGTCTTTCTTAAGAGACCCCCTAAATACCAGGTGGTAGAGTGTGAAGCTAGGACAGAAGAATGACTTTGTTTCTCCACTTGAGGCTGGGCTAGAAGATGTCTCTGAGAAGATACTGATACAAATTCTCACAAGTAGATGTTGTAATACTTTTAAGTACCATGTGAATTCACAGCTAAGCATTCAAGCTGCCTATATGGTAAAACAGAATTATCTGAGACAGGCACTTTTGTGCTGAGGCTAGCTACCAAAGTTAAACAAGACAAGAACACGAAGGAAATAGAATTACTAGAATGGAGAAGGGCATTTTACCTCGGATCTTGAGCACTTCACAATTGAAAAGATGGGGTAACCAAAGAAAGTATAGGCCTATCTCCAAAAATGACCAGTATCTTAGTGGCTAATATAGTCGTATTGGCTGAATATATGTCTATCTACTGTACCACATTTATTAGAAAAACATTTACATTTTAAGGACTTCTTTTGACACATTTGACTGGTCTATTTTATAAATAACAATTAATACATATTTTATATAAATTATTTAATATATTTTATCCAAAATAATTATGTGTATTTTACTAAAATCAGTTCTTCTAATCTGACTGAAACTGTACAGGACTCATTAGTTTCCAGTAATTAAAGAAGCAAACATTACCTAAGAGTAATAAAATTATACCACAATAATGTGGGACTCCATTTCATGTGGAACTGTGTAGCACTACTCAGAGCATTTCATATCATTCCCCAGTATAGATTTTGTACAGTTCCTAATATTGTATGCTAAAACAATTATTAAAATGTAATAAGATAACAGAATTAATTATTGCAGGGAAATACCAGGTCCTACTTTTTATTTTACTTTAGCAATAATCTGAAAAATCCGTAGCATCAGTCATTCAGTGCATACAGGATAGTAGCTCTTAAACCCATAATTTGGGTTGACAGACGTTTAATTTAGGTGGAAGTCAGATAGATCATTTATCAAGATGATGTGTTAACGTAATTCATTTATTTTTTCCTAACATTCAATGCAACCGTGTTGACATACATCATTATCTCCAGATGATACAACCTAGTTATCTAGCCTCTGGAATATTCCTTTACTGATATTCACCTGATGTCAGTTCATCTAGTCTTGCTTTTATTTTGAAATGGACAGGGCTTTAGCTAAGATATCTTATTGTAATTTCAAAGTTAGTATTACTACCTAGTAAATGTTAGAAAATATGTAATCTATATGTTTATTCGTTAGTTTCAGAATAGAAAACTAGACACTTTATTGAATGTTTATTTTTATTTTCTCAGCCTTATTAGCATTAAAATGGAATCAAAGTATTGCTACATAACAGAAGTTAGCAAGAAATTTCTTACATTTCATAGCAATATTAAATGGACAAGACTTATTTTTAGACAAGTAGCAGTCACAGGACAACAGCTGATAAAATATAAAGGAAAAGGTGAAATGCTGCATAAAATCTTAGTCACCTAAATATAATGAAAGGCAGAATAAGAACAAGATAATAAGTAGTCTGTACATAACAAAGTAAAATAATTTTTACTGAAGCATTAATTTGTGAAAAAAAAAATGTCGGTGACATGAACATCAGTTGTGTGTGTTCTTGTTCTTAACACAATTCTAATTTAGATATTTTTAGCTTTTTTTTTCTTTTAATTTTACAGTTTGTGCTTTTCTCTGAATTTTAAGCAATGTCTAGATTAAAACAATACATATTGTTTCTCTTGGGTTTTTATTCTTTAGCCTTTAAGAAAAAGTAGGCAGAATTCTTGAGAGCAAGATTAATAAAGATATTGAAACCCAGTAAAGTAGATTAAGATTATGGATACTAGACATACCATGAAAAAATGTCTAGTCATAACTGTAAAAAATTTCAGTTTGACTCTGTATAATTTGACTAAATGCTATTAAACAAGGAGATTAAATTCATCTGTCTTTAAAATATTCCGGTTTTAGCTGCCTCCTTTTTTTCTAGATTTAGTTTTATTCTTCTGAGTGCAGCTCTTAAACATTTGCCTAACTCGGTAATCCTTTCCTGAAATAAGGAATTTCCTGTGCAGTCAGTTGTAGAATGTTGTATAATATATGCAGTGATCTCCGTTCCAAGCTATTTCTCTGCCTAAGTATGAGGCAAATTCCATACTTCCCTCTCAAGGAAGAGACTGTTACATAAAATAAATCAAGGGAATAAATTACTTGAGCAAGAACAGCTACATTCACATTTATCTAAAACCTAATGTGAAGGTAACTGAAATAAAATTAAGTGGATTATTTTCCAGATTTTTTCAAAAAGTGGGAGGGAATCTACAGCAAGCCATACAGAGGAAGTAGGAAGGTGATGTTAATGATTTATACCTCCTTGTACCTGAGTCGTCTTGATTCTACCTTTATTATTAAGACGATCAACTCAACCTGTTTCTTCACTGGTCCACAGTTTCATGTTATGTCCATTATTTTTCATATTAGGATAGTTGTTCTTCTTTCTTTTTGCTTTTAGAGTCTTTAATGCTCATAATTTCTCATAAAAGTCAAAGTCAACTAATTTTGTCTTGTCTTGTCTTGTCCTATGCTATGCTATCCTATCCTAATCATGAGAACCACTAACTTAAGGCAACTTTGGGTTCCTTGAAAGCAGTTTCTCTAGATCTTCCTGCTTATCCTAACATGCTTAATAACCATCATGTCTGATCTCAACTAGCAGACAATAATACGTCAAATATATTAATCTTATTTCCTGCTAAGAGGTATGAATATAATTTTTTATGTTGTACCAGAAGTTATAGACTTTCTTACAGTTTATTTTAAGTGGGTATTATTTTGTATTTAAAGAGCTTAATTGACCAGTAGAAAGAAAAAATGTTTCTTTACAGTATCTTTGATGAAAACTTGTGAAAAGAAGTTAACAGAAATCACTAACCCCTTTACTGAGAAAAAAGGCAATGCTAAGTTAAAAGGAGTTTCCAGAGTGCAGAATGGGGGAGGTGGAGAGAGGAAGATACCAGGAGCAAAGAAGCTGAAACATGAGGAAGAAGATACTAGAGAAGATCAAGGAAATAAGCTATAGCTGTATCTCAAAGACAGTGAAAAGAGGGTCAGATTACTGAAATCCCAAAGGTCATTTACTCCAAACTTGGGAATAAAAAATCAGACTCATACTTCAAGGAAAGAATCAGCTTTGAAAACCAGCAGGGACAGTTGTCTATTTTACTCTGTTTTACCCTGTAGATCTGACTTTTAGAGTCCCTCTGTTTTAGTTTATATTCTAGTAAGATAGAGTTTAAAGCAGCTTATGTCTCCAGCAGCACCACCTGTCCTTAATCAATAGACTAACAGGTACCATAGTATGAAATCATATGTAATCATCTGAAAAATCATTCTCTAGTTCCAAAAATGTGCAATTCATCTCCACAGTCAAAATACCATTTTCTCGGTATGATTTAAAGTAGTTAATTATAAGATTTATATAATAATTAAAAAATTACAAGCTGAGTGAGCCCTCATGTATTTAAGTGTTTATGTAAGATTGTGCAGATTTTTTTAAAAAAATATTTGTTAAGCTATGCTTTTATATGTGTGTGCGGGAGGCAGTTATATAGAAAAATAGATGGACATATAATAATTCTAAGCATGTCTTTCTGATGCAAATGGCAAAGTGGCTTTCTGCCACACTTAAATTGGGCATAATGAAGCAGATGGTGTTACAAGTTTCTGTTTGGTCAGTTGGGTGTTTTGTTTTTTTTTGTTGTGCGTTGGTTGGATTTTTTTTTTTTAAGTTAGATTATACTTTAGGGTTGTGCAGTATTACATAGCAATTTGATTCCTTCTTTTTAATGATCTAAGAACAACTGAATTTGTCTTTAGCTTTATAAGAGCCAGTCTGGGATATTTCTAATAGGAGGAAATGAAAAGAAGTTCAGGAGTGCTGAAGATAAATGTCTTACAGCAACATAGACAATTCAAAATATTAGAAAGCCTGCTTACCAATTTAATTGACCTCTGTTTGTAAAGCTGGTGTGCATTGTAACTAGAACCATAGGATCATAGAATCATAGAATGGTTTGGATTTGAAGGGACCTTAAAGATCATCTCGTTCTAATGGCCCTGCCATGGACAGGGACATATTGACTCCATTGACTTTCAATGGAATCACCAGATTCTGGTCAAACTTGCACTAATGCAAGTCATTAATACTAACATAACAGTCAAGTTCATATATTCTCTATTATCTGCTTTTAAAGTTTTTTTTTTTTTTTCCGTCTCAAATACTGCATTTAACACTGCATACTATCTGCAGACTATCCAATGTCTATCAGGCTATCCTGTAAATTTCCCACTTATTCTGTAGTCAAACCTTGTCTACCAGCTATGCTCTTTCCTATGTCTTAACGTAAGTGCTGACAGACACAAGTACCCAGTTTGGTTACATAGTCTTTTTCTGTCTCTTTTATTATAAGTTACAAGGTACTTAGGCAAGTAGCTCTGCTTCTTCAAGTAAAATCCAGTGGCTGAAGCATTTTCTCTATTGTAAAGGTGAATTACACATTTACTAGCATGTGTGCCAGCTCTGGTAATATTAAAAGCTGAAGAAACAGGACTGAATCATAAAGGTTATTGATAAACATATGAAATTAATGTATTCGTACAATAAACATGCTAGTCCAATTCCCACCACATCTTTCTTCATTGTTTTGCCCTCCATAGATTTTAGAATGTATTTTCATCTGAAAAGCAATGTGTAGTGAAACTTTAATTCTCATTCATATATACATATCCGAAAAAATAAACCCTCCACCAAAAAAACAACAAACAAACAATATAAAACTATCCAGTTTATCTTTAGTAGAGGTTTCTAACACTGCTGTGCAATCAGCATATGAAGATATGAGGAAATTCAAAGGCTTTTTTAACAATTTTGAAAGCCAGTTTCGATAGGCATTAGGAAGTACTCTGCTGTAGATACACCATTATGCAAAGACGAATGTAACGTTTATTGGGTAGGAGAGAAACTAAGCAAGAGGAAGCCTGATTTTGTACTCTAGTGCCAGTGAGACTGTGTTGGGAGAGAGAAATGCTTGTGTCTGGTATGTTCTTCCAATTTTCTTTATGAATTTTATTCAGTAACTTTTAAATGCAAATGCAAAAGAGTCCTTGAGGAGTAAGAGAATACCCTTAATGGAGAATCTAGCATGTACCATACCAAGGAGTTGTTAAAAAGCGTGTACAACACTGAAAGGTGTCACCAATGTTCCACTGAATATAGGCATAGATTAATCAGTTAGTTATGTTGCCATTATGCTAAACAGTGAGAGCACAGGAGGTATCACATCCATGCAGAGCAGTTTAATGGAGAAGATCAGGACACCTGTGAAAATTTTAAAAGTGCTGAGTTCTAATATTTTGGTCTGGTGCGGGCCTAGAAATTACCTCTCCAAGCTACCCTGACAATCTATAAAGCATCAAGATAAAGTAAAAAAAGCCCAAAACCTGAAGCACAAACCAAAACAAAAAAAATTTCAAACCCCAGAATAACAAACCAACTAAACAAAAAACCCACACTTTTTCTTCTCGGTCAAGATGTTTGTCCTCAGTGCCTGTTATGAAGGGTCTCAAACAAACAGCCAACCACCAAAAATTAAAAATGTATTGCCAACACAATTAACTAGCTCTCCACAAATTACAGGTTTGAATGCCTGTGAAAGGAGAACAGAACAACCCATTAGGGTTTAAGGACAACCCAAAACACAGAACAAAGCACTACTCCCTAGGGTTGGTACTTCAAAATCCATATGCAGTATCTTTTTCATTATATGGTTCTGCTGCAGCACCTGTGTTCTAAATTTCTTCAGAAAAGTGAGTCAGAAAATGCATATAACTATTCTGAAAACAAAAATGAATTATCATTTGTCTTAGCTGAAAAAAGGTAAATAAAATTAAAAAAAATTCTCATGCAAACTACCCCTATTTCTGATTTATGATTTAATCTATTTTCAGAAATTTTGGTTATTAGGGAGCTATGACAAATTTTAAGGTTTTTGTAGTCCTTTTTACTGTGTTACAATATATAAAAGATCATTTATATGCTCAAGTCAAAGACGTCATCTAACTGAGTGAAATTAGTATCACTTTCAAGTAAAAATCATATATCCCACATCTATAAATCTTGATAAACTCTATCTCCCCTTTCTCATCAAATGGGGGACAGATGGGTGTTGAGGTCCATTCATCACCCATTGTTTCTGCCACCCCTTCCTCCTCAGAGGGAGCACTCCTCATACTCTTCTCCTGCTCCAGCGTAGGGTCCCTCCCACAGAAGATGGTCCTCTACAAATTTTTCCCACGAGTCCTCCCGATAGGCTGCAGCTCCAGCATGGGTCCATTCTGTGGGCTGCAGCTCTTCACGAACTGCCCCAGTGTGGGTCCCTCCCATAGGCTGCAGTCCTACTAGCAACAGAATGTCCAGCGCAGGCTTCTCTCTGAGTCACAGCCTTACTTGGGTGCAGCCACCTGCTCTGGCTTGGGGTCCTCCACGGGCTGCAGGTGGGCATCTTCTCCACCATGAACCTCCATGGGCTGCAGGGGCACAGCCTGACCTCTCACCACGGGCTGCAGGGGGGTCTGCTCCAGTGCACCTCCCCCCCCCTCCTTCTTTCTTCAACTGACCTCAGTGTTTGCACAGATATTTCTCTCACAGCTCATGCTCTCAGGTTATCCTTCTTAAATATGTTATCACAGAGGTGCGGCCAGTGTTGCTAAGTGGCTTGGCCTTGACCAGAGGCAGGTCCAACTTGGAGCCAGGGAAGTTTCTAGCAGCTTCGCACAGGAGCCATCCCTGGAGCCCCTCTTCTCCTACCAAAACCCTGCCACACACAAACTCAACACAAGCTTTTAAATAAAACTATGCTGGGGTGTTTGATCGAAAGTAATTGTCCTGATAAAATAATTTTTTAAACATTTACTTCTTTACTACAATACCTCTAGTAACACACAAAAATCATTACTTTTTCCATCACTAAATCAAAGCAGAGGTGTTCTTTTTACCCAATCAATTAGCACATTTCACTGTTAAGTTTTCCTTGGACTAGAAAGAATTTGTTTTAATATTTTCAACAGTCATCATCATTTTAAAGGAAATGATTCTTCAACAGTTTGTTTGGCTTTTATTGTTTGTCTTATTCTAATATTTCCTTAAAAGTAAAGAAGTCATTGCAGAAGGCAACCTTACTGACTCCTAAAATAAGTGTAGTTCAAGATGGAATCTAGTAAAAATATAGAAAATTTTCTGAACTAGTTACAAAGGCAAGGACTATCTCATTATAAAAAGCAATATAATAATGAGATTTTAAAAAAAAAAATTCTCAAAGAACTGTGGTTATCAATGTTTAAAAATCGAGAATTTGGAAAATTGCATTAAAATATTGTATGACTTACTGATGCCTCAGAAATTGAAACATGACGAAAAATAGAAGAAACTGGCAAAGATGTGATTGAGATTAGACAGACAGACAGACAGATAGATAGATATAGATAGACAGACATATATAGATTAGATATATAAAGACACCCCAGTCATTGATACATATGAATTATACCTTTAAAATGAAATACACCTAAAAATTAATTAAAGAAGAGGCTGACAAAAGAGGAGAAGCCAAGTGATGTGATTTTGCTTCAGATGAGGTAAATCAGGCCCTCCAACATCAAGCACTGTAAATGCAACATATTGCATAATCAGTACACTCATTAGCCTTTCAGCAATTAAGATCATCAAGTATCTCTTTTGTGTTTGGATTCAGATTCTCTCTTTATTGTATCTTTCATGTAACAATAGCTACCTAAGCACCACTGTCCCTCGCAATTTCAATGGATTATGGTTCATTTGGATTCTTAACATGCAAAGAACAGATATAAAAACTCTGACGGTACGGACTGTTGACAATGATTTAGGATCTTATTTAGTGAGCTGCTTTATGCTGATCTGAAAAACTGTAGCTTGTCCCCTTTCTTGATAACAAACAACTTTGCTTATTGACAGGACAGTTTGAGATAATACATTAGACTCTCTGGGTGATTGTGCACCTTTAATTAGCACAGATTACTCTCCAGTCCCAGTCACCCACTGAATCGCACTTTAGAAATGCTAATTCACTCCCAGCATTTCTTTGTGAGCTTAGTCTGTTTTAGAATAAAACTTCTATTGGCAGTTAAGTACAATGACTGCTTCCAGCTTTCAGTGTATCACAAATACACTATGTGCTGTTCAGTCTTTTAACATTATCCCAGAAAACTTTGAACACCATCACTGCCCTTACACTACACTGTCTGGTAAGTGGCATATACCTTCAATTTTATGGTTTAAAAATAAGAATCCTAATAAATTGCAACACAGTCATCACAATATTCCAGACAGTTTCAATTGCAAGAAAAGCACCCCAAAAAATAATAGCTAAGCCATCACACAAGGCCAACAGGGCCACTGCATTTAATTCACAGGAGTACTTTGTCAGTACTAGATAGTATGGGTATGGCAGCTTGCTGTCAAAGTAGCAGCTACAAATCCTTCTGCCCTATTTGCTCTGAGGGACAAGAATCATTAACCACATTTAGATGTGTAGACTTAATTGCTGTTTACAATCCATTTACTGCTGAGGAATATGTGTGTGTGGTCCTGTCACTACAGGATTTGGTACTTTTATGATTTGGTGTTGAGATGGGGATGAGTGCTACACTTGTGTGTATTTAACTCAGATAATGCATGTCCAGCTGTTAAGACTGTGTTTCTGGGCAGCTTCTACAAGGATGTCGACTCAAATGTTAACATTAGGAATATGGGACAATATATAGACTATGGGACAATATAGATACAAAATAGATAGATATAAGATGGCTGTGAATAAATTTATATCACACATTAGAATTAACACTAGTCAGAGAAATGAGATTCTGAAAATCTATCTCTATGAGAAATATGGGCTAAAAAAATATATGAAGGAAAGTTCAATTAATTTCTTTAAAAGATTATATGCCCTGATTTTGTGCAGTAGCAAATGTCTGTACCAAATAAGTATAAGATCCTTTGCAATTTATGTACAATAGTGACTTGCATATTTTCTTTAAATATTTAACAAGAAAAAAAATGTACAGAGCTGCAGGGGTTACAGAACAATTTTGTAACTCATTGATTGGAACAGTCTTGCACTTTGTCCTTCTCAGGTTCAAAATACAGATAGAAGAGCTCAAAGTTAAAATCCAATTGATTTATTCATATGAATAATCCTATTTTCAGCAGCCCCCTGAGGATTATTACAAGAAAATAGGAACATCATTATGAACCATTTTAAAATAGAGATGATAGATGGTAGATTAAACAGAGGAGAGAAGTCAGTAGTAAAAAGTGAGAACTCTGAGTCATTTACATAAAAATAGTTAAAACCCCGTGTATAGAAGAAATTATGCAGAAATACCACATCAGGAATGGAAAGGAGAGGGTCACATTTTGGAAAAGAATCCAGGGAGAGAGATGTTATGTGACTTAAAGTAGTAAAGATCTACCTCCTTGAAATGGTGAGCCCAGACCTCTTAGTATAGAGTCAGGTTTTCTTTTGCCTATTCTTTTATTTAGCCCATGTATCCTAGGTTAGAGTATTTTACTTCATTCTAAAAAAATTCCACACTGAATATGATTTTTTGGTCTCCAGCTATCTCATCCATGGTGTGATAGAGAAAAAATGGTGTTACCAGTTGGAACACTGTGACCTTACTTGCACAAGGGGAGTACTAGAAATGGGAAGTGAGATGGTACTACAGAGAGTAAATCTTAGAACAGTTACCTTAGGTCCATTTGTTAGTCATGAAATGCTTGTAGTATGAAGATTAATGACAAAAAAAAAAAAAAAAAAAAAAACAGAAAAACATATTCAATAATTAAAGTACTGGAGAAAAGTTTTGAAATTGGAGAGATTTCTACGTGGTTGAAAAACATTGCACTCCAAACAGTACTCATAAAATACATGATTCACTGCAAATAGAAAAATAGTAGTGTTTGTACAGTATAAATCCATAAAGTATGTCATCCATGACACAATTATAAAATATCAGGGAAATATGTTTAGACAGCTAGGAGTGCCAACATTCAAATGACTAGAAAACTAGATTGCGTACAAAATAAAGGAAACGATAGAAATAAGTGTAACAATGAAATTGCCTATGGGTAAAAGTAAATATGAGAGAGAGTGAAATTTCAGGAGGGTTCTGACCCAAAAAAATCAGGAAAAAAGCAATCATAACTGGTGTTTTATTTTTCAACAATAGCTGATAAATTCATAATATATAAAATATATTTGTACTAATGTTTTTTTAAAAAAATATTATTCCCACATAACTGCCCTAAAAGATCTTGGTGGCAAAATGGCCTTAAGAAAATAGTGGAAGTTACAAAAAAAATGAATGTAAGGACAAACCATTATGTGTTGCTGTGTTTCTTCTCTATCCAGTATGTGCTTCCCAAAGGGTAAGTTGTTACCATGATCTTTCATTAGTCTGCTACCATTTCTCATATCATACTTAAGCATACACTGCTTCCATCAGCTAGAATGGTTTGGGTTGTCATACTCTCTCTCCATCAAGTATGTGTGACTTTCATAGGTCACATAGAAATTCAGTAAGTCATGTATGTCTCCTGAGGGGACAATATTTCTGAAGTCAGGTTTTGAAAGCTCTCATGGAAAGAAAACAGACCTTGGAGTCCCTTCACAGACAGTCTTCATGACTGTTGTTTGACCTTAAAATAAGACTGTCTCAGTCCCTCAACTCTTCAGCAAAGAGAATCACAGACCTCCTCTCTCTGCACACATCTCTCATAGACTCTATGTCTTTCACATACATTAATTCTCATCACTTTGATCCCTGTGTCCTGAGCACACAAATCCCCCATATATTAGAGCCCACTCTCCTCCTTAATATTATTTCAGATAAACAGGATTTGCCTTTGGTACTGCTACATAAAACGCTGAAAGAATAAACATTACATCACTGGATTGAGGAACCATGCTATCTTTAACGCATCTTCTGGTTCTATACATTTAGATTTACATCATGATTTCTGTGAAACCAGGAAAAGCATAAAGGAAAGCTTTCCCTTTCCTTCTGTTCCCAGAAAACAATGTAAGGGCTGGTAACATTTTATCTAATTCTTGAACATTCCCAAGCTTCTGCCTTTAAGGTTTCCCACTCTTCTGGTGCGTTAAGATATAGTACCTTTTATAGCTTGGCTCCCAGCTCCATTGGCCCTGACACTGTGGAAAGTGCACTTCACAGACTTGTCTTCAATGATCAAGAGAAACACAAGGCCTATCATTACGTGTTTATTGAAAAGTAGTGGCTATGTGTGCTGAACTTCTGCGCTTTTCTAAGAAAATGTTTTTGCATACATGTGGGCAAGCTCTCTGACAGGATTCGTAAGCACACACTGGTTAAGCTGAGACTTAGCAGCAGACATATCAGACCCCCTTCACTTTAATGTAATATTTTGCCCAATTTATTCCTCAGCATGTATTTTGTCTATTAAAGATATTGATTCCGCCACAACCGTCTTGCAAATATCCTGCTGATGCTTCTAACAAAAAGGATCTGACCAGAGAAAATAAGAGCCCACCATTATTTTTGACAAGCTTTCTTTAATTTCACCAAATTTTAAATGCTGTTTGAACCTTACTGATAAAAGACATCTATAAAATACCCTTTTATTCATAAGTAGGAAATAAAATTTTCCCTCTAAATATGAAAACTATTTGGTTTCTCCTAGTCTCTTTGTAATACAAAGACAGGTAACTCTCAGTATTAAGGACATTTTTAAAAGCTCAAATAGGGGCAAGTCTCCATGTTATCCAGCTATGTGGGGGAGACACTCAAGCAGAGAATTATTATCTTGTAGATATTCTAGCCTGATTACTGCAATCTGTAAATTGATTTAATGCTTCATTGTTGCAAAAGGTGGGATGAAACTTTAATCGGGGTTTGTTAGTTGTAGTATGTTTACTATATCCAGGATCTGAGATCTCAAACACTTGAAAACCAAAAATCTTCCTTGTCAGCTCCTTACTAGACAGCACTAGCCTCCTTGAAGTGCTTGAAAATTGCATCTAAACAGAGCGTCATGGTTTAACCCCAGACAGCAACTAAGTGCCACACAGACACTCGCTCACTCTGCCCATGGTCAGATGGGAGAGTGAATAAGAAGAGTAAAAGTGAGAAAACTCATGGCTTGAGATAAAGACAGTTTAATAGGCAAAGAAAGACATGCATGCACAAGCAAATTAAGGAATTAATTCACCACTTTCCATCAGCAGGCAGGTGTTCAGCCATCTCCAGGAAAGCAGGGCTCCATCATGCATAATGGTTACTTGTGAAGACAAATGTCATAACACCAAACATCCCCCCTTCCTTCTTCTTCCCCAGCTTTTATTGCTGAGCATGATGTCATATGGTATGGAATCTTCCTTTGGTCACTTGAGGTCAGCTGTCCTGGCTGTGTCCCATCCCAATTTGTAGTGCAGCCCTAGTCTAATCACTGGTGGAGTGGTGTGAGAAGCAGAAAAGGCCTTGACTCTGTGTAAGCACTGCTCAGCAGTTACTAAAACTTCCCTGAATTATCAACACTGTTTTCAACTCAAAAACAAAACATAGACCCATACTATGAAAAAAACCCTCTATCTCAGATAAAACCAGCACACATTAAAAATCTGATAAAATAACATGGCTGTTAGTACAAACATATCAGAGGAAAGGACTTTGTAAGAAAATAAGGTAAAATTACTTCTGTGATCACATTTTTTTCTTATTAATAGAACGGAAGACAGAAAATCTTTGGTAGTATCTGCCAGTTTCACTGATGCCATTTTTCTCGACAATCATGCTGCACAAATTGCTTAGCAGACATTTGTCCTGTTAAGTGCTGGAGCCCTAAATGATGCATACTGCATAACATAAAAGATGGATTTTATTATACACCTCATGGAACTTTCAGAAAAATATGACTGAATAGCAGAAGAGTCCCCTATGTCTTTGCAGTTTTTCCTGGTTATGCCAAGATGTGTTTAAACTTGTCCTAGTTTATTGGCTCAGGTATCAAATACTGGATGCCTAAATCCTTTATTTAAGTTTGTTCATTAGTGTTGCTGCAGTTCTTCATTCTCTCTCCCATGAAAGTTTTTGGCAGATTTGTCAGCATACTGTCTCTTAACATTCCCAAACAAGCAACACCTGGGATCTATGGAGAATCTTGGTTCCTTAAAATAATTTCATCTGCAAGATCAAAACTCATTTTCCTCTGGGAACATCTTTGGAAGACCTACTGCTGAAAACCTAACCTTGTGTACAATAACTTTGAGTAATGGGCATCATTAGGGGAATTGAGGTAGGTCTGTTTGCCAACAAAGCTCTCTGTACCTATATTTCTCTAGTTTCATCAACAAATGAACTGTAGAGCAGAAATGGATTTTGTGAGCTTCCATTTCCCTTTCTGATCTTCTGGCTTTACATACACACTTTCAAAATAAATGCTAAGCATTATGTATTGACAGTGTTAGATGACTGAATCTACAAATTAGTCTGTCTTGTAGAAACACTAGGCAAGCAATTTCTAAAGTATTTAAGGAGAAAAGTTTCTAGCCTATTGGCAGATATGCTGCCCCTAAATCAAGCAGCACCTGCGATCAGTTCACATATAAATTATAAAAAGAGTCATACACACTTGAAACAAGTTGAAAGCTAAAGCTAAATGAAATTAAAAACAGATGCTGAAACAATAGCCTCCTAGGTACATCTTGGAAAAGAACACACCCGGAAGTGGCTATTTTTGTTTTTAAAAAGTTTCTTTTTTTGCATGTAGGACCTGTTAAAGGCAGACAAAAGTGATCCAGAGAAATGCCATGTGCTAAAGAATATTGAATAGATGCTTTAGAGGACTTGGATCTGATGCTAAATATGGCCAAAAGGCTATAGAGAGAAGTTGTGTAAGAATGTATTCTATTATTATAACATTTATTGCTTATTTTTGTGATGAATGATGTATTGTACGCTTACTTCAAATCTTGAAAGAGTTTAACTTTAGACTGAGTGTAGTTATGAAAGTAGCATTGTACTCAAGGGATTTCAGATGTCTACAGTGATCCAGGGAGCCATGAGCAGTTGAGACACAGGTCATTTTTATATGAAGTGAATGGAGATTGTGTGCCATGAAACATGTAAGCAAGGCCAGGAAGAAGAAATAGTCTTGCATTTATGTTTAAGAATGAATCAGTCTAGTGTTCTTTTGACCCAAACCAGCAACCTCTTTATTTAGATCAGAAGGTGCTGACCAGGAAAAATGTGGATGCTGTCTTTATAAGTATGTGGTTACATGCACAGACAAAATGATACATAATTTCAGCAACATACTTAATGACAAAAGACCTCCTGAGGAAGTGAACAAAGTTACATATTTAGGGTCAAATCCTACCCCAGACACTATAAGTCATTCTGGCAATGCAAAGCAGAAGGAAAGGATGGTTGTAGGTGTAGATCAGTGAGTGAAGTTAGTTCTTTTCCTCCTGTGCCATTTGCCCTGTTTTCCTTCTCCCGTAGGATTAGGGCCTGTCCATGAGCAATGCTGGACCTTGACTGCAAGTCTTGAGTGCAGCACATCCAGGAGTGCCTAGAGCCTGAAAGGACACCAGTGTGTCAGATCCAACAGGAGAATGACTGATTCATACATGAGTAAGTGTAAAAGTAAGAGAAAAATTAAAAGAAAAGGAATCTTTTCATTTGCACCTGTATCCACAGAAGACCTACACATGGCTTATTTCCTGTAACATTGGCATAAGGGGTGATGAAGGTAAATAAGAAAGGAATAATCTTCACTAAGTTTAGACTTACTCTTCTCCTCAACTATCCAGAAACTCAGCCCAACATTTTTGCATTTCTTAAAGCCCATTTTGAGTCTGTTTCCATTTCAGAGGCCTTGAGGATGGCCTGTGTTGAGGTCAATTTTTCTTACAGTACATTTTAGAAAGATGACAAATATAGAAGCCATGAGAAGATAAATTTTCTTTTAAACCCATAAGCCTGTACCTATTTAATGCTAAATGTGCACAGTTTTATGCTATTTATTTACATTGGTCAAAACTGATCACTGCATAAGCTGTTGCCTGGACAACGAGCATGAGCAAAAAGAAAGAATATCTATCCCTGAAGAAAAAAGTCACTTCGCTTTGATAAAAAGAATATCTATCCCTGAAGAAAAAAGTCACTTCGCTTTGATAAAGTTCCCCAGCATAGTTTTCTTCCCCTTAATCTCTAAACTCAGAGCATAGGCCTGCATCTAAAACATGTGAATAGTCTGTGATTTATTTGCTTATTTTCAAATGTCTGAATCTTTTTTATGAGCACTTCGGGAATAGACAGCATATTCTTTTGAAGTTCAGATTTTGAGAAATTTTTGTGAATGATATTCATGCATACTGAAAAAAAGTTGTTTTGCTGTGACTCTCTGACTAACTTTACTATGTCACAGTGCTGCTTGAATAAAATGATTGCATTCATGCCACCTTGTTTCTGTAAGATGTCTAAATAGAAGTGCAAATTCTCCTTCAGCCAATTGTCAATCTTTCTGTGTGGTGAGCTCTCTCTTTGCCATACTTTGATTCATTACCATACTTTGATAATACATCTGAAAATGCATCAATCTGAGATCACATTAAAAAAAAAAAAAAAGAAAAAAAAAGTCTTTCAAAGCACTTTGTATATCTTTCTTTCTACAGCTTTGTAAAAAATAGTAGAAACAGTATAACTGCAATTGCCTGGACTAGAGACCGTATTATACCATTCCCTTTTCCCTCATTATAGAAGATTTAAAAGAGGATTCATCTGCATTAAATTGAGTATCTTAATGTTACGAGCTGAATTCAGCTTGAGACTGCAGGCTTTTAATTTTAGTCATGGGATTCAGTATGCTAGTGCTGGCAGCACACTGATTTAGAGAGCTATTAATGTGACCAACTGTAGATATCTACCTTAAAGTGAGATATCAGATTCAACACTCTTAACTAGAGGGTATTTTCTCATAGGCAAACATCAGCATTAAATGTCATTGGAAACTCCTTAGGATATTTGAGACATCTGCATGAGGCTGGACCTGCAGCTGACCTCTGCCCTCCCAGGTTGGCAGCTAGAGGTCAGGTAAAATAGTGTACTATCTCAAATTGCACTAGAAACTAACGCAAATTAAGAATTTTGACAATTCAGCTAAGCCCTATTTCTGTGATAGAAGCTTAAATACTTATATGCAGACACACTTAGACATTTGGAGTCTGGAGCCTGAGCTCATCTTAAATATTTCAGACATTCTTGCTAAAAAATTCCTGTACTTTCTACTTTCTCTGCAACTTTTTCTGGCAACTCATTAATCAATATATATTATGTGTTTTGGTTTGGTTTGATTTTTTTTTTTTTTAATTCTCAATCCAGTTTTCAAGGCAATTAACTTCTTTATTTCTCCCATGTACTGTGAATAAGATTTCTTAAGTTAAAGAGTCTAGATTCGTATTTTGAAGTACCCTTTTCCTTCACTGATAACTGGCCAGTATGGAACAATCACATAAATAAATTACTATAGACAAGTCCAAATCAGATCTGTTAAATTTCAAGTTAATAGCTTGTACTTTTAGTTTTTCTTCACACTTGCTTTTACAGTAGTCCAATATGATTGTTTCACTTGCATCCACAGTTCTAGATATCATACTTATTTCACAACCCTGATATGGCTACTAAGAGGTTTTGTATCAAGTCCAGCTGGAAGACAAATGCTCCCCTGGCTTTAGAGTAGTAAAACTGTTCAATCATTTGACCTGTACAGGCTGAGCACATTACTTCAAGCACAGAAGCATTTCTGTTGCATACCTTCTCTTACTAGTCTCTACTCAAGCATTGTAAAGTTATTGATTTTGAGAGAAACACATTAACATGTCTGCAAATTGTTCAAGGAGTATTGCGTTAGTCTACAACTGACTGTGCGCTGCAAAAGAAATTGGTGATCCTTCTCACTCTCCTTTACCGTCCTTGTAGCTACTTGTTCCTGCTGTCTTCCTTGAACCAGATGGGGTTATTGTGAGACTGCAAAATGAACCAGGTGAGGTGAAAATTAAGAGAAGGTAATGAAAAAAAACCTCACAAAAGCAAAGTGATTAATTTTTAAATCTTAACCTCTAGACTTTCAAGATCCAGTGCAAAGAAGGACAAAGAAATACATGGCCATAAATAGGAGACATGATTACCTATTTTGATACAGTGTATTCATGGATCAGAGTACATAAAGCTGCATCCCACATTTCAGATACCTAAGACAAATATACCTCATTCAGAGAAGTATACTGCTCTGTGTTATATACCTACCTCCGTGACATATTGCATGACATTAAGAATGTTTGCCCTTGTTGTTTCCTATCATCTGTCCTCTTTTTTGCAAATCTTATGTATTGCCTTAATGTGGTGGTGCAACTCCTCCCCTCTCCTGGATCATTCAGTGCTTGGTGTAATTTCTCCCCTGGGCCACATGCCAATCCAAGATGAATTGGGAAAGGCAGTGGACCAGAGTGTTAAGGCATCCCCTTAGCGCACCTGGATCACTGCTTGGGAACGGTAATGACAATCAGTCACCTCCTGACAGCCTAGTACACCTGTATCTGGGTCGTGGTCCAGAGGAGGTGATACGGGAACTTCAAAATCTACCAAGTTCTGGGCCTGCACAATTGATGAAAAGCATCAGAGAATTTTGTCATAGGGCTCAAATAGAAAAGTACCTGACAATAGTCAATTATCCTGGACTCTATAAAGAGCAATCCTAGGTGAGACCCTCTGAGCTCCTCTGGATTGCAGAGGGCCCATGACCAGAATCTTCCCTGTGCTGGGACGTCTCTCAGGCTCAGACTCATGAGGTTTAAAAATTGTCTGTTCTCAGCAACAACAAAAGACTGGGGTGAAGTGAGACTTCTCAAGGCTCAATTATTGCCTGTTAAGGAATGCTTATACATTGTGAGTATTTGCTTCAAATTCAAGAAGAGAGAAATTTTAACTATAGACTAGGCTTTTCCATTCATCTCTTTACCTTCCTATGGATTTAAATGCACACATTTGCCTTCATCACTGAATATCCAAATATTGTGTGTTGTGTCTATACATATATATATATATATACTCTTTGATTTAGAATAGCTTGTAGTAAGTGTGAATCTTGTAGCTCTTAAATCTGTAATTAAGCCACTATGTTAATCATAACATATTCTACCAAATTACCTTGTTAATGTTAAATTAATCATTAAGTGCTGCTAAAATTCAACCTTTGATCTACCCTACACCATTAATAAATCTTAAGTTGCTATTAAATCATAACCCTGTCAAACACCTTCATTTGTGACACTTAGCAATCCTTTTTCCCTTAAAGAAATCACCACATAGAAATTTAAATATTTTAGTCACGAGTTCTAAACTAAGTGTTAAAAAATTGCTATTTTTTTTCTTTTGCTAAACTTATACTTACATAATGCGTACACTTTTGTTTAATATTTAAGGGACTACTATATTTATTGATTAAGTTTTTTTTATCCTCCTGTGTTTATGTTCTTCAGTTTTCATGTTTCCCGTGTGCAACAAGTTTTTTCTATCAGAAACAATACTTAAAACCTTGTTTCAGTAAAAGGCTCTAAGC
Source organism: Athene noctua (assembly GCF_965140245.1). NCBI lineage: Eukaryota > Metazoa > Chordata > Aves > Strigiformes > Strigidae > Athene > Athene noctua. The sequence continues at coordinate 213,203,318 of NC_134037.1, forward strand.
CCCAGACAGCTCCATTCTGTAAGACAAAAAATTTTATTCTGAACAGAATTTTTATTTTCCATTTTAATTCAATGAATACATTTTAAAACCATGTAAAACATAATAATAACTTATATCCCAACAGTACGCAGTCTATTAAATGGTTGATAGTACCAACAGTCTTTTAAGAATGTATTTGGGAATTTAACAAGTTAACACAAGCATTAGCATGAATGAATGCTCATTTCCCCTAATGAACATCTCTGAAATGTACATCACCATTTTCATTAATCAATTCATTATAATAAATCTGTTTGTAGCTCATTATTGTAACTTAAAGTGTGTATATGGGTATGTACAATACAGTTGAAAAATGAAAATTTATTGGGTGTTTTTAATTTGTTTGTTTTTTTTTTTTTCTCTGTTGATGGTGTTTTGCTTACTGTACAAAGAACAAAACAGGCTAAAAGTCCTCTGAAGTTTACTTTCAGACTTTTCTTATGGCAGGAGGAAAATAAAAGCAAGAAATATATCTGCATAATATTTCCTAGAAGTGTCATTCAAATACACATATATTTTGTGGAAAATCCACTATAAATATCTACAGCACAGTAGTTTTTAGAAATGTCATTTAAGTCAATTAGATTAGATTCTTACAGAATCATACATTAACTTGTTGCTAACACAATGTTGTCATAAAGATGCTTTAACTAGGTTCGAAAGAATTCTACAGGCATGGAGATTTTATTAAGTTTCATAGAGTGTACAAATCTTAGTTTAGTAAGAATGATGAGGTATTTGTATATAAAAAGGAACTGGTATTCAGTCTCAGGGAAGGTTGAAGTTTAAACAGAACCAGAATGATCCAAAACAAAAGATTCAAAAATTATATGAACTCACAAATGATCCCTCTTTCCAGGTTCTCATTCAACTGTAGCTCAGCCCCACATTAAGACATGAGACAACATGGCTGAGACAAGAGGACAGTACATCGGAAAACAGTAAGCAATAACTAAATTCTCCATTTAATTATACAAAGTTTTGCATAATAAAATTATTTCTTTATTTATAATGGTAAAGATTTGTTGTTAATTTATGGTCCATAATACACAGTCCAGTATGACTCCCTGTGAGAGTAAATGGTCTGACCCAAAACTCTTACAGACCATTAATTATTAAAAAAAAAAACAAAAAAAACCCAAACAAAAAACCCAACGACAACTAATTTATGCATGCTTTGTTTCAAAAAATAACATAATTAGGCCATCTATATGAAAAGTTCAGTGTAATGATGAAAGACCAACACATATTCAAGAACATGCATGTCTAAAACTGATCTTGTGTGGCACAGTTTGTGAATGTATTGATTACCTGAAAAAAAAAAAAAAAAACAACCAAAAAATAAACCATGGTGATTTCTAAAATATAATCCTCAAGCCTTTTGTAAGCAGTGGGATGATAATATGTGTAACAAAGTAAATATCAAAAGACAGATAAGAAAACAGTTAGAATCTTTTTGTACAAGATGTAGGGTTGTCAAGATAACCTTGACTATATCTCTGTTATTTTTATTTTTTATGAATCAAAAGTTCTTGATTTTAAATATGGTAGATTATTTTGTACTTTATCAACTCTTCATTCTTTTTCTTTCATTTCTGTTATTGACATATAATAACAAATTTATCTGCAGTACTTGAATGTTTCCTTTCAAGTTGTGAATCATGCTATCTTTGTCATATGGAAATATTTATTCTCCAAGAAATATGTAAATTAAGTTACATACTAGATAAAAGCTATGTAAGTTCACATGCGGTGGTTCTTTTTTTTTTTCCCCCCTCCAAGCCACACCTTCTGATGAAATCTTTAATCTGGCAATTTTTATGTTATTTTTGGACATTTTTGATTTTACATTTAGGAGTTGTAGTGTTTATTACACTTGCATTGGGATTTTTCTTCTTTTTTAATTCAAAAAGTAATAAGAAATAGCTCCAAGTTTATGAATTACTTTGAACATACTCTTAACTCGGTGACTCTCATCCAGGCCAAATAAATAATATTTGTGTTATTATCACAAACTATTTGTCGTATATGTATTGCCAAAATGATAAGAGAAGACTTACAAAAAGATTAAAAACTCTTCTAACCTCCCTGCCTTCTCTAGTTTTCTGACTGAAAACTGGGAACCAATGGGGTTTTTTTTTGGTTGGTTGTTTTTTACAATTTAGTATACAGAAAGAGAACCATCACCATGTTAAGGTGATGAGTATTTCAGCTGTTGTGGTTTTCCAATATTAGTAATTTTTAAATTAGTTATAAATTGCATTAGAATAAGAGTGTGAATTTTAAAGCACACACTCTTGAAGGTAGAACGTATGCTCCCTTTTTAGATTCTCAGACATACAGATCATATAGCTGTCTCATATTTTCTATATGAAAAAGAAAAGGACAAAATTCAGGTCAGTTTAGTGGTATCTTCTTATTAAGCTTCATAGATATGTCAGAGGGCTATCCAATACGTGTGCACAGACCGAATAAGTTATGCACGTTCTTCCTTTTTGCGAGTATGCTGTGACCTCAAGAAGACTTCTGAAAAATTACTTTTAGTTATCCTGAGATTAATAATCTGTTGAACATATTGAGTCTTTGTGTGGAAAATCATTGATGCACCTCATAGATTTTAGGAAAGCATCTGATATCTATGTCCCTTCAGAAATACGGGCTACTTTTAGGGTATAAAATATGAGTTTTCATAGAAATTTATGGAGACACATGGCTTACATCTGTTCTGTGGCCAAGCGATACAGCAAATGTCATATCGAACAAAAATGTCTTTTTTTTTTTTTTTTTAGCAGAACATTTTGCCTCATCCATTCTGTCTGACAGAAAAAGAAATGGATTCATACTACCTCAGAAAGTGGAGAGGTTGGGTATGCTGTCTGAAAACAAGCTTGTTTAGACCATCCAAAAGTATACCAAGGAGCAGGATGATAATAAACCACCAGGGACAACTGAATCTCAGTGCTTAAACCATGATCAGATCCCATTTAGTTTACTTGCATAGCCATGTGGACCCTAATTCATCCATCAAAAGGTAGACGGTACAGGCCGCCTATTTCTCTATGGGTATTCTGGCAGAGTTTACCTTCAGAGATGATGTGGAATTGGGTAGAGATGACAATTCATGGCCAGCTGGTATTCTCCCTGGAAGCATGAAAACGCAGCTCAGGACAGTAAAGATACCCATCTACATGATGTCCTTCCAGGAAGGAAAGTGAAATAACCCCACAAGCCTAATATCATTCATTCAACTCTTTGTATCTGGTATGAGTATCTGCGGTTATGTGGAATATACTGCTAAAACTATTTTTCTTTATAAGATACTAAATATTTGTTTTCTTTAATGAAGCATAGGGCTAAATATACCACTGAAAAATCATTTGAACTTCTGCGAAAATGAAGAAAAATATACTACTTTTTGCTGGCTTCACACTAAGTCTCTGTAAACTCAGTGTAAAGACTAAATTTGCCAGCTTTGTTTTCTGTTTAAAATCTTAAAGCAGCACTACTCAAAATGACTGGAATTGATGTTGCCCAGACCTTAGAAATGGAAATAAACAAGGGCAAAAAAAAGTAGAGTCACCTGCTAGTGCTGTTATCTTATACTACATACTTTATCAAAGCTGTTTTCCTTTTTTGTCTTTATTACAATTGGTTTCCCCTTTGTTGCTTTTCTCTTCATTTGAGCATTTGAAAATCTCTTTGTTGTTGTCTTTTGTTGTTGTAAGCTCACTGTTCTTCCAGCAGATATCTGACATTAATATCAACATAATCACAATTCTGGAGAGAAAGAAGTATCAGAAGGAATTGCCAGTGGCCTTTTTTTGTATACCAACTTCTTACAGAGTACATTAATTAGAAATAAACCACTTCTGATCAGTGATGATCTGATCAGAAAAAAAAAACAACAAAACAAAACCACAAAACAACCAAAAAACCAAACCACAAACAAACTTACATTTTCAAACTGTAGTGGTTTAATGGATGTTGACTATATTTTAACATTCAGTTTATCAAATTCTATTCACCTTTTCATAAGAAGTTCTATGGAGACAGGACTGCTTACATGACGAAAGAAAGGCTGGGCTTCTCTGTAAAATTGAAATGTAGTATATAGATAACTGACTGCCAATGCTACCATCTTGGATTTAATTAACCTTATAGTTTCTTTTAGATGTATTCACAAAGGCATTTTTTTTCTTCTTTCTTTATTGAAAGTGGTCTTACTCAGACTAGAAATCCTAGGAGTAATGTGAACAATAGATTTCATCATAATGCCTGCTGCTGTTTCAGCTTTGTCTTTTAGCCAGCAGAACATCTTAGAGACTCCATCAAAGTTGACATGGGCACCATAGATGAACCATAAGATGAACTGTGAGTCGTTCACTAAATGGTCCTCTGGTCATCCTGAGATATTCAGTGAAAAGAGGGTGGGGCCAGGCTTCAGAAACAGCTATGTATAAAAAAATCCTAAAGTAAACTAAAAAATCACAAAGCATCTTCTTCCAAACTGTGAAATACCTGTTCCATTTAAGGTCATGAATTCATTTAGTAAGAAGGGAATCCCCTTGTGTTCTAGCTGATCTTCAGAGATTAGAGGGGCTAGGGGAGGCCAGACATATCTTTTAATAGGTATGTCAGTTATTGCCGTGACCATAGACCTGACACCAGATGCACGAACAGCCCATGTGCTGTAGGTCTGGTTGCATTCAAGAGAAGCAGTCAGGTTCACGAATAGTATGGTTTATTCTTATGCAAAATTTACAGATTTTTTGAGATTGCTTATGATAAATGCACAAACTGCAGGTTGACTGTATAGCACTACACACAAAAACAATTGCAATCACACATACTTTATTCCTGGGAAATCACTTGGCATAGCTGAGGGCACAAATCTTACCAAATAGCGTCCCTTCTGTCGGGGGGCAAGGAGTACAAACCCATCGATCTGTCCCTCTAATTTCGTACCAGATTTCCATCCCACCAAGTTACATGCAGACTTAGGGTAGTATTTATCTAAGTGTGTATGTGTGAGTGGGTAGGACTGTGGTCAAGCCATTGTTTCTTGAGCACCGATTCTATGATTCTATGACACAGCAATGAACACCGACACTTGGTGCAATGTACATGGAGTTGTTGTGGGAAAAGAGGAAGAGCAGGAGATAATGTCTGCAGAGCTCTGCAAAACATTCCTTGAAGAAAGCAGAAAAGTAGAAGATAAATCTGTATAGCTGTGTCAAATATTTCTTGAGAAAATGGGACTGCATGGCTTCCACCTCACTTTTCATTTCTCCTTGGTGCCACAGCAACACAAATCACTGGATATTCCCTCCCATCCTGTGTTTGTTCTGGGCACCATGTGTTAAGGAAAAGTGTGATTTGCAATTTTTTTCTGATTTGCTTTTCCCACACTTCAAAAACATTGTTACTGAGTGTTATTGATTTGTTATTAATTTGAGCTGATTTTAATGATTTTTTGTTATTTTTATAAGGAATGATTAGGCCTTATCAATTAAATGGAATTTTACAGGAATATTGGTTTTATAAAAAGATAGTAGTGTAATGTTTTAAGTAGTCATGGAGATACTGTGTTTAGTTAGAGTAACCATACAACCAGTTATGCTGCCAGAAAGTCCTTTGTAAAGGCCCAGGCTAAGGCCACGTAGGCTGGTAATAATCATTAAACATATTTCTATTCAAAGAATAAAACTCATGATGAGGTACCATTGTGAGACTGTTCTGTAAGGATGATTTATTGCCCTGTAGACCAAGTGTTATAAAAGTTACATTGTGAAAGAGCCTCAAAGCGTGTTAAAATAGCAATGTGAGCCAAAATCCTTGGGTCAAGGGCATTGGAGGGTCTTTCTTTTAGGTCAGTAGTCCGTGGTGGTCGCAAAAGCAGCTCCCTGACAAAATTTAGGACTCAAGTGTGCATGACAAGGAAGAGGTGGGAATAAGAAAATGAGTTATGGGAATTATCGTGTTTAGTATAAGAACTTGATTAATATGCATTACTGTATCTTATATAATCAGCATGCTGCACAAGTTAGGTGTGCATCTTTGATGAGACGACTCCCCTATGCACCCAGCTGTTTATAAAGGAGTGTCTCCTTATCTACGTCACATTGGTGTTGATAAGTTCTTTTATCCTGTTTTGGTGACAACACAATAACGATTAAATTATACACAGAGCTTCCTACTTTTCCAGTTTTGTGAATTTTTCACTTTCAGACATGAAGGTCAAACTCTGTACCTGGACATGATCTCATTAACAAAAGTTTCCATTTATAACTTAAACAATCACAGCTAGAAAATTGTTAATTGAAAAAAGGATATCAGTGAAAAAAATTAGTTCAGACACAAAATCAGAAAATAAAGGGCAGGGGAAAAAACATTAATACTACTAATACCTCTGGAAGTCATCTCGGCACCATAAGGGATATGATGATAATTTTCTTTGTGTAGTAACAGATTTACTTGTTTCTTGATGCTACTCATAATCTCAAAATTTATATTCATTATATTATTTTTCTTCTCTCCTATTTTATCAGCTATGTACAGTCCTGCTTGACATGACTCAAAAGATAAGTCTTCAAATAACTTATTCTCCTGGAGATAAAAGTGCTCTGTAAGATCAAATGGAAGGGATGCATTGGTGAGGCCACACCTTGAGTATTGTGTCCAGTTTTGGGAACCTCAAAACGAGAGAGATATCGAGGTGCTGGAGCGAGTGCAGAGGAGGGCAACGAAGCTGGTGAAGGGTTTGGAGAACAGATCATATGAGGAGCGACAGAAGGAGTCAAGACAGTTTAGTTTGAGGAGGAGAAGGCTGAGGGGAGACCTCATCACTCTCTACAGCTGCCTGAAAGGACATTGTAGAGAGGTTGGTGCTGGTCTCTTCTCACAGGTGATTAGTGACAGAACAAGAGGGAATGGCTTTAAACACCAACAGGGGAGGTTCAGACTGGACGTTAGGAAAAAAAATCACAGAAAGAGTGGTGAGACAGTGGAATAGGCTGCCCAGGGAGGTGGTGGAGTCACCATCCCTGGATGTGTTTAAGGGTGGTTTAGATGAGATGCTGGGGGATATGGTGTAGCGGAGAACTTTGTAGAGTCAGGCTGATGATTGGACTCGATGATCCCAAGGGTCTTTTCCAACTGGAATGATTCTTTGGAAAGGATTTTCATTTATTAACAAGATGTCTTCCAGTACAGCTGATACAGGAATATTGCTCAGGCAGTTGATGGTTAAATTAAAGGTCTTTGATTTTCACATACTGTAATCAGTCCAATTTGAGGGTTTAACAACCTCCTCCAATATTCCATATGCAAGGCTAAACTGGTACCTTTCATCTATCATAGACAGATGTCTCTTTAATAATATGCAAATACATTTGTAAACAATATAAGACATTATTATCTCAAAGTCCATTTTCAGTCCCTAAATTGATGCAATATCTCTAGAGCAGCAAAAAGGATCAAAATATTTTTGCAAACAAAACTGAAGAAAAATGTGGATAAGATCAACACAATATTTTCATATAGTAATAATGCATTAAAATTACTTTTGCAAAGTAACTTCTTGTATGCAGATTTCAGAATTTATATTCCATTCCTTGGATCATCAGCATTTATTAAATATTTATTAAAATTAGACTAAAATATTTTAATTTCTGTATTTACTTGCAACATATTTGCTGTCTTACTCTGGCTGACATTAATATTCTAAAATATTTGCTTCTTAATTTCTCACTTTACATTTAACTTTTCCAATGACTGTGTTGGATTAATGTAAAGTCTATTGTTCTAAGTGCACAATAAATATTGGGATTTATATTTTATTTATAGACTGTAATTTTATCTTGCAAAACTATGTGGAGAGATACTGGAAAGTAGAGCTATCTATATGACCGATGAATCACAAGCATCTGGGAAAACAGGGACACTCCCACTCTCGTAGCTACATAACCCACTTAAGCATCCAAAATCCTATATCCACTGTACAAGTCAGCAGTGAACTGAGATGTGTTTCAACTAGGTAATTGAAAATAACTTTTTATACATTCAAGAACCACTTTTATAGAACTCTTAAATGCCAAATCTCAGTAACAAGTTAAACTTAAGAAATAAATTAATGTATTAAGCAGAAAATAAGGTCAAATAGAGATGCAAAAATATTACATAAAACTTAATTACTTGAATTAATTTTACCTAAACATATTACTAATAAAGATTTTTTTCTTTTTTTTTAAATATACACTTACAGTGTAAGAAACTCTAAGTAGGCATTTCTAGGTTTTACTTTTGTACTGTGTCTGGCTGAGCTGGAATTGTTTTTCCCCTGTAGCAGCCCTCACGGTGCTGTGTTTTATGCTGGGAGCTGGCAGGGTGTTGGTAGCACCCTGGTGTTGTGGCTGCTGCTGAGCAGTGCTTACACAGCACCAAGGCTCTTTCTGACATTTCCCCCCTCAGTGGGACGGGGTGGGCGAGATCTTGGGAGGGGACACAGCCAGGACAGCTGACCCCAACTGACCAAAGGGATATTCCAGACCATGTGACGTCTGCTCAGGATAAAGCTGGGAGAAAGGAGGAAGGGGGTGGGGTCACCCTTGGTCCTCTGAGGCAACCACTACGCATATGGGAGCCCTGATCCTGAGAAGGCCCCACATCGCCTCTTCATGGGAAGGAGAGAATAAACCTATTTGCTTTTTTTTGCTTCCATGCACAGACCTTTGCTTTGCTTTGCTTACATTAAAACTGCTTTTGTTTTACCCACAAGGGTTGGAGTTTTATTCCTCTTAACTTATTTCCCTTTTTTGTTGAGAAAAAAAGGGGGAAGGGGAAGAAGTGATAGAGCAGCTTGGTGAGTACCTGGCATTTAACCAAGGTCAAACCACCACAACTTTACAGTGCAATTTGGAATAATTTCTATGTGATCTAAAAATTTAGAGAAAGTAAAAAATGAAAATTTCTTCTGAGAAAAATTTAAAATGTCACAAAAATTTGGACTAAGATATAGAACAATAGCACTTTTATACAAACAGATAAACATTGCAATGAATCATTATTTATTAATGTATTCTTAAAGAATCCAAACTGCTCATTAATAGCCTTAATACTTAAGTGAGAGTTAGGCAGGTTTTTAGTTCTAGGATAACAAAATAATTATAATTTCTTGAGAGTGAGAAGATTACAAGCCTAGAACAAGTCAACAGTATCATGCTACAGACAAGAAGGTAGAGTCCATTAAAAATTGTATAAGCAGAAACATCATAATGACTCTTTATAATATTAACATAGTATTCTGTTGTCTTAGAAAGATATAAATTTTTTGAGAACAGGTGATTTAAGAAGCTAAGAAATACATCAGTAGAAACAAACTGATTTGAATATATTTTTTTAAACAACATACTCTCAGAAAACAAAGACACAATGTAGACTGACTCTAGAGATTGTAATCCATGATGCATTGAAGGATCTCCCATACTGTTTGTTGAATAAATAAGGGTAGTTCATGAACTTGTCAACATCTACTATGTAAACTAATTAAGTCCCACGAAAAAATGTTAGCAAATTATTATGTTTATTTGGATGTCTTAATAACTTAATTATCCTGGAATGTGAGTCTCCCAGAAAGATGTTGTGTTTTGTAAATATAAACAGGAACGCTTTCTGTACAGATTAGCATTCTAACAGTAGCAATATTATTTCAGTAGTATGTTTTGCAAATAGGTCTCAGATATGTGAGGCATTTTTCCGGTTCCAAAAGACTCATATTTCCAGTGCTTCCTTCTTATTTAACACCATAATAGCGACAGGAAGACCACAAGGCATTTCTAGGACTGGGGAGCATCCAAACATATTTTATGAAAATCTACATTTGAGTCTGTGTTTTTCACTTCCTATTTGGATCTGGCAGTCACTGATTTGTCCAAGGCACTGGTGTAAGTTTGTGACACAGCTAGAATGTAAATTTACCAAGTTGCACAAATTTTCCTAGTTCCAGCCTGGTCACAAGCATGCTCCTTTCCTTTATTATGCTGTAATTTTCCCCCTGGCTGATTCACAGTGGAATGGCAGAGTATGATGGTTCAAAAAAGTCACAGTTGATGCCTCAAACATCTAGTGGCAAACTTTGACAAAGAAGACAGTCTCTATGGGAATGCCGGAGTTCTGCAGGTAACAGCAGGAAGATTTGGTGGGGGGGCAGGGTGAGGAGGAGGCCTTCAGAGGTGGGACTGCCTCTCTCTGAGGCTACACTTCCCTACCTTGAGCAACTCTGTGAAGAGCCAATGAAGAGGCCATTTTCACAAGCCATGCATTAGGGAGAGGGATCAGATGATGGTCATACCTACAAGGAGGAGGGAGTAGCTCCTCAATGACCCCCAAGCCCAAAGACCCATTTCCAGAGGCTCTAAAAGGTACAAACTGTGCATGCACCAGAACTGGGAAGGTTCTGGAAGAATGAACTGCGCATGACACCTAATTGGCCTAATGAATCCATGCACCCTCCCACAGGAGGGGCAAGGGATGATAAAAGGGCATGAACTGAAACCCTGCATGGTGCTCCTCTGAAACTGGACCTGCAAGCTGGTTGGACCAATGCTGGAACCAGGACTGGTGAAATCTTTCTCTTTCTTTCTTCTTTCCTTTCTCTCACTCTTTTTTCCCTTCTCTTCTCTCCCATTCTCAATTTTCTGCATATAGGGCTTGCTGGGACATGTTAGAGAACTTCGTGGGACATGTATGAATTAAAGTTTGTGGTCCGTGTTATATGATTTAAAGATTTTAGTATATTGACAGGTTTTATGGTTTGTCAGTACATGGTGTAAGCTTTGCCTCAGCCATTGTTTTCATTTTATTTGTAGATTTTGGTTGCCATTCAAGTTTTGTCTAGCCATTATACTATCTGTTGTGCCACTGCCAGGTTTCAAGTAAATGTGTTATTTGGCAAAACCTTTCAGGTGATTGTTGTCACTTCTCATACTGTGCAGAGAATTAAAAACAACCTCACCCTAGCCCACAAAGTGAGACAGGACAGCAGAGGAAGGCATGAACTTCCTTTTTATAAAAGGCATATCTGTTTCTACTCACTTCTACTAGATCCGATATGATTTCAATATGTAGGGATTATAGGTACACTATGATCTAATGCAATCCGTGATGTTTCTGTAGACACATGAAACTTTGCCATGGTGCCTGTTTTGATGCCACTACTGTCTGTGCAACCTCTGAAAGATAATTTAGATATCATTCAATTTACCTAAATTCAGACATCTAAAATTTAGGTGACCAGTTTCAGTTAGCAAGTAAACACTTTCTCTGCTATTCTAAGCAATGTGACAGGGTTGGCAGGTATGGAATTGTAGAATGGTTTGGGTTGGAAAAGACCTTTAAAGATCACTATACTGCAACTCCCCTGCCATGGACAAAGGTATCTTTCACTGGGTCAGGTTTCTCAAAGCCCCAGGCAACACGACCTTGAACACTTACAGGGATGGGGCATTGACAACTTCTCTGGGCAACCTGTTCCTGTGTCTTGCGATCCTCATTGTAAAAAATTTCTTCCTTATATCTAATCTAAATCTAATCTCTTTCAGTTTAAAACCACTGCACCTTATGTTGTCACTACAGATCTTGGTAAAAAGTCTATCTCCATTTGCTTATAAGCTCCCTTTATATACTGAAAGACTATAATAATGTCTCCCTAGAGGGAGACAACTGCCCAACTGTTGGGGTTGTAGTTTCTGTTATGAGTGGGTTTTTTTACCATCAGCCTCTTAATTCATACTAATTTGCATTGTTTTCCAAAACCTGTTCTTTGTGTTGCAGAGGACCACTGTTTCCACCTGTTGACTTTGCCTTGAAGAGAGACACAACTACACGTGACAGCAAAGCAAAATTAGAAAAAGTGAGAAAAATGGCCAAAATTTTCATGGAAATAGAAGATCTCACCAATAAGAGGAATTTAGTAATATAGTCTCAGACTGAGAAAAATTTGGTCTCCTGTTGTCAGTTTTGACAGGAGATAAAGGAAGAAGGTTCTTGTTTTGCAGCAGGAAATGGTGGTCTGTTGTGAACCCAGTGAGAAAGGCACTCACACTACAGCATCATTTTCAGTGTTCTTTGTTCTAGCTAATGCTCTAAAGCAAGAGAGGGTAGTATAGATAGTCTTATAGGCCTTTGGATGCTCGGAATCACTAGTTGCACAGCATTGAGCGGGCCTCCAACCAGACTGCAGCAAGCTGTGCAGACCCCAACCATAGAATGGATTATCCCATTTTGATTGTTTGAGCTCTCACTGGATTTTCTTACAAGAAACCACTCTGTACATCACTTCTAGTATTGACGAGAACATATCTTCACATGACAACTTCTTGCTGCTGCTCTTTTAGACAAAGGGAAGGCCAGGCAGGTGATGTGATCATTGCAACTGAGTGGAAGTTTCCTGCAGACTCCCCTGGTACAACAAGCTGGCTGAGTGCATCCTGCAGCCACATCTCCCAATGACACACTTGCATTGCAGGAGGAAACAGTCAGTGACCTACTGCATCACACAGACACACACAAGTCTATGGGACCAGATGGGATACACCCGAGGGTGCTGAAGGAGCTGGCTGGGGTGCTCGCCAAGCTGCTTTCCATCATTTACCAGCAGTCCTGGCTGACCGAGGGGGTCCTGACAGATTGGAAATTGGCCAATGTGACACCCGTATATAAGAACAGTCTGAAAGATGATCTGGGAAATTATAGCCCTGTCAGCTTGACTTAGGTGCCCAGGAAGCTGATGGAGCAGCTCATCCTGAGTACCATCACACAACACATGCGGGACAACCAGATGCTCAGGCCCAGTCAGCATGGGTTTATGAAAGGCAGGTCCTGCCTGACAAACCTGATCTCCTTCTATGACAGGGCGACCTGCTTATTGGATGAGGGAAAGGCTGTGGATGTTGTCTACCTTGACTCTAGTAAGACCTTTGGCATTGTTTCCCACAGCATTCTTCTGGTGAAACTGGCTGCTTGAGGCTTGGATGGGCACACACTTTGCTGGGTAAAAAACTGTCTGGATGGCCGAGCCCAGAGAGTTGTGGTGAATGGAGTTAAATCCAGCTGGCAGCCGGTCACGAGTGGTGTCCTCAATACTGGAGCCACTCCCGTTTAACATCTTTATTGCTGATCTAGACGAGGGGATCGAGGGCACCCTCAGTCAGTTTGCAGATGACACCCAGTTGGGTGGGAGTGTTGATGTGCTCGAGGGTAGGGAGGCTCTGCAGAGAGACCTGGACAGGCTGGAGCCATGGGCTGAGGCCAACTGGAGGAGTTTCCATAAGGCCAAATGCCGGGGGCTGCCCTTGGGCCACAACAACCCCCAGCAGAGCTACAGGCTGGGGGAGGAGTGGCTGGAGAGCTGCCAGTCACAGAGGGACCTCTAATGTCTCATTTTGGCATAGGCTGAACTATCTAAGTTTTATACACTTTATGCCACTCTACTGATCCTGATGGGTACTTGAACACTGAGTTCACCTACAGAGTCTTAAATCTGGACATCATGCAACCACTGAAGATACCTACCTATAGGTCTATTTCAAATACATTCAAATGTTAGCATAGGCAATCTTTAAAAGTTTTCTGTCCTCTTCTCCTTCAAATTCTTTCCCTTGTAATAACTCACCAGAATGCTTCCCAAGGGTAGGATTCAACTACCTGTATGCCAGGGTTTGTTTTTTTTTCAGATGCACTCCAGACCATACCAGTATTAAATGAAAGGTCATGAGTCAACAAGAAAGTCAGTGCAATACTTGTCAAACTTATGCATATCCTCGCTACCTCAAGAGATCTCCAATCACAGCAGACACCTACATCCTGCCCTCACTTTCAGGCTTACCTCTGTATTGCATTGCTATGGTATAAATCATTAAAATCCTTGTGCAGCCTACATTGCTGTTACATATGCACATGGCCCTAATTCCACATAACGGTTTCATAAACATTTTTCAATATTTCTGCATAACACATTGGAAATTTAGGACTGTATATTTTTTTTTCTTGTGTTTTCTTATAATAAAAATACAGCATTGCAATATTCAATATTTAATTTCATGTTTGGAAAATCTTAGCAGTTGTACATTAATTATTAACTAGTCCTTATTAAAATATTAACTGTTATCTAATTAAAATAGAGCTATTTTTACCTTCAAGAACATATTAGCCAATGACAAACAGCCATAGAAAAATAAACAGCTTTCTCAGTTTTGGGTATGGGTTTGTCTTGGGCAAAATACTTGCTTAATGTGTGTTCCCTAGAAGAATGTGTCTTTCTAACAAAGTGGTTTTTTCCTTGCTTATTAATAATCAATAGAATATACTGAGTAATTAATCACGCATAAAGAAAAGATCTCAACAAAATAATGAACTGATACTGTTTAATTTAAAGAAGCGACTAATTAAATGAGATGTGAAAAATACATATTAAATAATGTTATTGAGAAAGTTAGTCATAAATGTTCTATTTCATTCCATAACAGGACAATAAGAAGGAATCATACAGCATAATGGAAAGGAAAACTGATAAAAGTAATTTTTTTTTTTTCTGTATAATTTATTTTCCTCATTATAGCTCATTATAGTCAATACCTTGTCAAGATTAAAAATGTTTTATAGAGACTGTAGAAATACTTAGTATGGAATAAAGTTTACTGCAATTAAATTTTAAAACTCAAACTGCAGTTAAATTTCAAAAGCTCTTTTTCAAATCAGATATTAATGTACATGCCAAACTTAGACTGTGGTGTGGACTATAGACACTATATAGTGATAAAGAACTCTCCCTGACACCTCCCATTTGAACACGCAGATTTGAAAATTTTTATTCCACTCTGAATATGCCAGGCTGGAATCTCTAAGTAGTGTGGTAGCTCTCATGAACTGTTAACAGATTTGTAGCAAGTAATTTCAATCTTACTGTAAGAAAAATCAAGGATGAACTGAGTCTTGGGGGGCTGACTTTGCAGATTTACTTGATCTGGACTCTGGCCAAAGAAAAATTATTCTCTGTCTTGCTATTATTGTCCCTGGTAATGCTTAATAGAATCCATTCTAGTACATAGTGTGATGCATTCTCATAAGGTTTCAGAGATCATGTCACAGCTGCTCAGGATATAACAAACCACCTTATACTGTAGTAAAAAAAAAAAAAAAAAAAAAAAAAAAAAAGTTAACACACCCTTTAAAATATCAGAGGGAAAAAGCCTTTCAATATTAAAAAAAAAAAAAAAAAAAAAGATCGAATTTCTATAGTATAGCTTCAAAAATTATTTTGACCTATCATAGCATGATTAAATTGAATTTTCATTGATTTTCCATTTTTATAGGCATGAACTGGATATTCATATATGTTTGTAGCATCACTTCCATGATAAAATTTCATTGCTTCTTGGGTCTTCTGACTTAACAATAAAAATAATTATTATTCATTACAATAATGTCCCTTTTAAAATTTGTGATAGCATTATGGACACCAGAAGTGCTCTTCTGATCCATTTTTTAGGGAAGCAAAAATTTTTACATGTTTTTATCTTATTGTTAATTGATTTGTCATCCCATTAGCAACAAGTGCTTTGCCCTAAAATGGGTAAAAATAAGCTATAATTGTATTATTATTTTTTATTTTTAGCAGAATACTAAGGAATTAAAAGATAAGTTCAGTACTTCCATGTAAATCTCTGTTTACTGGGAATGCTTCTTTTTGAAAAGACCAAGTATTATTAAATAGTTTATATTAAAACTTAGAAAAGTTCCATGTCAGGAGCTGCTCTGAGAATCTGTAGTAAACAGACCACTTTTTACTTTTTCCCACTCAGAATCTCCATTTGACTGCTTTTTGACTATAATTAGTAAATGTATAATAAAAACAAAGATTAAGAAAAGGTGTGACAAACTTACTGATATGTATCATCTTTCCATCTTTAAAAAAGTTTTTCAAAGCAATCTGACATGTCAAAAAGTTAAATATGCAGAGAACAATTACTGAGAGAGACAAAAACTGACTGCTGCATAAAGCATCCAGAATTTTGTTCTTAAAGTAATATTTTTTTGATATACTGCACTGCTCATGGTAGTATCCCATGGTTCCCATCCAAATGAAATCCTGGCAGAAATGAGAACTGTAATACGTGCCAGTAAGTGTCCCAGTCTGACCAGGTGACCCGGTCTGTAAAACACACCAGACTGTATGTTTACAATACAGTATAGACACAGCCTAAACAATTTATTTATCATCAGTAATGATATAGCCCTCTAACTGACCAGGAAGCAGCAGTCAGTTTTAAACTCAACAAATTTTTACTTTTATAGGCTTACTACTTTTTTATTTGTTTGTTCTTGTCTCATGATTAATTTTCCTTGCTTCGGCCAGCCTCAGGATTCTCTGTCTCAGTTAAATTACAGATTACCAAGATCTGTCTGATTTTCCTCTAATGAGATATAGGGGTTTATGCATAAAATTTATTAGGAAGTTTTAGTTTTTAAACAGACAACATTTTGTTACAATTTATCAATTTATTTTGTGCTCTCAACTTGCCTTTAAAGCTTTTGAGACTTCATGAATAAAATCCTAAAATAACTAGTTCCAAAAATTCTAGGACATCAGCAAATTTCAGCAGCCACACATTCACACACACACACACACACACACAAATATTTTCATATAGGATCTTAGTGAAGTAAGACCTAACTCCTTTAAAACATCTCAGATACATATATGAGTTTTGTTAGCCAGGCCAACATGTGTGAAACCTCTCATCCAGATCATTAATAAAGATATTAAACAGAACTGAGGTCTTAAAACTGACTGTTTGAGTACTGCCTTATAGAGTGGTTATATTTGCCCCATGCAAGACTACAACTCTAATTGTGGACATGCACAACACATCTAAAATGCTGAATCTAACACAATTTTTTAGATCTTGTAAGCTAAATAAAAAAAATAATTATTAGGATCCTCTATCTGTTATGTCATATTTAGTTATGACATGGTTTAATGGTGGACTTAGTGTTAGTTTAACAGTTGTACTCCATGATCTTAAGGGTCTTTTCCAACTTAAGTGATTCTGTGACTCTATGCTCCTGTCTATGTAGATTCTGCAGGTATGCTCCAGGCATGCTCCAGGCATGCTCCAATGAAATATATAAACTTGTAGAATAGCATGTTCTGTTAAAAAGAGCCAGTACCTTATTGGAGTACACTACCTGCATCCTCAGTGTATCAAAAGGCTTTAATCGCCCTGACCAGCCCAGTGTGAGGCTTCCACCCACTTCACTGAATGTCATGATGTGAAACTCAATTCTTCATAACCTGAAGATTCCATGTTTTAGCTGATCAGCCTGGGTTTTCTTAATAATCAGTAGAAATCTGAAGGAGGATTCAGTTCCTTAATCACTTTTTTTTTTTTTTATTTTTTTATTTGAGTTTCCTTGGAATCTTTAGATTAAGATCCTTGATTCTTTAGCCTCCTGCTTCAGAAAGGTACAGGACTTCTGTAACTCCTGTGGTAACTACTGCCTCTGTGCAGATCATAGAATCATAGAATAGTTTAGGTTCGAAAAGACCTTTAAGGTCATTAAGTCCGACCGTAAACCTAACACTGCAAAATCCACCACTAAACAATGTCCCTAAGCACCAATCTACATGTCTTTTAAATACCTCCAGGGCTGATGACTCCACCACTTCCCTGGGCAGCCTGTTCCAAAGTTTGACAACCCTTCTGGTGAAGACCTGTTTCCTAATATCCAATTTAAATCTTCCCTGACACAACTTAAGTCAATTTAGTCTCATTCTGTCACTTGTTATCTGAGAGAAGAGACTGACACCCACCTCACTACAACCTCCCTTCAGGTAGTTGTAAAGAGTAATAAGGTCTCCCCTGAGCCTCCTTTTCTCCAGGCTAAAAAACCCCAGTTCCTTCAGCCAATCCTCATAAGACTTAAATCTAAACCCTTCACCAGCATTGTTGATCTCCCTTGGACACACCTGTCATGTCCCAATTTCTTGGGACAACAACTCAGATTCAATGATTCCCAGGTCAGGATTAAGGTGAAACAACACCAAGGACTGTTCTGTTCACAACACTCAATTTTTATTTGCTCACAACAGATACTGGCAAGAAACATTGTCACTAAGCTTTGCAACCTCTGCAGCAAGCAGTAAACTTCATAACATACACTGACAATGAAATGAGGAGCTAGGAAATTAAAATAAGATATAGAAATTAGGCACTCAAGAAATGAAGGTATAACTTAGTTTAGAGAAAGATGGAAGACTTAGAGATCAGGCTAGGGGCTAGAGGCCTATTAGTTAAAAGATAACTAAGATTAAAATAGGATAATAGATCATAGTTGATGGGCCAGAGAGAAGAACAATATAGAAACCTTGATTAATGGAAGCTGTGAGAGAACACTTCCTGATGGAATTGAAAGAGCCCTAAAAACTGGTCAAAACCAACCCTATGGTCCAGCCTGAGTCCAGGAGGCTACAGAGACTGCACAAGAAACCGCGGTAAAAAGTTCAACAGTAAGGAAGAGGAGCTACTTCATCTCTGCGACCCTAGCTCGCAACCTCTGGGACACACTGCGCAGATGCAACTAGGAGGAGACCAGGGAGGAACATATGAAAAAGACTTTCAAGCTCATTATAATACGAAGTGGGGATAGGTTATGCATATGTATAGGTGTATTATGAATATGTGATACTTTATAGCATAAAGCCAAGACAAGGTGCCATGAGAGGTGTGCACGTTTGTGGTGGAATGATCCCCCGTGTGCCTCAGTGCTGAATAAATGTACCCACTTTGTAACCTTAGGGGTTGTGGAGTCAGGTTTCCGCAAGTCAACAAACCTTACAACATATACTAATGTGCCTGGACAAGCCTTAAACAATGTCCCATTAAGTCTTAAACACGCCCCTACAAGCCTTGCCTTATGCATAGGAATACAGAATGAGAATGGGGGAGAAAATGAAAGAAAGAGAGAAAAAGAGAGTGAGAGACCAAGACAGAAAGGAAGATTCACTAGTCTTGGTGCCAGTGTTGGACCAGCCAGCCTAGAGGTCCAGTTGCAGAGGAGCGCAGCCACCTGGAGCTTTGACTTCTGTCCTTTTATACCTTGCCCCTCCTCCAGGCTAGCACTTGGACTCATTAGGATAATTAGGCATCACACACAGTCTATTTGTCTCGAACTCTACTTGCTTTGGTGCATGTGCAATTTGTACCTTCAGATTCTTCTGGAAATGGGTCAATGGTCTTGGGGGTCATTGGGGAGTTACTCTCCCCTCCCTGCAGGTATGACCATTGTCTGACCTTTCCTTTCGGCATATATGTTGTGAAAACAGCTTCTCTATTGGCTCTTTACAGAGTTGCTCAAGGTAGGGAAGTTCAGCCTCCAAAAATTGTGATCCCACCTCCATGGGGCTCCCTCCTCTTGCCATGCTTCCCTGCCATTACCTGCACAGTCCTGGTGTTTCCATAGAAAGTGTTTCCTTTACAAAAATTCTTTATCAGATGTTTGAGAAATTAATCATTGTTTCATCAGAATGTCATAATGTTCCAACACCTCAAAGTCTTTCTTGGAGTGAGGAACCCAAAACTGAACACAGTATCAGAGGTGCAGCCTCACCAGTGCTGAGGACAGGATCACTTCCCTAGTCCTGCTGGTCATACTACCTCTGATATAAGCCAGGATGCTCTCGGCCTTCCTGTCCACCTGGGCACACTGTCAGCTCATATTCACCCAGCTGTCTGCCAACATCCCCAAGTCCTTTTCCACTGGGTAGCTTTATAGCCACTCTTCCCCAAGCCTGTAGTGTTGAATGGGGTTGTTGTGACCCAAGTTCAAGACGCAGCACTTAGCCTTGTTGTACATCATACAGCTGGCCTCAGGTCATTGATCCAGTCTGTCCGGATCCCTCTGTACAGCTTTCCTACCCTCAAACAAATCAACCCTCCTGACCAGCTTTGTGTTGCCTGTAAATTTACTGGGGGTGCACTGAATGTCTCATCTAGACAGAACTTTGAAATCCTGCAAGAGAAATCCCATTACTTAACAATTATTCAATTATTAGAATGAGAATAGAATTATTAGTATTAGAATAATTTAAATATTCTTAAACAGAGGAATTGCTGATGTTATTGGTTCAGAAAGAATATTTATTTTTACTATAGCACTTGATTAGTTTTTATGAATCTTTTTTTTCTAAATCAAGCAACTATAAGTCCCTCTACAAAAAAATCCTTGGATATAATTTTGCCATTTTTCAGCTATTAAAAAAAAAAATTATCACTATTAATGTTTTTTTGAGCTTCTGAATGTGATCAGTGATTCTATAAGTTAAAGGTATCCATGATTTCACAAAAGACCAAAAGAAGATAAGCTAAGGTCTATTTCAAAAAGTAGTATATTTCAGTCTAGAAGTATGAGTAGAAAAGAACATCCAGGGATACTATTCAATTATATTGTCATTTCTGCTGTATTTGCACTTGATTCTCACTTCCTAGAATTATACTGATAATTTCAAAGGTGTTTTAAATCTGTAGCAGCTGGACATTCTTGTACCAGTGCTACGAGTTATAATAAGAATTTTAGCTAAGTAAAATATTGATATTTTTCACATGCTTTCCAGAAGAAAGTT
Organism: Athene noctua; assembly: GCF_965140245.1. NCBI lineage: Eukaryota > Metazoa > Chordata > Aves > Strigiformes > Strigidae > Athene > Athene noctua. The sequence goes on from NC_134037.1 coordinate 213,224,034, forward strand.
GACTTGGGCAGGTACGCTCCCTGAGAAGAAAGGAGAGATGAAATTGCAGTAATAGGAAGTCATCTTACCTCCCACAAAAGCAAATCTGAAGGTTTGTATGAGGCTGGCTTCCTCCATGTGCTTACTGTCATAGAACTTCCTTTCGCACAGAGACTTCTTTTATCTGGAGGAAACAAAGCAGAGTCAAAGATTATGAGCATGTAAATAAACAGAGGTCCAGAATGAAGTTAGCTTATATGCTAACATCCTTTGATCATTTGCTTAACAGCATAAGTATCTCTACAGCTAAGTTAAAGCTAACACTACAACATTTTGTTTGTATGGGTCAAAAAAATAAAGCAGCCCTGTACCCAGTCCATAAGAGCACATTTATATATGACCATTACAGCATCTGTCAAAATGCAGTAGTTTGCAGCTTGATATGTTTCAGCTTCCAGGTAGCTTCTACAGTTAAACCATTAACATTAAAAATACATCAGGCAAATGCGACAGTATTTATTTAAAAATACGCACAATCCAATCCAACCAATCTATGGAAGAACTTTTTTTTTGTTGCTGTTTGGTTTGGTTTGTTTTGTTAAACAACTATTTATACATGATTATTCCAAACCACACAAATAACAGGCAATTGGTAGTATAGTTTGCATTTTATTATTACTTAAGGAAATAATGAAATAATTATGCTGGCCTATATATAATCAAGCATTTTAATAGGAATTAAGTACTTTGCACAGGATTTTGTTTTAAAGCAGTGTTTAAAAAAAAAAAAAAACCAACCAAAAACAAAAAAAACACACCCAAACCCCAAACCAACAAAACCTCAAAAAAACCCAAAACAAACACTTGAACAAATTTCCCAATAAATATTTAGAAACTGTTGAAGCTGTAGCCACAAAAATCAACTATCTAATTTTCCTCTTGGGTGCTTTCAAGTAAGATCAGTTAAGATTAATTTAAACATTTAACTACTTTTCACCATATAACCAATCTTTTTATGTTTACTAGTCAATATTAGCCTTAAAAACAGTTTGACTGTTGTGATTAATATTCACAGAGTATTCTGTTAATTCACTTTTAATGATAGCCACTTGATACACACCTGTAAGAGAATTATATTATAAAAGTTTAATGCTTATAATTTTTGTCATTGACACTGTTATGCTGTCCATTGACTTCCATCTAAGAGCTCTTATGGAAGTGTTTGTGATAGCACACAGTTATTTGGTAAGGTAAAGGAAGGTATTTTACTGGAATGCAGTTTCCCTCTAGTAGAGTATTTCAGATTGAATTTCAAAAAAAACATTACAGGGAAAATATACAAATGTATAATCTACTGTGTTTGATGTACTAATAATGTGATTTGATTGTTTTTTTAAGAAATGCAGATTTTTTCACACCGGTCTGTGAGTTGTCTAATGAATGAAACAGATGAAATCAGTTTCCCAAGTTTATATATGAATGAGAATCAAAGTAGAAGCAATCTGTGAGCCATTTATGCCAGAAGTGCTCTAAAATGCTATTAAAATCAGTTTTACACAGCATCAACTTCCTTCTTTGAATAGTTTGACTAACATAAGGTTTTTCATAACACTGTAAAATGAGGTAAAAACAGTTAAAAGGGGCAGTCCGTTAAAAGAAGAAAATATAGTGCCAGCATTCCAGTTTATCTGTAAGCGTTTTTCTTTTCCTTGTGTTATCTATTTGAATAACGTTTAGTAATTAAATTGGAAGAAGAGATGGAGTAATAATAAAACAATAAAAGCAGTACTGCAGATCATGAAAGGAGGATTACTCTCTAGGGAGGATGTTGTTTCACTGTTTCAAAAATATAGTGTAAAAGAGTCTATGTATGTGCTGAATCATTGCATATTCTGGTTGTGTAGAAAGAATAGTAGGGGCACTAAAAACTGTACCATAGTCTTCTCTTTCTATAGAACATTTACCAGAAGGTTTGGCTGGAATGTCCACAAAACCCCTATTTTCCTTACTTCTCTAAAACTGTAGTTCACCAAGGCCTGAAAACAATGCAAATGCAAAACAATGTAAAGGTAATGTAATGGTCTTTCATCAACTTTCCAATAATTATTCCTGAATAATTACAAATTCAGTCCTGTAATTCCGTAACAGATTTGTAATACACTGAATATTTTCTGGTTGCCCAGAGACCAAAAATGAAGCTCACCGCTGTCACTATTATGGTTTACTTATTAATGATAGTGATATAGAGAGTCCCATTCTTGACTTGTACTCCTTTATAAAAACATGGTGATATCCTACCTCTGATGGAATAGACACCCCTGTGAGGTAAGAAGATATATATTTATTAAGTCTGTGGTAGTAATTCCACCATGGTTATACCTGATTACTGTAAGAACTTCCCCTGAATGAGAGAATGTTTCCTTTTTGTTTGAGAACCATGGTCCTTGTCCAGTTATGAATTTATGATTTAACATCTTATCTCTTCTTTTCTTCACTGTGATTAAAAATGTTTAAAGCGTATAGCAAAGCAGCTGTAGTAAACTGTACTAGTTCCTTTAGTTACATAGCTGATTATCTTGTTATCTTTATCTTGTATATTTATCTTTTCCTTTTCCACCTTTTTTTCATGGATGCTTTTCAGCACTTTGCACCCTTAGGAGTTCTGGACATCAGTCATTCACACTGTTGGTATCACTGTGGTATAAAAGTAAATGACCAAAGATGATGGATTTTTTTTTTTCTTTTTAATTTCCTTGGTTTTAGTTTTATCCTATGTAAATTGATTCATCTTTCCTCAGTGTTCATGCCATTTTTGTGGGCTGATGTCGTTATATATTTTTTTGAAGGCAATGTCTTTGTTGTCTCTGGGAGAATACAGTCTATTCTTTGGCTATGCTTTTTTTTCTGCTATTTTTAGTATATCCTTCCTTTTGTTCTTTTTTTACTCTGCCTTACCTTTTTACCTTCCTTCCTCTGTGCCTTCCACCATTCACAACTTAAGACTATGTAATGCTGGAAATTACTACAACTGCCACCCTATTAACATCACTGTCCAAAGGTCAAAGATTTTATTTTGTTTTATTTTTCTCTGGCATTCTTTATTCCTATTACTTTGCTAACAGAGTAAAAGGCAACAAACATTTTGAAGTGTTGCCCCCTCTAGCTATGTGCTAGAAGTTATGTGCTTCTCTCAGAGTGAGAGAGGAAGGGCATCTCACTCAGGATTAAAATTGAAACCCAGAAAATGCCAGCATTTTACGTTGTTTATTGATTATGAGTTGCTCAAACCTCAGTGTAACATACACAGTGTGTCCATACTACACACAAGGACAAGACCAGGAATGTGCCAGACTCTTGAATGCCCAGAGAAGGAACTGTCTGGCACATATGCCACAGCAGTACTATAGTGTAACCCACACTCTATGTACAACCAAACAAGTTATCATAGTGTGATCAGTGATACCCAGTTACAGCCTAGTGCATCTCCTGCACCTAATGAGAGGGCCAGATAACAACTGATAAAAAAGATGCTTGGGATCAAAAGTAAAACAAATGTGTTGGGTTTTATCCTATTAGAGCAAAGCTGCTGTACAGAAAATTTTGTAGACCAAGAAACATGTATGTAATAAGAGGGGGAAGGGGGTATTTTCTATATGTGTTTTGAAAACTCTTAAAGCTTCCTGTGTTATTCATATTATTAATTTAACTATGCTTAAGAAACTCAATCACTAATAAATTAGATATGTCACTGCAAGTAAAGATCACCCTCTTTCTTCTGAGTTTTACAATATGAGCAGATTGAGCTGTTAGAGAGAAATAAAACAAAGGAGTGAGATTATTTCTTTTTAATTAATTCTCTTATGGAGCTTGCTTTACATTTTATAACCATCAGTTATTCTAAAATGGCTATCCAGAAGAGTTAATAGAAGTGTTTTTCTGAAAGGTAAGCAGACTGATACTATTCCTGAGACATAACCTATAAAAATGGTTTCTTAAAGTAAAATTCAATAAACCATGTGTGAGTAGGTGATAAATATGTGCATGAATGTAGAAGGTAGATAGTAAGCTGTATTCCAACAATTTGAACTTTGATGAAGAATTCCCTAAAGGCTCTTATAAAATATATAGACATACTTCTCAAGTCACCTTTAAAAATTAAAGGTGATATGTTACCTAACTTTGTTGGATGGATGTCCAGGCCCAAAGAGTGGTGGTGAACGGAGTAAATCCAATTGGTGGCTAGTAACGAGTGGTGTCCCCCAGGGCTCGGTGTTGGGGCCACTCCTGTTTAACATCTTTATTGGTGATCTAGACGAGGGGATCGAGGGCACCCTCAGTCAGCTTGCAGATGACACCCAGTTGGGTGGGAGTGTTGATGTGCTCGAGGGTAGGGAGGCTCTGCAGAGAGACCTGGACAGGCTGGAGCCATGGGCTGAGGCCAACTGGAGGAGTTTCCATAAGGCCAAATGCCGGGGGCTGCCCTTGGGCCACAACAACCCCCAGCAGCGCTACAGGCTTGGGGAGGAGTGGCTGGAGAGCTGCCAGTCAGAGAGGGACCTGGGGGGGTTGATTGACAGCCGGCTGAACAGGAGCCAGCAGTGTGCCCAGGTGGCCAAGAAGGCCAATGGCATCCTGGCTTGTGTCAGCAATCGCGTGGCCAGCAGGGACAGGGAAGGGATCTGACCCCTGTCCTCGGCACTGGTGAGGCCGCCCCTCGATTCCTGTGTTCAGTTTTGGGCCCCTCACTCCAAAAAGGACATTGAATGACTCGAGCGTGTCCAGAGAAGGGCAACGAAGCTGGTGCAGGGTCTGGAGCACAGGTCCTACGAGGAGCGGCTGAGGGAACTGGGGGTGTTTAGTCTGGAGAAGAGGAGGCTGAGGGGAGACCTCATCGCCCTCTACAGCTCCCTGAAAGGAGGTTGCAGAGAGCTGGGGATGAGTCTCTAAGCAAGTAATAAGTGATAAGACAAGAGGGAATGGCCTCAAATGTGCCAGGGAAGGTTTAGACTAGATATTAGGAAGCATTTCTTTACAGAACAGGTTGTTAGGTGTTGGAATGGGCTGCCAAGGGAGGTGGTGCAGTCCCCATCCCTGGAGGTGTTTAAGAGTAGAGTCGAAATAGCGCTTAGGGATATGGTGTAGTTTGGAACTGTCAATGTTAGGTTAACATAAAACTGTTCAGTCATTATTTGCCACATTAATATCCTGCAATTTAATTCTCCTGGTAATTATTTGTGTGTTCTGCAGGGGTCATGGCGAGAATAATCAAATTGATTTCAGTGTCTGGTGCAACAGGGATTTTATTTGTTTGAGAAACCATTAGAAAATTAAATCAAATTATCATTGGGACACACTGAAAAAACGTTATTAGGTTGTCTTTCTGCTATAGCTAAAGGGAGTAAAAGAATACAGCTAATAGTTTTTGGGACTATTGACAGAGAATTTAGTCATTGAGATTCTGAAACAACAGTGCTTAAAAATTCAGTGGTTCCTGAATGAGGCCCACAAAACTGTGGATATCTGAAATATATTTTCACTCTGAAGTGGATCCTTAAGTGCAAAAATTAAGAATATTCTAGACATATAACTGGTCACTTCACCTAAGCAGCATAAAATTTCAAGAAAGAATGCTGAAGTATCAGTTCTGTCTTTCTCAAGGAGGGTGTCCTGGTTTAGTCCAGGGTAGAGCTAATTTTTCTTTTTGGTAGCTAGACTAGTGCTGTATTTGGATTCATTATGGGATTTGGTATAAGAAGTATGTTGATGGTACACTGATGTTTCCAGCTGTTGCTAAGAGATCAAGGACTCTCCAACTCCCCATGTCCTGCTTGAGCGCACGTGAACAAGAAGCTGAAAGGGAGCAGAGCCAGACCACCAGATGCAAACTGGCCAATGAAATTGTCCATATCATGTAAGATCATGCTCAGTATATAAAGGAGGATTGGCCAGGAAGGAAGGGGTTCTCACTCGATTCTGGGATTGTGGGTTTGGGATCTTGGTTTCCTTTGGAATCAGTAGCCATGAACGGGTTAGGTATCAGTCAGTGGATGGTGAACAATAGCTTTGTGCATTACCTATTTGTACTTTCTATTGTTGTTATTAGTATATTTTATTTCAATTATCACATTGTTGTTATCTCAACCTATGAGTGTCCCTTTACCCTCCAATTTTCAGCATCCCCCATGAGGGGAAGGGGGAGCAACTGGCTGTTTGGTGTTTGGCTGCTGGCCAGGTTTAAACCACAACACAAGGCTACAAACAAAAATCAGAGCTATTAGATGTTTCTACTGAGACTGAAACATTTTGGTCATCCACTCCTCAGGCATAAATTAGGCAAAGATTAAATGTGTAATCTAAGGGTTACGTTTTTTGTATAGTCAAGGTAAGGTCTTGCTTCTCCCATAGGTGATTTCAGCTTGAATCTTCATCATCTCAGAGGAATGTTTTGATCAATGTTTTTGAAAATAATTTTCACAGAAAGAGTGGTTAGACGTGGAGGTGGAGTCACCATCCCTGGATGTGTTTAAGGATCATTTAGATTAGATGTTGGGGGTACAGTGTAGGGGAGAACTTTGTACAGTAGGGCTGATGGTTGGACTCAATGATGGCAAGTGTCCTTTCAAATCTGAATTATTCTATGATTCTATGATCTACGTGCATCCAAACCCTCTTATCAAGTCTTTTATTGTATTTTTCAGAGAGAGAATACACACACATAGCTTAGGAACTGGAGTATCTGGCTTGATAGAAAAGTTTTACTTTACTGAATATTTAATGAAGCTCATTTTAAAATGCTTTTGAGCCTAATATAGAATCTGAGGGCATATTTATAATATTAAGCAGGAGAGGGTTAGGGAGTGAGCTTGAGAACCATGACTGCTGACACTGCAATGTTTTTAGCTTGATTCCTGATTCTCTTTGGGCCACTGAGATACACCTGTTAGAAAAGGGATAAGCCCAAAGCCATGTAGACGCAAGACAGTCCTTGAGGCCAAGGATCAGTCTTTATCCCCCTCTTATTTAGCAACATAAAGATATATTTGCTCAGTGTCCTTTGTCTAGATAAGAGAGAGCATATTTTAGCTCCTGGGATATATGAACATAGTCTTGTTCTCTGGCCCATGAAAAGAGAAAGAATTTCAGAACAATCTTCTGGCTTTCTGGCTATAATCAATTTTATTAGCTTCTGGCTACAGCATGTACCTAAAAGATATTGGGTCAGACTTTCTTCTTCAGATTAAGTGATTGAGCTGGACCATCCAACAGTCTGGCTGAGTGCAGTACTTGCTGAGTTATTGAACAAAAGGGGTACATGATGCTTCATGTCACTGTGTTTTCTGTAGTACTGAATTCTGTAGTGATTTCATCCAAACAAGTACCAGAGTGGATTTTCTGGTTAACATACATAAAAGGTGGCCTAGGTTGGACAACATGGGCTGAAGGAGAACTTGAACGTCTTACTGACAAACTGTTAATGTATAGAAAGCTGTAGTATGTCCTGAAGATAATGTAGGGTATTTTAATGCCAATAATGTATATTCCAAGGGCTTTGGTATCTCAGCAGTTAGGCAGAAACTGGTACAGATTTTGAGAAACCATGGGGTATTTTTACAAAATAATTTCTGTCATTTTGTGGATTTTATCCTCGAAAATTCATTATTATAGTATGTAGTACAGAAAAGGAAGCAAGTAAACCTTAAAAAATTTTCTGTGTGACAGCACAGCTTTTTGGTAGCTGGAATGTGTGAACTCACATTTACCTGTTTGGCATTTGCTTTTGCATAAATGAATGATCCCATTACATAGCAAAGCTTCAGAGTTTATTATAAGAACACTCTGTATTAAGAAAGAATGTGTCATGAATAAATGCAGTAATTAAAAATCTACCGCCATATGTGAGACTGAAGTTTAAGTCATTTCATAATACTGATTTCTCCATTTCTATTACTTTCCAATCACAGGGTCACTCAAGAATGACATCTTTCTTGATTGATTCAGATTTCTCAATTTAATGGCTATTGTAGTACCACTCATATTTGATGCCCAGAATGTTGTTGCATAAGTACAGTTTTCATTGAAATTCAATACCTTTTAATCTAATATTTTGACCAACTCCTTCTTCGAAGGGTTGCACATGAAAACAAAATACTTTAAGTGATAAAAGTTTCATGAAGCGGAGAGAAAATTGTTCACTCTTATGTCAGTTTAAAGACTGAACTGTTAAAGCACGTGACATTGTAGATTTTAGTTTCATCAAAAACAACAGCGAAAAGAAATCTATTCAAAAAGGAGTCTTCGTTTATAATAGCTCATCCTTCCCACTCAAGAGGAAAATAATAAAAAAAAGAGGACAAAAAGAAATCCCCAGAAAAGTAACAAAAACCAAGGTTAAAAAGAAAAGAAGTTTTCATAATCAGGGTGGTTTTCCTTTCTTTATTTCTTTCTTTTGGGAATTATATAAAATGTATCAGTTCTCCCTGTTTGGTGAAATCCTCACATGTTTTCTGTTTGTTTCACACAGATTTAATATTCCCTTGCATAAACCCCCTTGACGTTTGGAAACATTCTCTCTTTTAACACCAAGAGAATATTGTGCATTGGTATTGAGCATTACAGAAGCTAAATTCCTCAGAAAGGTCAGATTTTGGATAAAGGGCTAAATGGACTGCTACATTTTAAGAATTCTGACATAGCGTTTACAGATTTTAATATGCTATATGCCAACATGACAAAGAGAGTTTGATTGTTATTTTGTATTTGACAACATTTCTTTAATTAACATACTTGAATCACATAATGATGCTATGACAGTGGAGCAGACCAGTATTTATAATCTAGGGCTATAATCTGTGAAGTCTAAGTTTGCACTCTGTGTAGGAGAAGGATGGGTTATTTACAAGATGTTGCTAGGGCCAACTGTAATCTCATTAGGGACACATCAGAAAACTCAGCTCCTCAAGCAGAGGAAAACATGGTTAAATTGTTAGTGACTGCAATCTTAAATTATGCATGACTGTTGACAGCTCATAGTGTGAACAAATGCTATAATGTTTCTTTACAGATTTTCATTTTTTCGCTAAACCTCCAGTTTATCTATGCTGCTCGGGGTTATATAGAGATCAAGTTGTGAAATACTTACAGCTTAGGTGGCTTCAATTAATTTAGTTTTTTAGAAGCTGTGTATTTATTTTGCCATATATTATAATTTTACTTATGCTGCTGTTCATGTACAAACACTATTCATGTATGTATAGGACAGCAGGAGATACAGTTTTACATAATATCACTGGCACCAGGCATCTTGCTGTTCCACCTTGTCCCCAGAATAGCACAGCCAATTGACAAAGCACTGCATTTTAAAACTACCATGCTAGCAAGAGCTGAAAAACAGTATGGATTACTGCAACCAGATTCAGAGGCTAAACCATGGTGAGGTAAATGACTGTAGGTTTGGTACATGCAGTGTGCTCCCAAAGTAGAAAGGAAACTGTTTTTTCCACCTTTCAGCTTTAATCTTATCTCATTCACCTACCTGGCCTAGACCTGCTACGGCTTTCTGCCCACGTTGCTTCTGGGCAAGAATGGTCTCTAGAGCTAGTACAAATACTGGATCATTGAAATTTGCCTCCCAGTCTCTCCACTGATCACTGTTCCCTTTCCCAGAATGGGTCTGGTTTGCTGGTACAGCCCTAGTCAAAACACCCCTCCATACTGTTTAACATGCTAAAACGTCCCAGTTCAGGCTGTCTTGTTATTCTGAAAGTGTGTTCAGCTGGAAGTCACAGGACTTCCTGAGCACATAAATTTCTACAAGCAGCCAGATGGTGCAATCAACTTCCCAAGAAAAAAGAAAGATATTTGGTACAGGCATAGTCACATACCTATGGGAGTCAATTATCTGAACCTCATATCCTTCTAATTACCCTTTTTTATGAGAGGGAGGTTTTGTTTTACCTTGACATCTCCTTGCAGTGGTACTACTCAGATCTTCACTTATGAATTGCCCACAGGAGAAAGTGCTCTCCCTCCATGTGGAAATAAGCAAACTTTAAGAATGTCAGTTCAGTCTGCAACACAGTGGGCACAGTGGTAAACAATATACTGTATAGTTTTACAGCATCTGCATTAAACACTTTGCTGTCTCTGTTTCCAGTGAGTAACAGCTGTCTTGAAAGTTGGACTACACAGCTCACATTTATCATAAGAGTTAACACATAAGCTTTTGATCATGAAATCCTTACCCCTGGACAGGGTATTGCATCAATGAGATCTAAAAGTAAGTTTCCTCAAAAATGTGGTAGCTAAAGCCTACCATCAGAGAGCCTATTCCAGAGGGGAGGCTGTAGGACTGCAGAAATTAGATTACAATTCTTCTGAAGGCAAAGTGAAAGAATATCTTTTCTGGAAACACAAGCTCTGTGAGAGGAAAGTATCCAGGTCCACAGTAGGTTATCTGCTGCTGGGAAAGCAAGCAGCACAGAGCAGGCACATATGCTTTAGTCTTTCCATCAGCATTGCTCAGAAAGACTGTTTTGAGGAGGCCATTGTTCCCATTGTTGCTCTCTCTCCAGCCATGATTCCATTTTTTCCTTAAGGTACTCCATGTAGCAAAAAAAGAGCTTGGAGGTGAAAACTTCTCTGAAGATCAAGTGAACGGAGAAGCCTGAAAGATTAAGAGGTCTTTAACTCTTTGAGAGGAAAGCTGGATTTAAGATGATGTCCAGTGCACTCTCCCTCAGATTCTCTATAGGACCACATACTGTTACTCCATCTTGATGCATTATTTTATGTCAGCAATAGCTTGTAGTGATTCCTTGTAACTTGTTGCAGTTAGATGTTGTATTTATTTTGATGTCTCAAAACACTTTATGCAAGCACAAAGTCTGTGGCCTATGATGCATGTCAAACTGCTTATTTTACAGAAAGACATGATGTTAAAGCACATAGGTCCAATATTTTGGGTATAACATATTTAAAAGTTTTATGTAGAAGAGTTTTTGACGTCTCTTACTGTTTGTCTTCTAAATTTATCTAAAGGTATCTGAAGTTCATCTACAGATGCTCAGAATTTATCAATATGGGAAGCTCAACATCTAACAGAAATCTGAATAAAATTTGGATATGGAAATCTGACATCTTTCTGCTTATCGTTAGTCACATGAGTTGGGGTAAAACATAGGTATCTAGTCATTAACACAAGTTTCTGTTGTCATTTTTTAGTATCAGGGAAATTCAGGACATCTGCATGCAGCTAACAGATTATATAAATCCTGTGGAGATTATCTGTACAGAGAATGATATATCTACATGCATTTGTATGAAGAAGTTCGTGCTCTTCTGGAGTGGCAGGAAGACTAGGTGGAATATTCTTTAGTGCTTACAATTCCTGAGAATACTTATCCCTGGAAAATTGAATCACACTTACAGAGATATCTAAATTTTCATCAATTTTGAGTGAGTAAAAACAGGAGAAATCCAAACCCTATGAACTTTCTTTATATCAATCAGTAGAAAACATGACATTCCATAGGGTGGAATTGAGAACCTGAAGTGCATAACAGAGTTTTATCGTAGTTCTGATAATATGTCCATAAACAACATAAATGAAGAATTTATTGTGCTGTCTACTGTTTTTATAGGCTACAGCCATTCCAGAAGAATTACAACCTCTTTCACTAGGAACAGGTTGGAAGTCTTTTTGATTAACTACTTTTAGTATTGTAGGCACTGAAAAGTTGGACATCTTGGTTCCTGTCACCCTGACAATATTTAAGAAAAATTTACAGAACAGAGTTGCACAGAAACTGTCAGAATCAGAAACTCATCCTTTTCAAATATGCCAAATAGATTCTATCCCTCTCTCTTATGTAAATTTTCCTTTACTGTTTGGTAAAATTCGAAACAAGGTCTCTAACCCTTCAGTCTGCAACATAGTAAAATCCAGTAAACAAAATGTTTTCCCATCTGTTTCAAGTGAATGAAGAAGGAGCTATTATAAATACAACTGTGGTGCATGAAAATCATATAGGCCTCAGCCAGATAGAAAGGTTATGGTTATTTTTAACACTTCAGATTAAAATTACACCAAGAACAGTCTTCTGGTTTATGCAATAAAAAATAAACACATTTAAAATAAAGTTTATTGCATGATAGATGGAAATGATAGTAGCTGATATCTGTAAGACTTATGTGAATATATTTCATTAATGGAAATACTAATTATGAACATAAAATCTACATATTGTCTTGAAACATACTTCTAATTCTCCTAACAATTTGGGTTAACTGCTCAGAAAAGCTTTTTCTAAATATTAGGAAATTGTCACAAAATCAAAAAATTTAGTGCAGGTTGCACAGTGAGTAGAATTATATATATATTTTTGCATTTGGGTAAAAACATTCCTAATCCATCTGCAAGGATCTTGTTTATATTGTTAACTATGTCTCTGACCAGTTATTGGTTCTTCTCCATGTATGAGTGTTAACAAGCCATGTCCAAAATGCCTGATGAGTTGTAGAATTAAGTTTTTGGGAGACCATTTTCAAGTATTCAATGCCAAGACATAATTACAGATTTCCAGCCCTCATCATGCTTCCAAAATACATGTGTCTTTTTAAGGTATGCACAAGTTGAGGTAACATAAATGTCCAGTCATGCTTACAAAATATAAAAAAAGCCAAATGTTTCTGTGTAAAGAATTAACCTACCCCACTTTATATTTCAATTCATTTTACTATAAAATTGTACGTGATGAAATACACTTTTTTTTTTTTTTTTCATTCATAATTCTTTTTGGTCTTTGGAACCTTAGTCTACTCTCATTTACAGGGGAAAAAATCCAAGAGTAAACTTTTAAAGTGAGCAATGTGGTTTAACCCTAGTGTATTATCCATATATTTTGTACTTTAGTGGTCACTGGGTTGCTAAGTTGTTTATCTTCATAGTACACTACAGTTTATGTTGATTTATCTGACTGACAAATCCCTCATGGGTTAACTGAGTGATATTTAAAATAAGATACAACAAATTAAACATTATTGCAAAATATGCGGAAAAAATATTTTTTATATTAGCTAAGATTTCTGAAGACATAAGGCAACAACTAGACTGGCTTTATCAAAAAAGTAAAATCAGTTAAATAATAATCAGCTCAACATAAGAAACATTGCTGGTGGAATTCTGAAATAATATTGCTGGTGGAATTCTGAAATAATATTTTGCAGAATAAAAATTAACTTGAGAATTTTTCTTCTTCTTGTCCAACACTTTTTGGTTATTCTATTTTTTTTTTCTTCATTGGCCTCCATCAAAGTAAAAAAATGCATTATGCATTGATTTCATTACTCCACATTGAAACTCACCCATAATTATATGTTTGATGAGTTTTGTGTTTGAAGAGCTTTACAACATCTAGAATTAAAAAAAAAAAAAAAAAAAAAAAAAAAAGCAAGCAACCAACCAACCAAACCAAAACCAACACAACGACAATAAAACCAAACCCCCATCATTTAATTTTGATGCATCCCCAAGGCTTGCTCTGGAAGGTGAACTCATGTGATATATTTAGTGTCAGAGTAAGATCTGAGTTTACCACACAAATGTTGAGAAAGTGACATTTTAATAGCTGGTGTCCTAAAATCACCAATGGGGAAGGATATTTACTTCAGTTGCAGTGCATCCCTTGTTCTCTGCCAATATCTGGAATCACTATTTGCAATTCATATCCATAACAGATGAGAATCCTTATCCGAGACACTCCCTTAAATAATCCTTTTTATTTAGACTACAAGAGCTTATTGTTGCTACATTTCTAATTTCATTAATGACTACTGTGTAAAAAAACTTTAGAATCCTTACATGAACCAAGAGTGTTAGTTAATTATGAGCATAGTAGATTTATAGAGATATTTTTGTATATATTCTGTATTTGTGTTGCCACCACAGCAAAACTTTATTTCTTAAATTTTAAATAACTGTCTAGCATAGAATGCATTCAGGAATAAGATAAAATGTCAGATAAGCTCAGCTCAGCAGCTCTTAGGCAGCTGGGCTAAGAGACATTGATTACACAACACATTGAAATTTGAGAATGTGTTTTTTTCCAATCTGACAGTACATAGTCACCTATTGAAAAATAGTTTGCTCTTTGAAGTGAAACATAGCATAGCAGAAAATGATAGCTATCTGTGGTCCTCTGCAAGACATTGCAATCAATGGGAAAATCAGCCTATCCTAAAGGCTTCCAAGGCACTAAACGTTTTATGGGGAGCAAGTTGAGTTCAAAAGACAAGAAGTACTGCTGGCAAGTGTACTAACATGCTTTCATTAATTTCTCAGTTCACTCAAACTATACTGCTGATGGAAAAGTACTAATAATGTTTGATGAATCAAAAAACCAAGCGAGATCATCGAAGTAAACAAGTTAATCTGACACTGGTCCTGGAAAACAAAGCACAAAAACTGATTTAGAATCTTTTGGATAAAAATTGAAGGAGAGTACAATGCTAAATGCCAGTCAGAACTGTGTAATGGAAAAATCTTGTCAAAAAGTTTGAGTTTCTTTTAATGAGATTATAAATTCAGCTCACAAATGTAAGGCCTTTGTTGAGTATTTGAATTCTTCCTGCAAAACCTCTGATTAAAAACACCTGTACACACACACAAAATTGGCATAGCACAATATGAACAAAATCTGCTCTAGATGCATAATTAACATTTCAAATACTGTTGGTGGGATTGTGACTGAAGGGGATGTTTTTAGCAGGGTTGGATAGGAATCACTATTAAGTCCTAAGATATACAACATTTCCTGCAGGAAAAATCTAGAAATAAATTTTAAGTTGCTATTGATAACAGAAGAATGATACAGAGGTAGGTGAAATGATCTTTAACAGTAATGTTAATCATATAGAGTGGTTTAATGAGTTCATCTCCCGTGATCTTATAAACAAGCTGCTTTGTGACATAGTGGAAAACAGACACAGGATTTGGAATAAAGCAAACAGGAAAGAGCTATGGAAAATGGGACCGTATCCTTGAAAAATATTCAGTGTTTATAGCAGATAATTAATTTATTCTGAGCTCCCACTATGATTTAGTGTTATAAAAGGTTAATAAAGTACTTGCCCATAAAAAATGAGCAGAGTGAATAGACATTTGTTAACAGACACACTAGCCATACTAACTTCTACTAGGATCTTTTATCTAGAGAAGAGACTGCATCATGAACTATCAACATAAGGCTAAACCTAGATATACTTAGATGTGAAGTGTGGCAGAAATATTTTACAGTGGAATGAAATAATATCTAAAATAGTTATCACTGTATTCATTGAATCTTCATTTTCTGAGATCCTGGAATTTTCCTCTCATAGGGACTTAGTATGGGAAAAATCAGATGAAATATCATGGTTTATCTCATTTATCAGATTTCAGAAAAGTATCTAATAGTTTTTAAAGGTTCAAGTCTCTTCCATCTAAATACTATCATTCTAAATAGGTCAATATTGCAGTAAACTAAATGGTGTGTCCCCTCAAATGCATTGTTTTTCTTCAGAAGAAGGTTACCAAAATCTGTGTCTCTTTTTTAAAAATATAGAAATTTTCCAGAAGGAAACAAAAGAAACAAAGAAACTGAGCAGACATGTCTATAGGCTAAGTAACTGAAGGAAAAAAAAGGAGTTCATTACAGCTTGAGGGTTTGTGTATCAAGTCATTGTGTTTTGGAAAGAATAGAATAATTTCTCTAAGTGGTTATCTCAGAACCAAAATTTCAATATCATGTTCAAAACTCAGTACTATGTCACAAACTGTTCATAAACAAGAAAATGTTCCTAAAGAGGATGTCTCAAACAACTCGGGTGGAGTGCCCTGTGGAGAAGTGGAGAGAACTTGCAGAGGTGGGGCAGTGGGCCACTTCTCTCCCCCTCCCTCTTGTTGTTGCCCAGAGACAGAACTTGCCTAACTGTGCAGGTACAAGCCAGAGGAAATGAGAATTTTCTGGAACAACCTATTGCACAGGTGTAAGAAAAACTATAGAAAGGCAGCACCCCACATGTGTCTGTCAACCCACCACCTATGGACCAAGCTGGCTATTCTGCAACAACACGGGATCCAAGGGTGGTGATCTCCTCTTTTCCTATCCCCTCCTCCTCTCTTTTACCTTTCTGCTCTTTCCTCTTTCTGCTCTTTCTCTTACATATATTCATGTGTACAAGTTTTGTAGAAGTTGAATTGCGATCAGTTGGTCATAGATGTGTCTCGTTGCCAAAGTGCCTTTGTTTGTTCCCAGGATGGATAGTTACCAGTTGATTGTTGCCAGATTGTCTCCATTCACTCACTAAAGTGGTCAGTTAATAAAGTCACCAGCACAATTTTTCCTCTGAGTCATTGTGGTTACTCGTCCCATCCTGCAGCTCTGTTGAGCAGAGAGCAACTCTTCTACCCGCACACAGACTCTCAGGGAATTCAAAAGATTCATCTCCCTTGTAACACACTGTGTGGGATGAGACAGCTATATCAGAAATAAAATTAAAAATTCAATCTGTCCTGGTTCATCTAGGATAGGGTTAAGTTTCCCCAGCAGAGAGGGGGAAGGGATCTCCAGCCGGGTTATTCATACCATGCTGATGTCAGGTCCAGGTGCAGCAGCGTGGGAACTTTTTCCTTTGTGGCTTTGGTCGCAGGGAGCACACAGCGGGCTGTCTGTAACCACTGTGGTATTTCTCTGTATATATTTTGTCTTGTTTACTGTTATTACTGTTTGTTGTTGTTATTATCACTACTGTTGTTGTTCAGATTGTTTATCACACTGTTGTATTAAATCTCTTATTTCAACGCCGGGGTTTGTGCCTCACTTCCAGCCTGTCTGGTCTGAGGGTGGGGGAGGGACAACGGCAACGTGGTCTCTGGTCCCGGCAGGGCCTAAACCACCACACAATCTTAAATAGAAAATAAAGGATTTGAAAGAGAAGGAAAAGAAAAAACAAACAGGAGGACCAAAGGAAATCTATTGTTTAGATTAGAAGATTCAGATATGCACATCTTGATGTAGTGACAACTGCCAACATGTATCACAAATTATTTTTGCTTGAGTATCCATGGAAAAGAGTTAGCAGTTAGCAAAGTGTTGTAAATTTTCATCACATCATACTCCTCTGTTGTTGCTTTGTGAATACCGGTGCACTGAAAAGATGTGTAAAGGAAAACAAATGAAAACAAGGCAAAGAGCTGAGGAATTGTAGGTCTGTAAAACCTAAAAGAATGTATCTTTTAGTGTGTACTGAAAGTAAATAATCAGCAGAAGGTAAACTTGTATTACCTGGGAGATTAACTAGTTGATGCAAAGGAGATTTTCTTGGCTAGCTTCCATGATTCTTTGGGATATTGTATTGTGTAAGAAGTTTCTCTTCAGAGTAAAAGCCTTTCAAAAACGCTCATGAAATAACCTGTGTAGGAATGGAATGAAATCTTATTGCCAGTGTTTCAGAGAAAGGGGGACTAACTAGTACCAACTAAGAATATCTCAAGAACATTTCTTTCCTGTTACTCTCTACATTGGTATCTATGTGTCAAAAATCAGGATATAAATGCATATTATTCTTAAACAATGGTGTCTAAAATAAGTGTTACATGATGAAGTTTTGGATGATTTCAGCATGATTCCAGTACAACTAACCCTATCTGATACTGTAATATTCCTTTGTATTAACAAAGGCCATTAAAAAGTTAATTCCTGAAGACTATATATATACATATATCTATGTAAATGACTATGATTTAAACTGAATCAGTACTGCAATATGGAAAAAACAGTCCTGGGAATCCCCTCCTCTGCTGTTACAGATAAACAAACATTAACTTCCTTGGAATTTCATTGATTCTAGATGAAGATCTGTCTGTCTCTTATTTCTTTTGACAGTGAACAGAAGGAAGTTAACTTTTGAAAATTCATAGTATTTCTGTAGTTCATCTTTCAGTAAAGAAACATCTCTGTGGATGCCAAGAATCCTGAGAACTTTAAGGCTGAGTCTGGACATTCATAGTCCTGCTTAACCTGATATAGTTAATAACACCATCCCTCCCTACTTAATTTCTAAATATTGATTCCAGCCCTCTGCTCACACCCCATGTTGTGCCATCGCAAATGTTTAAATTGTGCTTTGCTCAATCTGTCTGTTTTAAGATGAAGTGAGTTGCCCTGTGGGGATGTGAATTTGCCTTCAGTATCTACAAAAGTAAGCAGAAGTGACTAGCTTAAATTGTCATGGCTAACTTTTCAATACTCACATGAAAGCAAATGAATCCCATCTATAGGAAACTACTGTGCCCTGCATATGGTTACTCAGGGAAGCATCCTGTTTTTATGTAAACTAGCAAAAATGCCCTTTGTCTTGTGGAAAACTGATAAAAATACCAATTATTCCATATCTCAGGTTTCTAGTAGAACAAAGAAACTGAAAGATAGTATGCTAATAATATTGGTTCTATCATTTCCCATATATTGCATTAGAAAAACCATAGAGCAATCCAAAACATAGAGCCCCTTTCCATGTCACATAGAGGATAAAAAATTCCATTTTGCTGTAATATAAGTTCATTAGTTCTTGTTCTAAGTGGCATGTATACATAGAGCATAGTACATTTTTTTATTTATTTGAAATTTTTCTCTTTACATGTAGTCAGACCTTTTTTACTTAGGATAAATTACTCAGTTCTTTCAAATGCTTGCTATTGGTCACAATGTAACTGACATCTCACTACTCCACTTGTTCTTTTCTGGATTCTGTTCATTGCATCCCAGCTTCTCAAGACTCATAACCCAAAATGGAACAATGTCCCAGCTCAGGCCCCCTATGTTGAAATTAATTAGGAGTATAAACTTCCTCCTATTATCCTTCTACTACAATGTAGTATCCTTCTAATACAATTAAAAATATTTATTTTTAGTTTCTTTAGTATTGTTTTGGTTTGGTTTGGTTTGGTTTGTGGGATTTTTGGTCAACAGCTTGCACTTTTCTCCATGATGTTCAGCTTGTATTATAACCCATATATAATTTTCAAAAAAAATGTTAACCCATTTTTTCCATACTGTACACAGCTGATTTTACCTGCCCTTTGTACTTTCCACTTGTCCCTGTTGAATTTCTTCCCATTTTCTAGCAGATTAATGGTTTTTCATGGTCACTTGGAATTTAAATCCTTTCCTTCAAGCATAGTTGCAATCTCTCTCAACTACATGCCACCTGCAGATTTAATAAGCATATTCTCTATTCTATCAGTAATGTCAGTAATGCATGTGCATTATGGATCCACTACTGCTTTCCAGTCTTTCAGGCGAGAGGTTATGACATTTGTGAAAGCTGTACTTAAGAATAATATGTTTTTTTCTATCGGTAAAGTCCATCTTTGTGTGAGGAAAAAATGTCTGATTATCCAAGAAATATAAGTAACAATTAGAAATTTATCAAGAGGCTACAGTTTCTGATCATAACAATTAAGAGTAATAATTTCGATATAAAGTGTTAGGTGCTTGAAATAGCTTTGGAAGAATAAAGAACTCTCAAAATAGAATGTGCTGGGTGTTGGAGTCAAGGTGTTGGCAGTGTGGACTACAGTGGTGTCTTCTGTGAGGAGAGGCTGGGACTGCCCCATGATGGACACAGCTGGTTCCAGCCAGCTCCAAAGGACCCACCACATGGAACATCTGAGGCACTCAGCCATGGGTTTAAAAAAGGGCATAATGCTTCATGGACAGAGGAAAAAGTGTGGTGGAAGGAAGAGGGAGAGAGCGAGAAACAACTCTGTGAGTACCAAGGTGAGAGAAGGAGGAGGAGGAGGAGGTGATCTAGGTGCTGGAGCAGAAACTCGCCAGCAGCCCTTGGAGAAACCATGTGGAAGCAGATTCCTTGACAGGAACTGCATCCTGAGGAGAGCCTGTACTGGTGAGGACCGTTTTTTCCTGAAGGACTGAAGCCTGTGAAAGCCCATGTCCAAGAAGAGGAAAAATGTTGGAAAGAAAGCAGCATAGTACTATATACTGACTGTAACCCCCCCACCCCTTCCCATTACTCAGCAGAAGTAATGGAGTAAAGTGCTCAGAAGTGAAGGAATTAAATTGGGCATGGCAAAGGGGCAAGGAAAGGTGTTGCTTTAATTTTTCTTACAAATATATTTTATCTGTCAATAAATTAAGTCAATTTTCACCAAGTTGAGTCTGTTTTTCCCAAAACATGAACTGTTGGGCAATCTCTCAGTCTTTATCATGACCCCAAAGATTTTTCATTATATTTTCTCCTTCTATCCCACTGAGGACAGGGAGAGAGTGAGCAGCTGGGTGGAAGTTTGGCTGTTGGCCATGTCTAACCCAGCACATAGAAATACTCTTTCAATCTACTGACATGGTTCCTTCTGCCTGTTTACACTGTACCTTATTCAGAGCAATGAAGAAACAGCCTATGTTTGTGCTGACAGGATCATAACACTTACAAAGCATGCTGCTTGGCTATTATGCTGGTTGAAAACTTGCTTTGAAAACCATACTCACCATGTCTTCTTTTGACAATGCTTTGAAAATAAAGCCTCCCTGTGGTAAATTCAGTCTCGTGCATCTTATGATTCTTCAACAACAAAACCAGAAATTTATCCAAATATTCATCTTCTGAATAACAGCATTTAAAAATGCATTTTTAAATATTCATACATATTTGTATAAAGAGTTGGAGAAGTCCCAAGGAAATCCAGTACAAAAATGGAAAATGTTGTGGAAAAAAATCTGTTCTCTACTTTCCTAAGTTGAACTAGTATTAAAAATCAACTAAAGAGCATCAGAGTCATATTTTGTTTTGACTGTGGTGAGTTTCTCTTCACAAATCAAGGGAACAATCCTGGTCTGAAATCACATAAAATCCCCCAAACTTGCATAGCCTGATAGAATTGTACTAGCTATTAAGTATAACAGCTTTCTGAATAAACAGTAGTCTTTAAAGGTAATTGAAAGTGAATTCTCAAATTCAAAACTAAAAAAAAACATGATCACAAAGAACTTTTCTCACTAATGTGGATTACTCAGTATGAGGGCAAGTCTGATTCTTTGATCAGACTATTACAGGCTGGCAATTTCACCTGCTCTCATTGTTTATATAGTTTCCACAGTGCAATAAATCGTGGAAGTACAGAAATCTTTTATTTATCACTGGATGGCTTTGCACTCCTCATAATCAGGAAAAATTTCTATGAATGACTCTTTCTGATGAGGTAGCATTAACCATTTTTTTCTACAAAGCAACTATCACAACAACAAGGAAAAGAACATTAACAATTGAAATCTTTGATGAAGTGCAAGGAATAACATGAAGGCAGAGTAGAGGTATGGACTTTGTTTTTTAAGAATACCTAATACTGCAACATGATGTATAAATATATTGTTATTTTCAGACTACTTTTATGCTGTATTTCTGTGCCAATTAATTTTAATATTCTAAGGGTGGATGGAGGCAGACAGACTATGGTGAAATATAGTTTTATGCATAGGGATTATTAGTTCAGTACTCTCTTAGATCTGAGGAATTTAAGAGATCTCCTTCTCTTAGGGAGTAACCCATCAAACTGATTTAGATATTAGTATCAAAGTCTATCTACGAGCTGTTGAAATAACTGCTATCATCAGTGAAGATGTTTCAGTAAATGTGATTTGTTGAGCTCTCTGGGCTTGATTCAACTGCCTGCACAAAGACAACTACTTACATCTGATATTTCATTCAATATCCAGGACATCTTTATGGAACTAGTTAATATAGGATATCTTTGCCTTTCTGGAATGGGGAAATCTGAGCTAAGGTACTAAACGAAACACATGACATATAAATTTGGACACTGAACTGTTCCCTAAACTCCACTGGCTCTATCTCCACTGACTATAATATAGACATCTAACTTGTGGGATTTTACAGTTGAGGCGAGATAAAACCCGCTCTGTACGTTTCAGTTCTAACTAACCAGTGATGTTAAGTAACTGTTCTGCACAGCCCATCCAGTTGTTTTATGTCACAAAACTACAGTTCAGTATCAATGTATTCAGATACTGAAAGGTAATGTAGTTGGTGGCTAGACAATTTTTTTTTTTTTTTTTTTTTCCACATTTGTAAAGCAGCAAACTTAGAGAGGCATTCTGAAAACTTCTGAATGGAGGTAACAATGAGTAAAGAATTTTCCTCTTAAGACTACCTGTTTGTTTGAATTGTGGGTGTAGAAAAGGAAGAAAATTTCTAGAAACTAAGAGAATGGTTCCAAGAAGAGTTGAAGTGAGACTGATGCTGGTGAGTAAAGCATATATCCACATGCAGTACCTTAAAGGATTGTAGCTTCCATCCAGAGAGAACATACAGACCTTTTCTCCTTCTAGCCACTTGATTCATTCCAGCAGTGATTATAGGTTACCGCTCTAGGTTGCATGATAAATCACAAATAATCTGTGAAGTCCCATGCCAAATGTTCCCCTAATCATCTATTTTATATAATGTATATCTAAGGTGTATTCTTAGACCTATTTTTAAACTAGTTTATGAGTGTCTTGAAGAAGCTGCAATATAAAATTGCATGTTTGTGCATATATAACATAATAGGCTCTGTTTCTCCTATGGATCAGTAGACATTATTATATACAAAAATTAAATACAAAAATATACAAAGATATAGTTAGATAATAATCCAGAGGAAAAAAATCTAATTTGGAATATTTTGCTAATATTATATGTAACATTGTTACAAGTGCTGTGTTGATGTTAAAATACAAAGTTACTATTTGAGAGAGAGAGAGAGAGAGAGAGGGATATGTCAATAACAAAATTATAAACCCAGCAACAGCATAATCCAGTTTCTAACAAAGTAAAGAAAGGTTTTTTTCCTGACTGGTGATATGGTTGGTCCTCCTTCCAAAGAAACTGCTATATTTTATTAATTTAAAAACCTCAAGGATTATTTCATACCTTTTGTTACTGTTGGTCCAAATTATATGTGTGTGAAGATCTTATTTAGAGCAAGAATTTTGAATGTGGCTGTACCTTCACCTGTATTCCATGGAAATACTATTCTGCTGACCTACTGCTTATATTATATACATCTCCTCATTTCATTTAAACTGTCTTTATTGTAAATTGACTATTTTATGTAAGTAGAATATAACTGGCAGTGATTTATAATCTGAAAAAAAAAAAATCTCATTTCCTCATGAGATTTCTTATGAGTGATTCAGAGCTAAATGAATGAATATTGGCTCATGACAGTGTTTGAGTCTCCAAAATGAGCGATGTTTTGTTGCTCCATAAATTTGCACAACTTCATTGTCTGTGATTGCACTTGTAAATTAAGTTGTGCTACAGAACACTCCTGGGCAATGAAACTCCCCTGCCTACACTGCTAAGCTCCTAAAACACCACTTTGGCCCATAGCAGCTAGCTTTCTGCAAAACCAAGTCTGATTGTAATACCAAAGACCAAGCATCACTTCTGATAAACAGCTTGATGTATCGCCTTTGTTGTAAAGGGTAAGAGGTGTGATACCATGGGCATAGGCTATTCAGCAGGAACACAGTATCAGGTAAGTTAGATTTATCAGTATATTTTCTAAGATGCTGTGCCTCAGAAAACCACCTATTAGCAGAAATTGCAGGTTTTTGCACTAACTCACAGAAAGAACAGTGTGCATGAAGACAAATCAATATGGCCTATTTCCATCTCACTGTTTTACCCCTATAACAAATATAAACTTGTGTCCAGTTCACCTAACAACTTCAGGTACACAGAAAACAAATACAGTTGTGTAAAAGAAGCTGTAGGTGAAACAAGACAGTGGAAAATGTTGCTAAAATTAATTATAGAGACTGAAATCTACTGGAAGTTATACTTCAGTTTATGGTCCCTGAATATTTAACTGTTTGTCTTCAGTTCTCATAATTTTTTAAAATATCTCAGTTACAGGTCTGGATCAAATCTACTTATTTGACTGCTTATTGGTTTGGGTGAACTATCAAAAAAGTTTCCAAGTTTTACTTACAATAAATTGCTCTGAACTTACAATAAATTGTTCTGTTGTCTTTCCTCATGTTATCTTTGAAAGTAGATGCAACGTGGATGAGAGCTCAGAAAGCTGATTTGCATAAGTGAACTTAGTAAACATACTTAACAATGCTTTATTTGTTCTAAATGATAATCAAAGCTGTCCTATTATCACTTAGGAAGACTTCAGTGAAAGCACAGGTTTTCAAAGCCTTCTGTACCTTTAATCACTAAGTAGTTACACTGTTTTCTGCCCTTCTGAAATTTTTGTTATGTTTATATGCTTTGGCACAATATAAAAGGGACCAAGACAGGAAAAATTCATCAGATGATAGCTCATACCATTTAATGTAAAAACTAACAGGACAGAATATTTTTTGTCACTGACTATAAAAAGAATCGTGATGGCTGGACTAAATGTCTAACAGACATCTAAACCAGGGTAGAAAATATCTCTAGTCTAATACTTATCATTAAGAGTGGATTTAACCACTAGAAGTTGCACATCACAATGTATAAAGGCAGTCATGGAATGAACTGACAGAACTAATCTTGGGGCAGCAGACAGAACCCCTTTTACTCTTGTGTTGCTGTGACCTGAATACCAGGTTTGCAGAGCCACCATCCTGTTGGATCACATCCTCAGATGAGCTAACTGACCAATACCAGGGGAATTTGGGATATATGCATAATACAGTTACAAGAAACTAGGGAATGTCAAAGCAACAAAGGGTGTCTTTGTGAAATTAGTCATTCCCACCACCAGGCAGGTGCCAAATAGTTAAATTTTAATTTTATTTGTGTAGAAAGGCCTAGAGGATCTATGTCCTTTTCTGAATCAAGTCCTAAATAATTTAACATTTATTTATGAATAATATGGAGGTGATTGGTGGCAACCAACATGGCTTCCCCAAGGGAAAACCCTGCCTTACAAATTTGGTGGCCTTTTATGATAGAGTGACAGCATCGATAGATAAGGGAAGAGCAACTGATGTTATTTACCTGGACTTGTGCAAGGCCTTTGACACCGTCCTTCATGATATCCTGGTCTCCAAGTTGGAAAGACATGGATTTGATGGATGGACCACTCGGTGGATAAGGAATTGGTTGGAAGGCCGCACTCAAATTATTGTGGTCAATGGTTCAACGTCCAAGTGGAGACCGGTGACAAGTGGTGTCCCTCAAGGACTGGTATTGGAATCGGTACAGTTTAATATCTTTGTGGGTGATATGGATAGTTGGATGGAGTGCACCCTCAGCAAGTTTGCCAGTGACACCAAGCTGTGTGGTGTGGTTGACAGACTGGAGGGAAGGGATGTGCCATCCAGAGGCACGTGGACAGACTGGAGAGGTGGGACCAGGCCAACCTCATGAAGGCCAAGTGTAACGTCCTCCACCTGGGTCGGGGCAATCCCAAGCACAGATACAGTCTGGGCAATGAGTGGATTGAGAACAGTCCTGGGGAGAAGGACTTGGGCATGTTGGTGGATGACAGGATCAACATGAGCCAATAGTGTGCGTTTGCAGCCCAAAAAGTCAACCAGATTCTGGGCTGCATCAAAAGAAGTGTTGTCAGTAGGTCGAGGGAAGTGATTCTGCCCCTCTACTCTGTCCTCGTGAGACCCCACCTGGAATACTGTGTCCAGCTCTGGAGCCCCCAACACAAGAAGGATATTGAACTGTTAGAATGAGTCCAGAGGAAGGCTACCAAGATGATCAGAGGGCTGGAACACTTCTCCTATGAAGACAGGCTGAGACAGTTAGGTTTGTTCAGCCTGGAAAAGAGAAATCTCTGGGGAGACCTCATAGTGGCCTTCCAGTACCTGAAGGGCACCTACAAGAAGGCTGGGGAGGGACTTTTTACAAGGGACTGTAATGATAGAACAAGGGGTAATGGGTGGAAGCTGAGGGAGGGAAGGTTTAAATTAAATATAAGGAAGAAGTTTTTTACTGTGGGGGTGGTGAGGGTGGTGAGGCACAGGAACAGGTTGCCCAAGGAGGTTGTGGATGCTCCATCTCTGGAAGCGTTCTGAGCCAGGTTGGATGGAGCCTTGAGCAACCTGATCTAGTGGGAGGTGTCCCTGCCATAGCAGGGGGGTTGGAACTAGACGATCTCTGAGGTCCCTTCCAACCCAAACCATTCTATAATTCTATGATTCTATAAATCTACTGCTTCTTCCTTTTTTTTTTTTTTTTTTTTTCCGTTTTTTTTCTTCACTACATTAAAGGTTGTTGACTCCTTGTTTTAGGTAAGGAACTGTTAAATGTGAAGAGGCCAGGAAGAAGGCTTCCTGGGGTCATCTGTGATTTTAGATGCATCAAGATTTGCACACTTATAATACCAAATTTTGAAGAGTCAGCTACAGAATTTCTGAAACCTAGGTTAGTAGATGTTTAAATGGTCCCAGAACCCGATACACATAAAATTCCACATCATCTTCACATATCCTGAGGAAAATAATTTCAAATAAATTACTTAAAATCCCTTCTTATTTTATTACACATTTCTTTCCATTCTTTTATTTCTATATGTAAAAAATAAAATACATTCTGCTCAGGGTCATAAAAGATTCCTAATAGCAGAATTAGGAGAAAATGTGGCTTTTTTCCATTATGTCATAGTCTAGTAGGCATGACTGTGATCATTTTATGTTCAGTTTTACACTTGCAAGAAACTGGATCATTATGTTGTTTTTCTGTTATTTTATACTTATTCTACCTGTCTTCTTTTGGAAAATAATGTCCATGAGATTTTCACCCACTCTCAGTGAAATGGAATTTATACACTCCTAGCTGCATACTGGAGTTATCTTGAAGGGAAAAAAGGAACAGAAATTTTTGTTTTATTATAGATTTGGGATTTTATTTCCGTTTATACCAGATGAATTAGAGAGACAGAACTGGAATGCAGTAGAATATTTGAAAACATTCGGTATGAGGAAACACACATGAACCGAACCCTTTCTTCAAAACTTGTTACTTCTGAAGACAGAAGGGAAAGAAAAGAAATAGAGTAAAAGTGAAAATATGACTGGTTAATTTGCAGATAAAGCAAAGAAAACAATTAATCATTAATTTTCAGTAATATTGATTTTTAACTGAGCAATTCTAAACAGCAATTTTCAAACAAATAAACCAACTAATCTACCTTTTAAAATAGAAAATAATTAGTCCTGTAGAGGAATAGTTATTTCTTTAATATTTGCTTTTAGTTTTAACTCATCTTTCTACACCTAGAAGGAATTATTTCTAGAATTTTGCAGATCTGTGAGAAAATTTATTTTCCATTTCCACTACCCTCAGTGTGTAATTAACTTATCTCCACTAAAACTGTATAATGAGTATAAATATGTAGACATACAGAAGATGGAAATTAGTTTTTGAAAGATCTCAAGACTGATATTATTCTTAAAAAAAAAAAAAAAAAGAAAGAAAAAAACCCAGAAGCTTTTAAAACAATCAGTGTAAAATATTTGTTCTAGAATACTGATGAAAGCTATCTTTTATGATGATTGACATGTTCAAGTGGAGCATAGTTTCTAATAACACCAACAAATATTTAAATAATTTAAATGAAAACATAAATGTGTTTAATAGCCTTGAGCTGGCAAAAACTTCCCCCTTTCATCAGTATGAAATAATGCTAGACAGAAAAATTCTGAAGCATTTCAATTTTTGATTGAACAGAATTCTCTAATGAATATTCTTCCCTCTTACCCAGATAAAGCAGTATGCAAGCTGGCAGATTAATGTGTAATTATGAATTCACTGGTGAGAGAGATCCTCAACTGGTGTACATTATTTTTAGTTTATTTTACTTCTAACAAATCAGGCCTTGGGAGAATCTCCTCAAAGAATCAGGACTCGAATCCATTTATGATGCTGGGAAATATCAATGGATGTGCTCTTAACATCTTTTCCCAAAACTGCTGGAATTGGAGATGAACTACCAAACATAGATTTAAAATGTTCATAAATATCCAGATGGAATAACAGCCTAATATATGACTTTAGAAGCAAGTTCATGGAGGAAAACACCAATTTTTTAAAAAAACCTTTGTGTTCCATTAAGCCATTTTTCATGTGACTTTTCCAGTTGGGCAAATTTAAATGAAAAGTTACAAAACTGTGCACAGTAATATTTACCTCATTTGTGCTGTAATCTTTCTTTTCTTGATTATTTAGAATTTTGAACGCTATTGTTTTAAAATTAACTATTAAATATCCAGCAATACTAGATATGATTATACAGCTTGCACCTTATCCTAACATGCTTTGTTAATGGATCAGATTTTGCTAGTTGGATATTCACCCCAATCAGGTTTTCTTTTACCCTTCCACCCCTCCAGAAGTGGGAAACAGCTACTGAAGCTATTGAATTCTACCTTACACCAGGAAAAGTGGAAGGAATTTTTGGGAGGACGGGAGATAAATACAGCAAATTCTAGTCCAGCAGTCCATAAAGAAAGAACAGCAAATGTTCTTGATTGTGTACACAGAGTCCATAGACACAGAGACTAACTTCCTCCTGAGACTTCAAATCTCTTTCTTGCTTTATCTCCAGCTACCTTCCAACAATACATTAGGATAAAAACTATCTCATGTCAGTATGACATTCAGACACTTCTGGATTGTAACTTTTATTTCAATTAAAATTAATTTCTATAAATTTCATAAGTAGTTTGATTAGTTTATTGGTTTCTTACACACATCAGCATCATGCGGCTTCTTAATGGTTTCCTACATTACTTAAGAAAAACAGTACTGTAAGAATTTTACACAGCAAAATTCAGAGGGAGACTTATTGGAAAGGAAAATTACATTTATTTATGAAATCTCTGAGTAGATGTTACCTGTTTGCATTCATTGTCTCATAAACTTATTTCACTCATCTTCTCGTAAACTCATACTATCAGGATCCAAGATGTATATACCCAAGATCCAGAGAGAACCATGTGTGTGCCACTGAAAACAAGAGATGCCAGCTATTAGGTCTTCACCACACCTCTGGGGTTCTTCTTGAGCAGCAATGATAAATTAGGTTTTGGACAGTTATTTTGTACATTTTATGAGTTATCAGTTGTTAGTGGCTGGTTCAGTGTCTTGCTTATTTCCATCACATTAAACTTTTAGCAAGGTTGCATTATGTGTTTTTCTACAGTGGAAATATATCTGTTTTCTTGATGGACTAACTTGAAAACGAAGGGCATAACTGATATGTTACCACCTTGTTGTTGACCTCCTGTTTTTGGAACGGAGAGTCATTTACTGTTGTATGGGAGTGCAGGCCATCTGCTCTTGACATCAGCTTATAAATGTTGGAAAGATGTTATTTCTGATCAGGACAGACCATGGTTTTAACCCTTGCTATGTTGTTCCTTCTGTTATTTACACAGACACACATTTACATTCATACTTGGTTTGTACCAATCTTAATGTCTCTGTTACAAGTATCTACAGTATAATCCTTATGAATGCTACAAATTCCTTTTTCAGAGAATGGACAATTACATAGAGTACAACCAGTCTTGTACCTGAAATTGTACTTACAGTGTGCATTGAAAGTTGTATGAAATTTTTATATAAAAGAGGGTAGAGCATCTCACACACAATAGTACAAAATGAGGATGGAATATATCACAAAAGCAATTAAGTGGGTGTTCTTTAAAAATTTTCTCCTTTTGAATTTTTCATTTAAGAGAGATTGAAACCACTGAGAAATTCACTATATCTGAAATTTGATCAGAACTTGAATAGACTGGGCAGAAAACAACTGTATTATTTGCATTGGTTTTAGTATTGCCAGTTAAGGAGAAGCACATTACCTTTGGGAAATGGTTAGAAGACTGAATAATAAACCAAGATTTCATTTCCTGTTTTCACAGTCACTTACCAGTGCATACAAATGCAAGAATCAGTGCTTCCAAGAGTTGACAAGTACACTATTCAAATGTCACAATTATCTGGTGTCTTTGAGTCAACATAACTTACGTTTCTCAGTCCAAGCAATGTAA
Organism: Athene noctua; assembly: GCF_965140245.1. Taxonomy (NCBI): domain Eukaryota; kingdom Metazoa; phylum Chordata; class Aves; order Strigiformes; family Strigidae; genus Athene; species Athene noctua. The sequence goes on from NC_134037.1 coordinate 213,254,081, forward strand.
TGACGATCCATGCTCATGTTATTGTGCCATAACATCTTCCACTTTTCATTTTCTGGTCTATCTGAATGCATATTCCTCAGATTTTTGTTTTCTTAATTTCCTGTTGCCGTGGATGCAATCATAAAGTGTCTTCCTTGATGTTTATAAAATATTTATCTGTCACTCCACCTGATGAGTTTATTCAAGCTTTGAGAAAATCCTTTGAAGTGTATTGTCTCTCTCAGTGGTCTTTTGATATTGACTCTAACACTCTGTTGTGCTGATAAAAAGTATTTACCGTAGTAGCATGCAGAGACAAAGATTAAAGAACTAGGAAAGCCAGTCTTCCTATGCTGCCTCTAAAAGTAAAGACAAATTCCAGCTTTCATTCTGAGTCTGCATTCAGCGAACTTTCTCATCTCCATAAGATAGATGAAGGTATCCTACCTTCTACTTTCTGTCTATAAGGGATTGTCTCATCCCATGCAGTGAGGTGGATCTTTTTAATTCCCGGAGAGCCTGTGTGCCAGTGGAAGAGTTGGTCTCTGCTCAACAGAAATGGAGGGTGGGCCAAGTCACAAAAATGACTCAGAGGAACTATTATGCTGGTGACTTAATTAACTGACGACTTTAGTGGAGGCAATCTGGCAACAACCTGGCAACAATCAACTGGTAACTGTCTAGCGAACGAATAAAGGTACTTTGGCAATGAGACTATTTTCCTAGTAACCCATCACCAATCAACCGATAGGAATTGAATTCATACAAAACTTATATACATACATATATGAGAGAGAGGGAGAAGAGAGAGAAAATGAAAGATAAAAGAGAGGAGGAGGGGATAGGAAAAGAGGAGATCACCACCCTTGGATCCCATGTTGTTGCAGAGTAGCCAGCTTGGTCCATAGGTAGTGGGTCAACAAAAACACACATGGGGTGTTGCCTTTCTATAGTCTCCCTCACACATGCACAATAGGTTGTTACAGAAAGTTCTCATTTTCTCTGGCTTGTACTTGCACGGTTAGGCAAGTTCTGTCTCTGGGCAACAACAGGGGGGAGGGGGAGAGAAATGGCACACTGCCCCACCTCTGCAAGTTCTCTCCACTTCTTCACAGGGCATCCTACTCCAGTTTTTGAGACATCCTCTTCATGAATAATTTCTGGTTCATGAACAGTTTGTGACAAGGATTCTACCTTCCTTCAGTAAAACTGAATACTTTAACATGTATCACTACGAAAAGGAAAGAGGGCTCCTTTACTATATCTTTCAGAGTAAATCCTCCATCTCAGGTCTTTCATGTCTCCTTGAAAACCAATGCTGTATTTCCTCAGGTGGAGCATTTGTCATGCAAAACTGGGACAGAAAGAAAAGTGCACAAACAGGAAGCAAGCAGCTGTATACTCCAGGTTCCCTGATAAAAACTGCCCACTTGCTAGGACTGCTGCAGAATGCATGCTTCTGACAGACAACCTATCAGTAACTGCTTTGCAACTAATTGCACTAAAGATTGGGCTTGCTAAACATATCAGGTTGTGTTTTGGCTGCTACTTCAGACACATTGTTGTCCTCAGCTGTGTTATGCTTTTTTACCATGCTTAGTCTTTGGTTCCTCAAAGAATAAATCAAAGGTGTGTGCAATTAATATTGTCTTAATTAGGAGGAGTTTAGTTGTTTATATGGGGGGGAGATTTATATAGGGAAAGCAAATTCTTTCAAGGTTTTTTTAAGCATCTTAAGGCACAGATCAAAATATGAATTTATAAAGAACAATGCCCTTGTTCATAAAGAACTGATAATATTAAGACTGTCAAATTGCGTGCAGAAGCACTCCTTGGTCCCTGTATATACTACAACTTCTTGCAACCCATTCTGAAGACAGCTTCAGATTAAAATTTTCAAATTCTTATCTGAAAATGGTGTCACTTCAAGGGTGACAGTTCTGAAACACTAATAATCCTGATACTGACCCTTTCATGATGTCATAAAATGTGTGCACACTGACATGCACATGTAGGTGGCACGCATGCATACGTATATGCATCTGTAGATGGATATACATGTGTTTTGTGGTCTTGAAATTATGACTTACAATGAAAGAATAAGTAACTAAAACTACATAAACAGAACAGAGGGTATGCTTTTTGCAGGTTAGGGTTATTTTTACAGAACAAAATTTCAATGTGATGCTAAAAAATACTTTACCTAGTAAATTGAAACAAGGGCAAGTTGAAGTTAGAACAGTCCAAATTGGAAATCACATATTTTCATTTTATTTCGGATTTTTTTTTTTACATTGGCTTAGTAAAAGCCAATAAGTTTTCATCAACTGTCCATCAAACATTGTCTTTAAATTGTGGTTTGCAGTTTTCATTGGTTCACATGAATAATCAGAATGGTACCTGCTTGTTTTAAAAACGTAGTTTAAATCTGGAAATTATTGACTTTAACTGCTATATAAAGTTTCCTGCCACCTGGCAGTGAAAAGTGTCTACTTCTAAAACACTGGAGAAAAACACGTTTTTAGACAAACTTATTTCACTGTCGCAAAATTATCTGTGCTCAGCATGTTTAACTACTGTGGTTAGCTCACATTCACTAACTAAATTTTCTTTTAATTCTGGTATCATTTAAATCTCCTGTGAAAGACTTGTCCAGGAAAAAACTTTATTATATCTTTGAAGAAAAAGTGTCAGTGCTGCCCATTATACGTATTTTGCATCAGCAACAAAAGGTGTTACTCTTAGAGCAGCTACTAGTCTATTCCTGTATGTCCATTTCGAGAACCTTTTAATAGACATCAGTTTTGTAGATCTTTTCATTTTCTGAAGCAGCATCAGCTTTTTTTTTTTTTTTATAAGGTTTTAGAAGTATCTAAAATTTATTGAAATGAAGCATTTTGCCATTAATTTTAATGAGTTGCTTAAATTTTCACTGGATTAATTCTGTTTACATTAACAGGCTGTTCATATCCTCAAAGTTCTTGAAGATCTTAAACAGCTTCCTTTATGAAAAGGCATTCATTTTATTGACCTCGTTTCATCTTAAACTTTTCCGCATGATGACTTTTTATTATACATCTGTTAGGAACTCCTTGCAATTAATTAGAATTCTTATACACACACACACATATAAACACCCCCCTGCTATAATCAAATACCACACACTGCTATAATCAAACACAAGCTCCATTTGGACAATTTATTTCAAATAGCTTTTTTTTGCAATTAATGCCTGTAGGGTGTTTTTAAGTCGTGTGTAATACCAAAGCCATCAGAAGTACTTATGCATACTGTGTTTCATGTAGCTATCAGCAAATCAGTTAGATAAATAATAGAGTGAAATAAAATCTTCCAGTCTATTAAAATGCCATCAAATTTACTGAAGATCTTAGATGGTTCATATCTCTTTTGAAAATGCTGTGAAAGTGCTGATATTATTTACACTATTTTATTAATAAAAATGAAATAGATTGATTGATTGATTGATCTCTTGAACTATTTTTTCTGTGGGAGTCATGTCACACTTTCAGGGTCATTATGGAGCTTTATATTAAAGAGTAATATATCCAGAAAAAGTCAAGTAGTCTAGGATCTATTTCCAGTAGTCTTCAGGATATTGGATAGCCAAAATTCTTATCATCATCTTCATCATCATCATCATCTAAAGGCTGGTGTTCCACAAACCTGTTATTTCCTCCTTGGCAGAAAAATTAAGTGACTCAGACATAGACAATTTTATGTTATTCTAGGCTGCGATCTTACATGCATCATGAAGTTACACTTCTGAATTAATATTTTGTGACAAATTTTATTTAGAAGATATGAATCGCTTTTATTTTTACTGTGCTTTTTGTCAGTTAAATCCTTATTTTGGAAGAATGAATAACTGTTTAGGTTTTTATTAGATTTTGTTTTAAAACAACAGAAAAAGCTAGCACAAATCTGTATATGTATCTTTTACAAATCTAGTAGCAGAGTTTAGAGGTAAGTATGTGTTACATGATTTATATATGCAGGTCATTGACAATCTCCATTTTAAATTAACAGAAAAAAAAACATATCTATTATTGATTTTTAAAGAAGTTGGATTAGGTCCAAGTGAGATTACTAAGAAGGCTGTATAAGTGTTGAAATTCTTTGCTACTCTGAAAATGGCATTCCTTGTCTCTTAAGGAATAAGTAGCATCCATGAAAATAAATATTGAACTCACATCAAAGAATAAACCAGGCGATACCAGAAATAGTTTTATTGTTTTTGCTTGTTTGTTATCTTTTTCACTTTAAGAATTAATGACTAAAATGCATAAATGACACTAGGATCCAGGATTAAAATCTGGGACTTCTTTCTTTGATTTGAAGTTGAAGGCTATAGAATCACTTCTCTAGCCAATCAGAGACAAGTTCAGCCAAATCATTTTTTTCCCCTTCTTGCACAATATGTATTTTCCATTCTTCCCCACCCCCCTCTTTCTCTCTCCCTCTTCTATTTCAGTGACTGGAAATTAGAAAAATGGTTGTTAATGACAAGCAAAATTACAACAATAACATTAATGGAAAAAATTGACTTTGACAGATAACAAGTAAAAGGAACATGAATTTCTGAAGCAAAGGGCTTTGCAGTTTTACAATCCTAGTAAGAGATAGTTTGGTGGAAATAACTAGTGTCTTCCTAAACACTATTTAATTTATTTTCCCCTCTAGACAAAATCCAATTTGTGTTCTTGACAGCTATCAGTCAAACTACTGCACTCTTTCTTTTCACTTTGGGGGTTAGAAGAGTGCTTGAGGCCAATTTGTTTCAAAGATTTATAGCATCAAAAATGTAGTTTGATTCTGGGCCCTCTAGCTAAGGGAAGAGGTTCTGCATTCTTCAGGCATTGAGAAAACTGTAAAATAGTGTCTATTGCTCACAGTAAAAATGACTGATGGCTTTTGAATGCCAAGACCATGACACAAATCTTGATTATTGTCAAAAGAATATCAGACTATTAACTGCAGCTTTGTCAAAACAATTTTTACTCAGGGTAATCTCTTTTTTTTTTTTTTTTTTTTTAATTCTTAACATAAAAAAAATATACCTTTAAACTGTTTTATTAGCATAAGCACTTCTGTATTTGTAAAACACACTTCCTATTCATTCTTTTAACAAATTTAAAGTTCAGTGGGGAAATTTGTCTAGCATTACTTCCAAAGAGCCATCAAGAAGCTATTATCAAGATACAAGAGTGCTTGATAACACAATCAAGAATCTCCATAATTTATGCTCCTCTCTTTATCCAGGAAGATATAATGATAATATGCAGTAGGCAGATAAATTACAGAAAATTTTCTGTTTAAATCTTCATACATATTTAAAAGTTACAGATTATTTTGCTGATAAACAAAGCTCTGCATCACTAAGTCTTTTTTGCATGCCATTATTATTTTGATCCTGCTGTTTCTGGTCATGTTGTTAACCTTGTTCTTCCCAATTCCCTTAATAAGAAACAAGGCTATGAATACTTTTATTTCTTCTGCAGTTCCCACCATATACAAGAGGGCATCTCTAAATAGCCAAAGATGTGATTATAAACTACTCGACTTTTACAATAGATTTTGAGAGAGACTTCAGCACCACTTTGTAGCTGAAGCTCATAGTCTTGCAGGACATGGTTTATAAAAACCTCTTGTTACCAGAGGTAACCAGGTACCATTAATGTATTAAGAGCTCTTTTCTGACATTTTTCAGGTCACTGTAAATAGAAGTAGGAGTAAATTCCCTTTCAATGATTTCCAAGGAAAACAACTTGATGCTTACTTACCCTGATTGTATTTATTCTAAAATAAACTGTTATTATTAATGTTCCGGTGTCTTAGGGTGTGTGAGTGTGTAAAAACATATAACAAAATGATGTAATTTCTGCTACATAAAGATGCCAGTATTATCCGTTTTCTTCTCCAGGGTATTCCAGACTGCTTTTAAGAACAGCAGCTGACCATTGTTTTCAAAATGCTTAAATTCTAATACTACACATGCTCAAAAGATTTTAACCTCACTATGTAAATACTGAACATCAACTCTTTTTTAGTTTTATCTATGGCAAGATGCAACTGGTTTCCCACACCATTTCCCAGAGACTTGTTTTGTCATGTATAGTGAACTACCAGATAAAAATGCATGTCTTCCTGAAGCTCCAAAGACGAAGCAGTATTTTGTTTCTGATGGAAGTGGTAGACAAACTAAACAATATTCATTTGCATGATCTTATCTGGGGAGTATTTTATCAGTATGTGTAATAATTGTGTATGTTGCATAGTGTATATCTGCACCTGATGGAGAAAAAATGTGACAACAAAAACTAATTAAAAAAAACCAATCCAACAACAAGTAATAAATAACTCTAAAGCAAACAAAATAAACAGCTCACAGAAGAGGTGCAAATTTTGTATAGCGTCAAGAACTGAGTTCTCAATAGTTGGCATTACACAGCTTTTTCAAAAGGACTAGGGGTCAGTTTTGTACAGTTATCATAATCCTAATTGTCTCAGGATCTAAGCAGCTAGGAGTTGTTTTTTAAATGTTTTTGTTTCGTTAACTGCTATTTGTTTCATAGCATTATTAATGAAGTTACACAATACATGCACTGGGGCATTATGTACTGGGACTGTACAAAATGAATATATTCTCTGAAAGACCACAGAATATATAATTTATGTAAGATATCTCCTGGAAACTTTAGAGGGGAAAAAAATAACATGGATTTTTTTTTTTCCTAACAAATATAGTAATTCCTGAATTTATGCTACCAGAAATTTACATTTTAAAAATTAAGCTAGGGGGAAAAAAAAATAAATAAAAAATTGTATATTTTCAGGATGGTGCTGAACAGATTTAGGAGAAACTAAATAATGGCTTCATTCTTTATAAAGTTGTGTAATTAGTTTGTCACTGAATCCCTGAGGTATTAGAATATGATGTGTTCTAACAGTTTTGTCAGTTCTTTTTATGTGTAAATTCTTTTAATGCATGAAAATAATTAAAGTATCTGAATCACTAATCAAACACCTAATCAGCATTCAAATCAACAGTCAAGTATCTGACATGTCAAATTGGGTTAATTGTCAGCTGCACAACAGGAAAAATAAATGATTAATGAAAAATATATAATAAAGCCATTGCCAGCAGAACTGTTAAAGTTAAACCACAGTGACAGACTGGAACTTCGAAAATAAGTGAAATGTTGCTTATGATCATTGCAAATAAGTATCTGACAACAAACTATTATGAAATTGTAGAAATGCCTCAAAATAAGTGTGTGTTTGATTTTGTCAAAACTAGGAAGATCATGAACAAATTTACTTTTTTTTTTTTTTTTACATTTCTACAGCAAAATATATTTTACTGTGATAAGTATTATTATCTTTAAATTACTAAATATTTATCCTTCCTAATGATTTAGGATCACAGGTGTTAACCTGTATCAAAATTTCATTATACGTATAAATATATATGTTGTTGTTGAATTCAGTTAAAAAACATGTTGTTATAACCACATTTATTATGGTTACGCCATTAACATATATTTATTTACTCAAAGTAATTGCTATTACATATATTAACCATAAGTATATAGTTGTAAAACTGTCAACTATTTCTAGTGATGGCTATTAGGCAGAATTTGAATTCTTAGTAGATGTGTTGAATTACTAGCATTTTTTGGCTAAAAGACCAATTGTTCATCTTCCACAGTTTTGCAATTTGTACACTTTTATAATTCTGAAAACTGAGTTGTACACTATTGATACAGTAAACAATAACTCTCTAAGACTCAATTGAGAGTTTTAGAAAGTAAGCATTCTTTATTGCTGTGCCAGACACGGGGGATAGCTCCATCTAATGTGCATCTAACAGCACTAACTATATAAGGTTAAAGTATATATTTTCATCAGTTTTCTGAGAAATGATTAACATATTCATACCATTTCTTGGAATTCACTAACATATGCAAATTTATTTGACCCAAGCATCCTCATATTCTTTGGTGGTCTTTGGTGGTCATCATTAGTATTCCTTAATGTGTCTGTGAGTTGAACTTGGCTTCTGCACATGCTCAGTCCTACTCCATATTAAGTTTACATACCTTGTGATCTACAGAACCAGTTTATGCTAGTATTACCCTTTTATCTTGTTCTGTTCAATGGTAGTATCTCAGAACAAGCTTCTTTATCTATAAGCATTTGGCCTAGCTGCACAATTTCAGTGGGAAAGGAATTCAGTTTTAGCATGAGAAGAACTGTATGTCCTTCAGTTATTGTATCACTATCAAGGAAGGTGGATATCTAAACCTCAAACTGACACTCTAGGCATGCATGTAGACCTTCCCTCAGGTCTGTATTTCTGCACCACAGCTTCCACTCAAACATTGCTTTAGTATTTTTTAAAGTATTAATGTACTCTTCACACTGAGAATTTGGCACACAGATTTCATCAGGATTCACAAATTTATTTCTCTGGCTATACCAGTGTAAAACCTTACCTAATTGTCTAAGAATGCCTAGCAATTCACACTTTGCACAGTGGACTGCTTCTGTTATTACCTTCTTACATACTTTAAGATATGAGGGAAATAATCCTTAGTGAATTTAGCCTTAAATATCAACATGTGTATTATTCTGGAAAGCATTTTTTTTTCTTCTCTTGGGGAGAGAGATTTTATATAGTTCCTTGTTGAGATCATAGAGATAAGCATGAAATGCCTATTATACATATTTAATGTCCTGATAAATCTAGAAGTAACTGTCAAGTAAGTTGTATAAGGTCCATCTGAACCATAAAGATAAATTTTGTCAGGCAGATGAAGCTTTGATTGCAGACATGGTGTGGTTGACATACTGGTATTGGTACTTCCTTCAAAAAATCCCTGGATATGCACTTGGGATCAAATGAACCACTTCTTAAGTTATAGTAAAACAAAGATGAGTAAGGTGTGTTGGGACTGTTGCCAAGTAAGAATCAAATATGGCCCAGGGACTAGGGATCAAGTTCATAAATTAGGACTTTGAGTGTCATTCTAGGAATGCCGTTCACACACACAAAAAAAAAAAAAACCAACAAAAAAACCAAAACCAATCAAAAAGCCCCTAAAACCCAAACTCATAAAAAACCTTTGAAAGCCTCAGACTTCTGCAGAAGGGCATTAGGGATGTTTTGCTGTCTGACAGGCAGGGTGGACTTCTGTCTGTCTAGGACAGGATTCTGTTCCTGACACTACAACCAGTTGAGTTCAGGAATGTGTGTAAGCTTGGCTACCTTCTGCCATTGTTTTTCTTGATACTTACCTCTCCAAACTCTGTGCAACTTGTGTCTACTTCATCCTTCCAGATGTTTTGAATTTATCATCCTTAAATATTATATATATATATATTATATCTTACATATATACATATCTTATATCCTTATAACACAAATGTTCAGAGTATGGTTATCACATGCTGACAGTATTTGCTTCAGCCTAGAACGTAGCTGCTATTTAACATAACTTTTCTAAAAATCTGTTTTTATCAAAACAACTGAATAAAAAGGGGATCAAGGGAGCTCATGTGAAAATATAAATTTTAGTCTTATGTCTTGACATTCTATACACAATAAAAAATTATATTAATTCAGTTATAAATACAAAGATCCTAATATATGCATCCCAATTATCCACTTACTACTAATTTCAATTAATGATGTAAAGTTCTTATACACAGACTGTATAGTACCCCAAAATTTCCCCTATATTATGTTTACCCTTTCCAAAACCCATCTAAATGCTAATGGGAACAGAGTTCACTTAGTGGGGAAGATTTGCATTCAGTCATTAGCATCAAGGAATCTCCACTGGGAGGAGTTTGATGGTAAAAGCAATGGTTTCTTCCTCCTTGGTCTTAGGTCCACCAAAGATTTTTCTTATGTGTTTTTAAGAAGTCTGTTTGGTCACTCTTTCCTTTCTTGTTGGCTCACAGGTTAGTTGTTTACCTACTATTGGATTTTATTGGGCCATTACCACATACAGTTAGGCCCTTCTACTGCAGAATCAGGATTAAGAGGAAGCAAAATAAGCCATTGCTAAGTTATAGAAAATAAGATACTGTAGAGTCAGTGTTCTCTGAAGGACACTTGGATGCACACAAGTTTGTGGGATCAGATGGGTTACACCCAAGGGTGCTGAGGGAGTTGGCAGATGTACTCGCCAAAACACTGTCCATGATTTACCCGAAATCATGGCTAACTGGGGAGGTCCCATTGGACTGGAGGGTGGAAAATGTGACACCCATCTACAAGAAAGGCAGAAAGGAGGATCCAGGAAACTATAGACCTGTCAGTCTGACCTCAGTGCCAGGGAAGGTCATGGAGCAGGTCATCTCGGGTGCCATTAAAAGTCATATGATGGACAACCAGATGCTCAGGCCCAGTCAGCATGGGTTTATGAAAGGCAGGTCCTGCCTGACAAACCTGATCTCCTTCTACAACAAGGTGACCTGCTTATTGGATGAGGGAAAGGCTGTGGATGTTATTTACCTTGACTTCAGTAAGATCTTTGACACCATTTCCCACAGCATTCTCCTGGCAAAACTGGCTGCTTGCAGCTTGGACGAGCACACACTTTGCTGGGTGAAAAATTGGCTGGATGGCCGGGCCCAGAGAGTTGTGCTGAATGGAGTTAAATCTAGATGGTGGCTGGTCTCAAGTGGTGTCCCCCAGGGCTCGGTGTTGGGGCCACTCCTGTTTAACATCTTTATTGATGATCTAGACGAGGGGATCGAGGGCACCCTCAGTCAGTTTGCAGATGGCACCAAGTTGGGTGGGAGTGTTGATGTGCTCGAGGGTAGGGAGGCTCTGCAGAGAGACCTGGACAGGCTGGAGCCATGGGCTGAGGCCAACTGGAGGAGTTTCCATAAGGCCAAATGCCGGGGGGCTGCCCTTGGGCCACAACAACCCCCAGCAGTGCTACAGGCTTGGGGAGGAGTGGCTGGAGAGCTGCCAGTCACAGAGGGACCTGGGGGCGTTGATTGACAGCCGGCTGAACAGGAGCCAGCAGTGTGCCCAGGGGGCCAAGAAGGCCAATGGCATCCTGGCTTGTGTCAGCAATAGCGTGGCCAGCAGGGACAGGGAAGGGATCTGACCCCTGTCCTCGGCACTGGTGAGGCCGCCCCTCGATTCCTGTGTTCAGTTTTGGGCCCCTCAGTACAAAAAGGACATTGAATGACTCGAGCGTGTCCAGAGAAGGGCAACGAAGCTGGTGCAGGGTCTGGAGCACAGGTCGTACGAGGAGCGGCTGAGGGAACTGGGGGTGTTTAGTCTGGAGAAGAGGAGGCTGAGGGGAGACCTCATCGCCCTCTACAGCTACCTGAAAGGAGGCTGCAGAGAGCTGGGGATGAATCTCTTAGCAAGTAATAAGCGATAGGACAATAGGGAATGGCTTCAAGTTGTGCCAAGGGAAGGTTTAGACTAGATATTAGGAAGCATTTCTTTACAGAACGGGTTGTTAGGCGTTGGAATGGGCTGCCCAGGGAGGTGGTGGAGTCCCCATCCCTGGAGGTGTTTAATTGTCGGGTCCACATAGCACTGAGGGATACGGTGTAGTTGGGAACTGTCAGGTTAATGGTTGGACTGGATGATCTTCAAGGTCTTTTCCAATCTAGATGATTTTGTGATTCTGTGACATAGCCCTATTGACCTTTAGCAATTTTTGCAGTCACAGTTTACAAAGATCCACAAATAGTCAAGAAAATCCCTGACAAGACCTGAGGCCTGAATTGCTAAGTTATTCAAAAGATGGTAGCCTCCTCTGATCAGTAAAAACATTTTCTTGGCTGGTTAATCTCCTTTTCTGACAGATGGGAAAGTCTGCTCAATATTGTCCACAGTTTAAAGGATTTCAGCTGAACTGTAGGCAACACTTCATGGCCTGTTTAAAATGTGTTTGTGTGTAGCAATAATAGAGTCAAAGGGGAGTTCACCTTTTCACTAATACTCTAGGAGGCTATTAATCAAGAAAATGAAGGAATTTCCTTTTTTTTTTTTTTTAATTTTATTCTCTCATATTTATAATTCATTAAACAAAATTTTAAAGCATTTATCAGCAGAGAAGCATGGGTTCCTTTCCTCTGATGAGAGCAGCACTCCTTGAGTGAACTGTAAAGTCAAAAATCCTCAGTTTTGTTCTTTCCCAGTGTAAAATACAAAAATCCATTAATTTTCTGCCTAGGTCTGGTGTCAGCACCAGTGTGATCATTAACAGAAGGAAGGAGGAAGCAGAATCTGTGAGGGCATCATAGACTAGATAACTATGAATCAAATATAAACATAGGGACTGAAAGTAGAATATTAATAATCAGGAGAAACTAGAGCCAGCATGGGGACATAGGTATGGAAAGGATTGGCAGCTTAAGGGGATGTAAGTGGAGGGGTCTAGGAACACCTAAATCTAGGCTAACAAAGGGGGTTAGCTGAGTCAAGAGAAAGTGATGTAAACTAGAGGTCATCAGAGACATACTATTAAGGAATATGTGGAGGAATACCAAAACACAAAACCACCAGCCTGTTGGGACTGCAACACAGCTCTTACAGTATTTTACATCATCCTGAACAACAACAAAATAAAGTTTAAAAAATACTAGAATCTTAAGAGCATATGGACATCTCTGAAGATACAGTAGCAAACATTATGAACTATAAATAAAACATGTTGCCCTAGGGTTTGGGAGGACAAACAGAATGCTCTTTCTATATTCAGGATGCCCCATATACACCTTTTGCTACTCCTGGTTCCTTCAGCGTCCTTGCAAGTCCTATTCTCTTTTGTTTTTCAGAGTGGATGATGTTAGTTAATATTCCTTTGTCATCTTCCTACACTTGCCCTTTTTGTAATATTTTCACCTCCTGGAAGCTCAGCCCAATCGGTATGCTTTGCATGTCACATTTCCCAACAGAGAAAGTGCTGCCTTTGCATTAGGACTCATTCATGCTACTTGTTTCCTTCCCTAGCATTATACCCTGTAATTTTGGCCTGGAGCTGTGAAAAATGATATTTACACATGCTGCTTTCTTAAATCCACTAGTGTCTGCCTGATACTGTGTGAGTGCTGTGAGTTATATCCTAGTCAGCCTAACTGCAGCTGCTGCTTTCATTCCACAAAAATATGAAGTTATTAGATGCTAGACGCCAACCAGACTAATGAACCCATGTACATACCTGTGCCATGCCACCACACTATGTGCAGTACTACCTGGGATAGGGAGAGGACCTTTGAGAAAGAAATATCCAGCCAACCAGTACAAGAAACTTCTATGTTTCCAAGGAAGTGGGGTAGACAGAGTGTAGTTCAAGGAGTGTGGAGGTATGGGGTATTTTAAGGTTGCTTTTTCTGCTCAGGACTGACTGCTTTATTTGATGATCACTGTAAGTGGGAGTTGATACTGGAGACAGGAGCAGTGACCTGGGCTTGCTGTCCCAGAGAACAGTTTTGGGGCTAGAAATATAATCTTGTATTTCGGCAGTGACTCGTAGGGTCTGTTGTCTTTTCTCATGCAGAGTGCCCTTAAGCATTTTGTGTCAGTCTTGTTCTTTAGGAAAAATTAGTGTCTTCCAGGGTCGTTTGGTAGATGGAATAGCTACAATTACAATGAAGGGACAGTCTGTAAAGAAACAGAGAAAGCATGTGCATAAGTATTTTTAACGTTTTGACCTAGTGATAACATGAAGCTGAACCATTTTGACTGGATGCCTAGACATTTGTAATGTTTTCCATTATATAAATGGAAGAACAAAATGTCCTTAGGCAAGTGAATCACTGTTAAAAATAGCCACCTACAGTGGGAGGTAAGTGTCATTTGGACACCTGATTTAAATGAATGAGCTTCAGTTTCAAGTGCCCTAATCACTAGGCTAGAATCAAGATCTCTTTTTTGGTGATTTAATGCAAAGAGTCCTACTTGCATGTTCACAGCAGCTCAGCTTCAGATGGAAAGATGATGGGCAATGACAATCAGAATACATCACTGCTTGGTGATTAAGTCGCCCTCTTGAAATGAGAGAGAAGCAAATTCAGTCTTTTGCAAACAGCAGGAGAGCTAGAATGCAGGTCTAGGTAGAACAACTTCATGAACTTCAGTGTTTACAGAGTTATGCTGTTCTGGAAAACAAGAGGACTGGGATATAGGTAGAATGGATTCTACCCAAAAAAATATGCTAGGAATGCTTACATACTTTAAAAGTTATTTCTTGAGCTGAATGGTTAAAAAACTTAATGTTGTTCTTTCAATTCAATGTAATAGCAGTATAGCTAAATATACTTATAATAGCTTTTTGAGTTTTGAAGTGTTTATTATATTGTAATTTCTATCTGGTTTTTTGGTTGGTTTTTTTTTTTTTTTTGGGGGGGTGTTTTTGTTCTTTTGGGTTTTTGTTTGTTTGTTTGTTTTTCCAGGAAAAGAAAAGGTCACCAAGGAGATTATCACTATGAAAACCATGTTAAATAAAGTTGGAAAATCATTCAGTGTGTTTCAGACTCTTGTTTACATATTAAAATAACTTGGATCTTCCAGTGTTGTTGCAGATGTTCTCAAAATAAAGACGAAGAATACTCAAAATTTATTTTGAGAAAACTCAGTTAGCATTCCAGCAATCATTAATAAACTATAGGTTCAGATGTTTGTGAGAGGAAACTATTACTACACAGCCAGTTTAAGGAATTCCCAGGATATAAGTGATAATCCAAAATGTGCAATCACTCATCTGACAAGTGAGGGCTCTCAACCTTGAGGAGTTTCCTTGGGTGGTGTCCCAACCCAAGGGAAGAGTCTGTGACTGCAGCCTTGCTGCTCCAAAGAGAACTGGCTCAAAATGACTCCCCAACAGGATTCCAGTTATACCCAAGCCAAAACTGATCTGTGGTCAATGTCAGCTCTTATTGGCTAAAGGCCCAAATTCCTGTAAAGACGCAAAAATAAGGGCACAAAAAGAGCAGCCACTATGTTTCAACAGTTGGAAAATCCCATCTTTGTCAGGGTGGGTGCACGTGTCACACAATCCACACCATGACCACAGTCATGATTTGGCTGGTTTCCTTGGAGTGGTGGCTCATTCACCTCTTGCCTCTGAGGTTAAAAGGGAGTACAGTCTCAATGATCTTTAATGCTCATTGTGGGTCATTATTCCTTAAAAATTACACAAACGAATTTTAAAAGATATACTCTACCATTAACATGGAGACACTAATACAACTTATTATAATACAAATCCTAATAAGCATAACTACAACCATTATCAAAATTGCAGGGAACTAATTAAACATCTGATAAGGAAAATCCAAACATATCAGACCAACCAGTTAACATCTAATACAGCAACAATTGCCTTTGAGTCTCTTGTCACTTTCTTCGTTTGTTGACCTGAAGTGGCATTAACATATTTGGGACATAGATCTATTGACAGATTTCAAGTCTCACATACACCTTCTTCCTACTTCAAATTCAATTGTATTCTTCTAGGAGATACCAAGTTCACAAAGATTAAAGTTTATTCACCACTGCATTGTCATCCAAGTCCTTTTTGTCCACATGGGTCACTATCACCATTGCCAATAGGGGCGTCGAGATAATCTGCTTTTCCATGATCCTGTAAAAATAGCCAAAACTAGACTTCAGATTCTAAACTGGACATCAGGCTAGAAGTCAGGAACATCCACTTAATAACTTCTCATGCCCCATTTTGCACCACTGTGGCCATGAAATGTGATCCATTGTCACTGGCTTCCTGTAGCTGTGCTAACAACTGTAACCATAGTCAATCCTAACACCACTCTACTCCTCAAAGCATTGTGGGCAGTAATGGGGAAGATGTTTATACCCTTGTACAAGTCAATTGAGGGTGTACTCTGTCGCTTTCTTGATGGCTGAATTCCTAACACATCGGCTTGTTGCCTGTTTAGAACACTAATTTGAGTCCTTGTATCAATTAAAAACTCTAAATTTATCTGTCTTGGACCCACAGGGGTATGTATGTAAGGCTCCTTGTGAGCAGACAATTGGCAGAAATTCACCATGCAGAGTGGGTAGCCTGAACCCAAAACTTCTATTTTTTTAACTCTCAGTTTCACTTGAAGTGTGAGAAAAGGGTTAAGTTTCCTTTCCTGAGGAAGTGCCCTTACTGGCATTTCATTTTGATCCTATGTTTTCCCCTTCAGCAATTGCACCGACTTCCAGCTGTGATTGTTCAGGGTGCCCCCAGTGACAACTTCTTTAACCAAAGATTGTTCCTTCCTGTATCAGAAGTTCAACGTGGCTTGCTTCAGGGAGATTCAAACTCCCAGTCGGGAGGCCACTAGGGGTGGAATTTTCAGCTAGCTTGCTGGACCTTCCTGTTTCTTTCTATGCCACTGTCTGGATCAGCCCATAAGCAACCAGATCATGTAACATTTCCACCCAGGACGTATCTTTAAAGCATCCAGGAGTATTCTAATAAGAGGTCTAAGGTGGCTGGGGTCCACCGGCACAACAGGTATCCCATGTCGTCCCTTTCTTATATGTTGCCTGAATACAAGCAGACTTTTGTAGTCCTTCCACCAATTCTGACAATCCCTTCACCTTGATAATAACAGGTTCTACCTATTCCTTGGGGTCCTCACCCCCAGCCCAATAAGCCACTAATGATGTCATTAATGGGTTACCCACTGGCCTATCACTCAAAACCACTCCAGAACCCCAGAATCCCTCTGCCTTTTCATCACTTAACAGGATTCAATCCTTCCCCCAGAAACTCTCCACAGATACTCAGTTTCAGTTTTATCGGCTTAGGTGAAAACTAAGACTGGATCTTGTACAGAAGGTTGTGTGGATGGTGATTCAGGGGTTCTCACGTTGAGGACCCATCTACCTTTCTGTTTTAATAAGGGGTTGCATGTCCCTTTCCTCCAATTCCTCTATATCCTCCAAATTGTTTTCATTGAGTTCTCCCCATCTTAATCCCTGGGATCTAAACCCGCATTTAACTTTCAAATCTGGACAATACTGGGAGGTTTTTTTACTTGTACCATCATGATTTCAATTTTTTGTTCTAACAAACACATCTGCTATCTTTCTCATTGCAATTCTTTCTTTAAACAATCTGGTTTTAATTGCTTCTTTAAATTATCTTTTCCTACTGTTCTGAAGTAGTCTTGCAATTTAATCAAACAGGCACGTAAGATTGCACACATAGTTCCATTACCTCCGCCATCACAAAAACTTCTGTGGTTTTGTTCCAACTTTGCCACCAGATGAGACCACTTCTCCTTTGACCATTGCACATCTGGGGGAGAAGGAGCACAGCTATGCCCGTGTAGTAGTTCCTCTGTCTACATCCTGCTGACTGCACCAATTCAAAATGTTGCAGAGCCCTTCAAAATAAACAGGACAAATATTCAAAATTTGTTTGGAGGAAAATCAGTTAGCACTCCAGCAATCATTAAAAAACTACAGGTTCAGATCTCTCTGAGAGGAAGCTATTATTACACAGCCAGTTTAAAGATTCCTAGAATTTAAACAATAATCCAAAATGTAATAATCCAATCTGTAAAGACAAGAAAAAAAGGGTGCAAAAAGTGTCAGCAGCCACTATATTTCAACAGTCGGGAAGCATCATCTTTGCCAGGGTGCACCTGCCACAAATGTTTGAAAAATAATCTGGTTCTAATTCATACAAAAGAACATTTTAAATGTTTTTATAATTGCAGAAGAAATCACAGTACATAAAAACTTCAGAAGAACTGTTTAGAAAGTCAAGACAATAGGGATTCAAAGTTTTTAATGTACTGGGGGGGTTTTGTTGGGTTTTTTTTGTTTGTTTGTTTGTTTGTTTTTGTCTACAAGAACTATACATTAGAACTAGATTTCCAAACATGCTTAAACCCCTTCATTGGTCTGAATCTTCACTTTGGTTATTATGTTTAGGTGTTTAACTTAGAACTCTTATCAGGTCTCCTATACAGTTAGTGGTAAAATAGAAACACTTCAGAGTACTGTTCAAGAAAGAAAACTAAATAAGTCATCTGCTATAACATGGCAGAGAAAACTTTTTCTTATGATATAGAATGTTCATGCATGTGTTGTTATCTAAAAGTGAATGTCTGTGTCATCAAATATGCTTTAAATTGGATATGTTCACAATGGAAAATTGTATCTGATTTTTTCAGAGGCAGCCATGCAACAATAATAACAAGTTAACCCTATAATAATGCATGTAGATATAATTAAAACTTTTAAGACTGAGGAGGTCAATACATAAGGACTAGATACACATCTGGTATAAATTAATGAACTACCATTGATTTCCTACATCACATATATTTCTAGAATGGGTTAGAGACTCTTATTCAGATTGAATTACTGATTGTACTCTCATTCAAAGTCACAGCCCCAATCAGTGAAGCACCCCCATTGAGAGGAAAAAAAACCCCAACAAATCAACAAACAACACAGATGCCTTTAAGTCTAAATGATTTAAACTATTTTAAATCAATCTCACCTTCAAGCATTTTTCTTGGCTAGGAATGCACATGAGTATGTATCTAAGTTTTTATCTGTTTGGTTTTGTTTTGTTTTTAAAGCATACTCTGTATTTAGAACTTGGGGTATTTGGAAAACAAACAAACAAACCCAAACATTTCTAATTTTACAAAAAATATAAATTGTATGTTAATGACATTTTTTCCAAAGTAAAACTTTGCAAAATTTTTATATTTTAAAACATACTTAAAAGTCACTATTGGTCTGAATCTTTGTTCTGGTGTATCTATGTTTCGGTGCCTAAGTCAGAATTTTAGTAGAATTGCAAAAAAAAATGTTTGCAAAAAAAACCCCCAACCAACCTGTGTAGGGAAATTTGAGAAATTAATTTATTAAAAAATATTGTGATTTACTTGTAAAGATTAACTTTATAATAAATACAGAGATATCTGGATACTGCTGTTTCTAAACTCCACAGCTTTCAGGACAGAAAGAGCAAACTATGTTTTCCAAGTGGGATTAAAAAACAGAAAAATGCTAAATGAGAGTTTTCTACCAGAACGAAAGAAAATGTCTGGGAACAAAGAAGGTAAATTTCAAAGACAAAATAATCAAAAACTTTAGGCTGGAAAAGACCTCTGGAGGTTATCTAACCCAATCTACTGCTCAAAGAAGGTCTAATAAGGCTGGGCAGGGCTTCATCCCTTTGAGTTTTTAACATCTCCAAGAACAGACATTCACAACCCCTTTGGGCAACTTGTTCCAGTGTTTGACAACCTCATGGTAAAATGCTTTTCTTTATGTACAATCAGTTATCCATGTTCCACCTGTCACCTCCCCTGCTCTTATTGGGTCATTGTTGACAGCAGTAAGGTCTGCCCTTCACTGTTCCTTTTTGAGAGTAAATAACTCCAGTTCTCTCAGCTTGTACAAGTTCTCTTGTACATCATGTTTTTGAGGTCCCTGACCATCCTGGTGGCTCTCCCTCCACTGGACTTCTTGCAGTATGTTTGTGCCTGCCTTATATTATGGAGCCCAGAATAGATGGGGTCCAACAAGTGCTGAAGAGAATAATCACCTCCTTTGACACTTCTTATTGTGTCTGAACTTAGTCAGGCATTACCTGTTCCTTCATCATCATCTTCTGTCAAAGTTGCTTGACTTTCTGCACACTGCACTAGACTGTGCACTGAGGAGGCTATTTTTGAAGACAGCCCAATTGTGTCAGGCCCCTTTGCTCTCCAGAATAGTCTCCCATGGGATCCTGAAAAACAGATCCCGGAATATGCCCAAAACAGTTCTTAAATTCAGGGCTGTAACTCTTTTTTTTTTTTTTTTTCTTTTTTTTTTTTTCTTCCCCACTCTCATTGTTAGTTTTGAAAGATCACAGAAGTCTCTCAGGGGAGATTCCAGAGGAGTAGATGAAAGAAAATTGTAATCCTATATTCAGGAAGGACATGAAGGAGGATCTGCATGGGGAACTACAAGATTTTCAGTCTTACCTCAGTCACTGGGAAGGTGATGGAGCAAATCCTTCTGGAAAAGATTTCCAAAAATGTGAAGGACAAGAAGGTGATTTGGATTAGTCATCATGGATTTATGAAACATGCCTGACCAGCCTTCTTGCCTAAAATAGTCTTAATTTACATCCTCTTCTTGATTAGGTGGTCTGTAGCAGATGCCTGCCACAATGTCTCTGTGTGGATCTGTTCTTACTCATAAGCTCTAAATTTTCTCATCACCTGCCTCAGTGAAAAGCTTTTTGTACTCAAGCTACTGCTTTGCAAAGAGAATTTCCCTTCTTCCTCTCCTTTGCAGTCTATCTTTCCTGAAAAGCCTATATCTATTCATTGTAACATGCCTGTCATGTGAGATATTCCACCATATCTTTGTAAACCCAGTGGGATCCTAGTTCTTCAAGTGCACTCAGACCTGTAGGTCTCAGGAAACACAAGACCATTGGATCATTCAGATGGGAAGGGACTTAAGTCCTTCTAGTACAACCTCCTGCTGAAAACAGGGTCAGCTCTGAGGTTAGATCATGTCACTCAGCTTTATCTAGTTGGACATTGAAATATTGAAAGGACAGAGACTGTGCTGGGGATTCTAAAACTGGATGCAGTATTTAGATGAGGTATAATGGGTGTCAAGTAGAGGGCAATCATCATTTTCCTTGATCTGC